>NC_050071.1:61746707-62059587 GCF_009764565.3 Dermochelys coriacea | reverse complement strand
TGTCATTGCTGCTGAAACTGCCTGCTAGAGGGAATTGACTGTATTAGTGCTTGTAGAGCATGTAGCAAGGGACCAAGTTCAGTCCTGATCTCAGATACTTCTACAAATCTGTCATCTTGGTGTTTTCTTATTTTTTTAGCATTGATATTATGCGCCAAAATCTCAACTGACAATTGTAAAAAGAAACTCCTGTAATCACCTTTAGGAGCTTAACATTTTTAAAGAGAAGGGTCTTGCGCGTACTCTCTCTCTCTCTCTCTCTCTCAGATGAGGTTCTTACACAGAGCTGCTTATCATGGTTTCTGATTGTCTAAGTGCGCACACAGATATGTTTCTCTCTCTCCACTTTGTTGTCAGGAGGGACTGAAAATTTGTGAGTTATGTTGTTGGATTTTCATTTGTTTTTTTTGCTGCTGTTATGAGAAGAGAAGCTCAGGGAAGTAAATTCTTCATTTTGTTTTGATAACACTGAGGTTTGGTGATTATCTATGTTGAGAAGTGTTTCAGGCACCTTAGAGCAGTGGTCTCCAAAGTTTTTGGATCACGCACCCCCACGGTGCAGCCGAAGAAACGAGGAGGGGAAGACCTGCCGCAGGAGGGAAAGAATTGCTGCAGATGTGCAGAGCTGCCGCCAAAGAAAATAAATAAATGGCAGAGTGCCTGCCGCACACCCCTTGGGATCCTCTGGCGCACCCGCTGGTGTGCGTGCACCCCACTTTGGAGACCACTGCCTTAGAGGACAGGATTAGCATTCAGAACAACCTTGATAAATTAGAGAACTGGTCTGAAATCAAGTTGAAATTCAGTAAAGAGAAGTGCAAAATACTAAATCTAGGAAGGAAAAAGCAAATGCACAACCACAAAATGGGGAATAACTGGCTAAGTGGCAGTGCTGCTGAACAGGATCTGAGGGCTATAGTGGATCATAAATTAAATGTGAGTCAACAGTGTAATGCAGTTATGAAAAGGCTAATATTCTGGTGTGTATTAACAGAATGTTGAGGGCTGAAGAGGACGGTGATCAGTTGTTCTCCATTTCCACTGAATGTAGGACAAGTAGTAATGGGCTTAATCTGTAGAAAGGGAGATTTAGGTTAGATATTGGGGAAAACCTTTCTAACTGTAAGGATAGTTAAGTTCTGGAATTGACTTCCCAGGGAAGTTGTGGAATCCTCATTATTGGATGTTTTTAAGAACAGATTAGACAAATGCCTCTGAGGGACGGTCTAGGTTTACTTGGTCCTGTCTCAGCATGGGGAGTTGGACTTGATACTTATCAAAGCCCCTTCCAGCCCTGCATTTCTGCGATTCTCTGATTCTATCCTGACCTCTTTGGTTTCTGGGCCAGGCATTGAAAAAGCACTGTCTCTTGTACACACAACTTGTGGTTGACGGTTCCAGTGTTCCAGGGAATCAGTTCCTTAAGTAATTGAGCCATTCCAAAAGGGGGCTTTCAAGACAAGGACTGAAATCTAGAATTTGATCTCTTCAATGGAGAGCCAGGGAAGAGATTGGACATTGGGGTGGTGCACTTTGAGTGAATTGCCTGGCAGAGCTATTGGGCTGCTATATTCTGAATCAACTGGAGTTTATTAAAGATTGGTAGTTTCGTACCTAGGTACAATCAGTTACAACAATCGAGGCTGAAAGATCCACATATCTTAGGATCAACGTGACTAAATCTGTCTGCAAGAGAAGGGATACTGTGACCTTGCTTGCTGTAGATGGGAAAGGGTATTTTTATGTGGCTATGGCTGTTTGAGTATTCAGAAGTAGTGAGGAGTCCAGGTGAACCTCAAAGCTGGTGGCTGTCTTACAATTTAAGGATAGATATTCTTAATGGAGGGTGATGTTAGAAAGGTTTCAATTTCTTTGAAAAAGTCCACTCTTCCCAACAATATAATTTCAGTATTGACAAGGTTCAGCCAGTTGACCTAAATTAAGTTGCTAATCTTAACCAGACCATTGGATAACTGGGAAACTGCTGTTTGTATCTGTTGTAGAGCTGGATGTCATCTAAATATCACTGACATTTCAGTCCATGCTGTTTCATAACCTTTCCCAATGGCTTTGTATAGGTCTTGATCAATGTGAGTGGAGAGAATGGATCCCAGTGATACTCCATTGATGATGGATGTTGAAGTAGAGGAGAAGATGTTTATCATGATTCTCTGGGTATAGTCTGAAAAGAACATTTGATGCCATCTCAATAAAATCCCACTAACTCCTTCCATGTTTTTAAAGAAGCACAATAGGACAACAAGATTCCTGATTGGGAGGAATCCAGGATAGTGACTGTTCCTGTGTGGACTTGGAGGCAACTCTTGCCAAGATTCTCAATTAGCTTTCTTGGGAAATAGGTTAAATAATGGACAGCAGATGGACGGGTTGACTGTATTAAGTGAAGATTTAAATTTGGCATATTTGGGGAGTGTGGGGAAAGAATCTCCCTCAAATGATTTGAATAGGAAACACAACACAGTTTAAAAATTATTAAAAATTAGGTCTTTCTCTTTTCATCCATCTATGTATTCTGTGATGTTTATTGAGTTGTGAAACTCATCTCCACTGAATATTATTACCATCTGCTCCTTCATATCCCTTCTGAGGTGAACTGGAGGTCTCGGGCCAGTTACTGGTGTGTGTGTATATATGTGTACATCACAGAATCCACTGTTTAAAAAGCCAACTTTGTTGGTATTCAAGAGAACAAAGGATCAAAGGGCATTAATACTGAATTATTCTCTCATCCCTAAAAGTGTTCTTTTTATGCTCAGTTTTGAGGAACATTAGCAGGAGCTTATGCAAAGGACAAAGACAGGGCTTTCATTTTTTCAGTGCTGTCCAATTGGCATCTTATGGGAACCAAATTTACTTTAAGAAAATATCTGCTTGAGAAGTTTCCCATAAAAATTAATAAAGCCTCATTAAATTTGTTTACATTAAAAGATTTAGATATGGTTGTTCACATGATATAGACTTGTCATACAAAAAATGACTGCCAAGCGATCTTTAAAGTGTGACAAGAACTGTGTAATTGAGAACATCTTAACTCAATAGACATAAAATAATTAATAGCTATTTTTACTCAAGAATTAAGTCCTGAGAAAGAGGGAAAGTATATATACTTATATATGGCCCATCCAAAGAAAATAAGGACCAAGACCTCAACGGTAGCTGGGACTTATGGGTTTTTGATGCTAACTGTAAAAAGGGCTTATACCAAGTATACACTAGCTTAAAATTAATTCAGCGTTTGTAACTTTACATCTATATTTTAACTTTATTTATGTATTTAAGCATGTTAATGTGAGACAGCTGCTAGAGCTTTGTATGGAGACAAAGTCCACATGATGAACCTTCTTTCATGTGATCAGCAGGATTTAGTGCTATTCATGATTTTTAAAATGCTGTAATGAAATGCTGTTTCAACACAGAACGTTGGCTTGACATTAAACTAATACTTAGATTTCATTCAAGAGACTTAGGGTTCTTTTCTCAGTTCCACTAGCTCAAGATTCAAAACTGTAATTGAAAACCATCTAACATCCAGCAGAGTTGGGTTACCTTTCCAAATTAATCACTTCCCCAAAAAGCTATACACCATTTCAGAAGGAGATAGTTTCTAAATATGACCAATGTGGTATATGGATAAAATCAAATAATCTCTTGGTATAGGATCAATAATACTAGACATTGTAAGTTCAAAAAAGTGTTGTGTACATTTTTTTTCTATAAAACTACAGTTTTCTTTAGTGTCAGTGGGAACGGCACATATGAACAAGGACAGATTTTGGCCCTTAAACTGCGTCAGTTATCTATTAGACATTGTTACCCACCTTTGTTGTCTTGTAGACGATGCTAATTGAAGAGAATGGGTAGCATGCTTGTAACTGAGGGCAGAATTTGACTCTTTGATTTCTGAGTTGACCTTTCAGCTGAGTCCATCTTGACTTATGCATTGAATGTAGTCAGTAAAATCATTCACAAAATCACTCACAAAATGTATGATTCTTTATGGGCCTAGTCCTACATTGATTTCAATGGGAGTTTTGCATGTCTAAAATACATGGTATTGAACCTCTGTTTACCTCTCAACTGTACTTCATTTCAAGAAACATCACTCATTTTAGTCCACAAGTTACCTGTGTTCCACCCAAAATTGGTATCCCCTTCACTTTTATTGTTGGAAATTATTTACCTCAGAAATAAAGAACCAGTGAACTGAAGTTATAGAGAGAAATATTTACTCTAAAGAAATAAATCCCACAGCTTTTTAAAATTCCTCACATTCATCATTTTTTTTTTTGCATGCAACATTGAGCTTTGACAGGTTGAGATGTGGGTGAGGCTTTTCACCTGTGACACTATCACTTTATATCTGCCTTTTTATTAAAAGTTATCTCTGGCTAGATCTTGGACTGAATAACGTATTAAACTATTCTCTCTGTGTGACCTTGGACAAATAACTTAATCTTTTTGAGCCTCAATTCTCTTTTCTGCAAAATGGTCTACCTCACATATGTATTGTGAAGATAAAGCTTATAAAGCCTATTGGAATTCCTCTATTCTTTTCTGTTTAGGTTCTTCAGTCATGTTCATCACTATTGTATCTGACATAGTCCAGCACATAGTGATGACATAATTTGTCTGTCCTAAAGTTACGTGTCTAATTAAGGAGACAAACCAGAGACTTATTTGGTAAGAAAATAAAAATAAGCTTCTGTGAATCTTTTGTGAATAAAACCCTCAGATATCAAAGCACATTTAATTATTTTTAATGAATGAGAATGATGTGCCCGCAAATTGGAAGCAACATATAATATATTGTATAAGTAATTATATCCTTTGGGGAATGACTTATACTTTGATATCATTAAGGCTTGACTGCATTTGGCCACAGTCTGTTCCTCTAGTGGTGGAAGCATTATTACTCTGTGGAGTATTTTAGTGCTTTTATTAAGGTGTGATTTGTAAAATTAGCACAAAAGCTATGTTTAATAAGATGCTTCAAAAATGTAAAATATCTCTCTGCAAATAGTCCAGTTTTTGTTAATTACAGGAAGTGTCAGTGGTTAGGAAGAGTTTTTCAGTGTTTCTGTGGAGTTTGTTGGGGAAGGGTTTGTCTGTGAGTCAGGAAGCAAAAGTTAAAAAAAATAAAAACAAAAACCAAAAAAAAACACCATAGGGAGGAATCAAAATTGTTGAAATCTGTTTTCATACCAACCACTTTGATGGTTTTTTTTTTCTCTTCTGGTTGACTATACAGGGCTAATGTCTGTTCAGAGAGGGATGTGTATTTAAGAGGATCAGGGAAGAAAATCTAAGTCTAATGCAACTGCCTCTGAAATACCTTACTAACATCTTAGACAGATCTTGTAGAAATAATCCTTAACCATGAGACTACTGTACAAGAAAAAATAAGGGTAATTTGGGTGTAGCATTTCTAGTTTTTATTAAATGCCTAAAATAAAATTGATCAAATTGTCTTTGTGAAGAAGATGCTGTTTTTATTATTATTAGGAATATTTTTTCTTAATTTAAGTAGCTATAACGTGCTTGATGTAGTGCTGTATTTTAGGCTGGACACACCTACATAATCTAGAAAAGGACCTCAAAATTTAATGTTATGTTGGAGGCTGAGGAACCTTGTTTTTGAAGCTGTTGGATGTAGTGGCCACTTTCAATTCAGGCTAAAGGAGAGAACAATTAAATGTCCCTTTGTTAGTGATAGCCAAAATGACAGAAAACACCAGTCTGGGGACTGATAACAAATATCACCAGCCAAAGACTAAACTAAATGCCAAGGCAGAAGGGATTGATTTGATTGTGTGTGTGTAAGTGAGAGAGAGAGAGAGAGAGGCAGAAAGCCAAGGAAACATCCAGAAAAGCACTAGGAGTATGGTCCTGAAAGAGAACCTAAAGAGAGAGCTTTTGGGACAGAGTGCTGGCTGGAAAAAGGCATTGAACTGTTATCAAAAAGACTGCCTCCTGTTGTTTGATTTCTGTTGTGTTCAGGGAAGGAGGTTTTTGTATATATTTTTGTGAAATAAACAGGATTTCATCAAATAACTGCCTGACTTCATGAGTATCTTTTCCTAACAGAAACAACCCCTGCAGGATCCCATATACTGACTGACTGCTTGCGTCAAAAGATGTAGCAGTAATTAGTTACACTGGACCTTCAGTTTGACCCAACTCCTCCCCCCAGGGCACAGCACTAGTAAATGGACTGGGCACTAGGGAGATATGTGGGTTTTGAGGAGATGAGACTGCCACACAGGCTATGGAGTGGCCGTAGAGCTATTCTCTGTGTCCTATTGAAGCATCATGGATGTAGTACTGCCAGCATGAAGGTACCTGCATAAGCAAGGGAATTGGCCTGTGACATTATATAGTTGACTTTTCAGTGGCTCCACCCCGACTCCAAAACCCATGACCATGCTGGAGCACAGAGAGCTCCTGTGGCACTGTGTTCCAGTGCACATGATGGGTGTGGACTCTGTGATGTATTGAGGAATGTGTTAGAATTGCAAGCTATCACTTTAAGTAAGTGTGCGTGTGCTGGAAGGGGGGGAGGGAGCTCGGGTTCTGCTTGCAGGCTAGACAGCTCTGTAGGGAAGCCTGCACTGGGAATCCAGTCACTTGGTCAGTCAGCAGAGAGCCAGTCTAGAAGAAGGTGGGGTGAATTATGCCTCTCTGTTTTAGGGAACAGCCTGCTTTGTCTCTTTCTGTTTTGAGGTTCTTGTGTGTTGTTGTTCCAAATTCTTAGAAAATAGTGTTATGTTGCAGCCTTCCAGCAAGAGTACTTTGTTTTTATCAATCTTGTGTGTGTATGCCATGAACATAACAGACTAGCTATGTAGGCTTCCAGAATTTTCTCCTTACCCCCTTTTATTGAACGGGTCTACATCCAGTATTTAGTAGTAATTTATTTTTTACAGCTTTGAGATAAGAGATTTGTTAGCATTATAGATAGGGCCCTACCAAATTCTCAGCCATGAAAAATGCATTACAGACCATGAAATCTGGTCTCCCTCCATGAAATCTGGTCTTTTGTGTGCTTTACCCTATACTATACAGATTTCACGGGGGAGACCAGCTTTTCTCAAATTGGGACTCCTGACCCAAAAGGGAGTTGAAGGGGGGTTGCAAGATTATTTTAGGAGGATTGTGGTATTGCCACCCTTACTTCTGCACTGCCTTTAGAGCTGGGCGGATGGAAAGCAGTGGCGGTTGCCCAGGCGCTCAACTCTGAAGGCAGTGCTCCGCCAGCAGCGACACAGAAGTAAGGGTGGCAATACCATACCATGTCATCCTTACTTCTGCACTGCTGTCTTCAGAGCTGAGTGGCTGGTGAGTGGTGGCTGCTGACTGAGGTCCTAGCTCTCCAGGCAGCAGCACAGAATTAAAGGGTGCCAATACCAGACCATGCCATCCTTCCTTCTGCTCTGTTGCTTGCAGCGGCTCTGCCTTCAGAGCTGGGATCCTGGCCAGCAGCTGCGGCTTTCCAGCTGCCCAGCTCTGAAGGCAGCGCTGCCATCAGCAGCAGCACAGAAGTAAGGGTAGTAGTACCGCAAGCCCCCTGCCTACAATAACCTTGCGACACCCTCCCCCCCAACTCCTTTTGGGTCAGGACGCCTACAATTATAACACCATGAAATTTCAGATTTAAATAGCTGAAATAATGAAAAATATATGATTTTAAAAATCCTATGACTGTGAAATTGACCAAAATGGAGGTGAATTTGGTGTAGGCCATAATTATAGATTTCAGTCACAGATACTGGATGAATGCACACTACTAACTTCACATTTTATCATTGCCATTATTGTTAGGACCTGATGATATTTTCTATATTATGTGCAGGATAAACCTTGAGAAAGGCATTGAGTCTGCATTGCTTTTCCTTGAAATATAGAAAGTGATTGCATTGTTAAAGCTCATTATCACTGTGCGCTAAGTTCCCTGGCTGTTTCTAGCATACCATAAAACTGTGGAATTTTTTGCTAAGGGTAAAGCTACTAAAGGAAGTTAAATATGCTACAACAGCATATGCCTCATGTTTCCTATTATGGTGCAAAGTACATTTTATGTTCATTTATTATAGTAAATGAAGGATGTTAAAAAGCCATTTATTTCTTGTAAATTTTGCTGGGGAGTTTTTCAGCATACTGGGGATTGAACTTCTACTAGGTTTAAAAGAGGCATCAAACGTGTATAAAGAGAGAGAAAACAATGAGTTTTAATATCATAGTTATGCCTCATCACCAAACCAAATTAAGATACCGTTAAAGATCAGATGGAACTTCAAATAGAATGGTAGAGAGGCAAGTCTGAAAAGAATGCTGTGAAATAGAGTTTTCTCTTCATGCTGGCTTAGAGAATGGATTTTTCTTTTGTTTGGAAAATTTCCAGGCTTTGAACAGGTAGTGGCAGTGGGGTTAGGTTCAAATTGTATTTGAGCACAGATGTATTCAGCTCAAATCATTCTCTCAGGCTTGCATTTGATATTGTTTTGTTGTCATGTTTTTCTTCTTTTTCTCTCTGTGATGCCATTTTATGCCACTTTGATAATGGATTGTTATTTCTTTCTTGTCCTCTCCCTCAGCTTTGGGTGATTCAGACTCTTTCTCACTGTATTACTCTTCCATCCGGTTTCATGTTTCCTTCAGGTAATTGAAATGTTTTCTTTCCTTTCTATCCCCTTTTTGGTTTTAGCCTGCTCTTTTGTCCCTCCTTCATTCTCCTGTATACTGTATAATCCTAAATGAATTGTTATGGACATACATTAAAAAAAAAAAAAAAAAGCTAACTTGAACATCTTTGTGGGTCTGTCTGTATTCCCCTTGTGTCAAGCTGTGGAACTACCTTCAAAAACCGTGTCTGTTGTGGAATGCATGAGCATTCCCACACAATGGCGATGCCAACCTCTTTCTCTATATAAGGGAGCCCACCCCCAATCCACTTCAGTTCCTTCACCACCAATGCAGAGAGCAAATGGGACTTGTCATGTCTCTTTTGACTAGATCCTTCTCTAGCATTTTGCTTATAAATAATTCTTTTAATGTAGATTAGAATAGTGTATGTAGTTAGTATCCTGTTTTTTCTCCCTTTTTCCCTGGCCTTGGGAGCCTCCATGTTCCTTCACTGGGACTATGCTGGGCCTTAAGCACAGAAAGACTTCAAGAGGAGTGCACCTCTTACCTGGGCATTATACAGAAATCTGATGCACACATTCGGTTTCAGGTCAATCATACTCCATCACCCAGTGTGAGGTCTGCTCCACCTTTACTCCTAAAGCCAGATGGAAAGATAGTTGAGACTCGAGGCTCGTCTGGCTTTAGAATGTCTAGAGTCCAGTCTCTCTCTAGTGGGTCTGTTGCTACTGTTGAGGCCAGCTTCAGTGCTGAGGTCCGTCTCTGCACTGCCTTCCAATGGACCAGGATCACCCTAACCCCATTTGCTTTGCCCAAAATATTTTAGTTTTGCTGAATTTCTTCTTTATTCCTAATTTCCCTTTTCTGTTTCTGTTATGAAATTACACAATGTATATTTTGTAGTGCTCTCAGCAGAACTTGTACCTCAAATCAGATCTGCTCCCTGTGTTGATGTTCTTAGAGCCTGTGTTTAAAAACAAGTATCTTTTGTGGTCAGGTCCAGGAGTAAGGGATAAGGCTTCCTAGCATGCTGGAGATGAAAGAAGACATTTCTAGGAACTGGATGCTATCGTATCATCCAAGCTCAAGGAAGAGTCAAACAGGACCCCAAGGCTTCACACTACTTTGATGAACTGGGGCTGTCAGCCTTTAATGGAAGGTGAAGACAACATATTGGCAAAAAGAAAAGGAGTACTTGTGGCACCTTAGAGACTAACAAATTTATTAGAGCATAAGCTTTCGTGAGCTACAGCTCACTTCATCGGATGCATTTGGTGGAAAAAGCAGAGGAGAGATTTATATACACACACACAGAGAACATGAAACAATGGGTTTATCATACACACTGTAAGGAGAGTGATCACTTAAGATAAGCCATCACCAACAGCAGGGGGGGGAAGGAGGAAAACCTTTCATGGTGACAAGCAGGTAGGCTAATTCCAGCAGTTAACAAGAATATCAGAGGAACAGTGGGGGGTGAGGTGGGAGGGAGAAATACCATGGGGAAATAGTTTTACTTTGTGTAATGACTCATCCATTCCCAGTCTCTATTCAAGCCTAAGTTAATTGTATCCAGTTTGCAAATTAATTCCAATTCAGCAGTCTCTCGTTGGAGTCTGTTTTTGAAGCTTTTTTGTTGAAGTATAGCCACTCTTAGGTCTGTGATCGAGTGACCAGAGAGATTGAAGTGTTCTCCAACTGGTTTTTGAATGTTATAATTCTTGACGTCTGATTTGTGTCCATTCATTCTTTTACGTAGAGACTGTCCAGTTTGGCCAATGTACATGGCAGAGGGGCATTGCTGGCACATGTACATTGGCCAAACTGGACAGTCTCTACGTAAAAGAATGAATGGACACAAATCAGACGTCAAGAATTATAACATTCAAAAACCAGTTGGAGAACACTTCAATCTCTCTGGTCACTCGATCACAGACCTAAGAGTGGCTATACTTCAACAAAAAAGCTTCAAAAACAGACTCCAACGAGAGACTGCTGAATTGGAATTAATTTGCAAACTGGATACAATTAACTTAGGCTTGAATAGAGACTGGGAATGGATGAGTCATTACACAAAGTAAAACTATTTCCCCATGGTATTTCTCCCTCCCACCCCACCCCCCACTGTTCCTCTGATATTCTTGTTAACTGCTGGAATTAGCCTACCTGCTTGTCACCATGAAAGGTTTTCCTCCTTCCCCCCCCTGCTGTTGGTGATGGCCTATCTTAAGTGATCACTCTCCTTACAGTGTGTATGATAAACCCATTGTTTCATGTTCTCTGTGTGTGTGTATATAAATCTCTCCTCTGTTTTTTCCACCAAATGCATCCGATGAAGTGAGCTGTAGCTCACGAAAGCTTATGCTCTAATAAATTTGTTAGTCTCTAAGGTGCCACAAGTACTCCTTTTCTTTTTGCGAATACAGACTAACACGGCTGCTACTCTGAAACAACATATTGGCTAGTTCTTCAAAGTGTTTCCTCTTTCCAACCAGCATATCTTTGGTCTTACCTGGGTTCACCTTGAGCTAACTGCTCTTCATTCAAGAGCAGAACACTTTGACGTAAAAACAACTTTGAAATTTCAAAATGTCACAGACAAATAAATAGCTTTTCATTTTTTGACCAGCTCAATTCAGCACCTTGCAAGATCAAAAATAGTGCCTTTCATACCATGATGCTAGGGCTCTTACCAAACACTCATTAATTCTTGCAACACTCCTGTGAATTAGGGAAATATTCCCATTGTATAGATGAGGTAGCAAGGCACAGATGAGTGTAGTGACTGTCCAATGTTACATACTGAATCACTTGACAGAACTAGCTAGAATGCATAATCCTGTGGGAAAGAAAGACCTCATGTAGCAGAAAAGGAAGCAGGGTTGATCAGAATAGATGAGTAAGCATGTCAGATGATCTGATACTGGTATAGCTAGAGAGAAGAGCAGAGCACAAGACACCCATGTCTTTCTCCTTTCCTCCTTGTGAGCCCTGCTGTCTTTGAAGGTAGGTAATCCTAGCAGCCCTCATCTAAAAGTCCTTTAGAATTAAATGGGATGAAATCAATAGAAATTATTGTAAAAACCCATAGAATTTGATATAGAATGTGATCCTTACACTAGGGTTTTGAATCATTCTGTAGAATAACAGGATATAATTGTCTATTAAATTATACAGGGTTGATGAAAAAATCTAAAGGATCCATACTTTTCTATTACATTCTATAGGACTTTTCCAGAAGAGAAACCAGTTGTGAAAATTTAGAAAAAAAAAGTTTTTATTCTTTCTCTCTTTTAAGTCAAATATAGTGCAGTCAGACCACAATACTTTTATTATTGTACGTAACTGTGATTGAAATAGTTGGTGACACAAGAATGTCATAACTACTGTACCCAGTCAGATATTCTTACCATTTTTCATAAGAAATTAGTTGGGCTGTTAATGGGCTCATGCAATTAACTCAAAAAATTACCTGCGATTAAAAAAATTAACCGCGATTAATCGCACTATTAAACAATAGAGTACCAATTGAAATTTATTACATATTTTTGGATGTTTTTCTATATTTTCAAATATATTGATTTTTATTACAAAAAGAATACAAAGTGTACAATGCTCACTTTATATTATTTTTATTACAAATATTTTCACTGTAAATATAATAAACAAAAGAAATAGTATTTTTCAGTTCACCTCATACATGTACTGAACTGCAGTCTCTGTCATGAAAGTGTAACTTACAAATGTAGATTTTTTTTTTTTGTTACATAACTGCACTCAAACACAAAACAATGTAAAACTTTAGAGCCTACAAGTCCACTCTGTCTTAGCGATTGGTTGAACAAGCAGTAGGACTAACAAGTTTGTTTACATTTACGGGAGATACTGCCTGTTTCTTATTTACAATGTCACCTGAAAGTGAGAACAAGCATTAGCATGGCACTTTGATAGCTGGCGTTGCAAGGTATTTATGTGCTAGATATGCTAAACATTCGTGTGCCCCTTCATGCTTCAGACCATTCCGGAGGACATGCTTCCATGCTGATGATGTTCGTTAAAAAAATAGCGTGTTAATTAAATTTGTGACTGAACTCCTTGGGGGAGAATTGTATGTCCCCTGCTCTGCTTTACCCACTTCCTGCCATATATTTCATGTTATAGCAGTCTCATATGATGACCCAGCACTTGCTGTTTGATTTACGAACACTGTCACTGCAGATTTGGCAAAATGCAAAGAAGGTACCAGTGTGAGATTTCTAAAAATAGCTACAGCACTCGACCCAGGGTTTAAGATTCTGAAGTGCTGTCCAAAATCTGAAAGGGATGAGGTGTGGAGCATGCTTTCAGAAGTCTTAATAGATGCGGAAACTACAGAGCCCGAACCACCACCACCACCACCAAAAAAAAAAAATCAACTCTGTGCTTGTGGCATCTGACTCAGATGATGAAAATAAACATGCATAGGTCTGCTCTGCTTTAGATTATTATCAAGCAGATGCCATCATCAGCATGGATGCATGTCCTCTGGAATGGTGGTTGAAGCATGAAGGGACATATTAATCTTTAGCGCATCTGGCACGTAAATATCTTAGGGTGCCGGTTACAACAGGGCCATGCAAACTCCTGGTCTCACTTTCAGGTGACGTAAACAAGAAGCGAGCAGATTATCTCCTGCAAATGTAACCAAACTTGTTTGTCTGAGCTGAAGTAGGACTGAGTGGACTTGTAGGCTCTAAAGTTGTACATTGTTTTATTTTTGAATGCAGGTTTTTTTGTACATAATTCTACATTTTTAAGTTCAACTTTCATGATCAAGAGATTGCACTACAGTACTTGTACTAGGTGAATTGAAAAATACTTCTATCATTTTTACAGTGCAAATATTGGTTATGAAAATAAATATGAAGTGAGGCCTGTACACTTTGTATTCTGTGTTGCAATTGAAATCACTATATTTGAAAATGTAGAAAACGTCCAAAAATATTTAAATAAATGGTATTCTATATTGTTTAACAGTGCAGTTAATCTCAATTAATTTTTTAATCTCTTGACAGCCCTAGTAATGGGAATAAAGAATACAGGTTACTGTGTGCAAGCCTCAGAAACATTGGGAAACAAATCCATAAAGTTACTTAAGGGGGACTCAAGTACAAACATTACTGTTTCCAAACATTCTCACTGAAGTGATTTTTGAGGGATGGGTACAGTAATCTTGGAAAAAGTATTTGTTTCTCTTTGACACAACAACTTTTGGATGTTTTTGTCAGTAAATCTCTTTACCTTGCTGGTAAATCTCATTGAGTGTTGCTGTACAGCACCACAGATAATTCCTATAATTCATTGTTTGGCAACGGTGCCTTAGTATTTGGTGATCCTATTTATCTGAGCAGCTGCCAAGCTACAGTGATCAGTAATCTGCTTTCTGTGATGCATGCTGCTATTTATATTTAGGCTTGGCAGAATTTGGTTTTTATTTTCTTATAATTTTGATGGATAATATAGATGCTTATTTGCAAGATTTTAATTTTTTTTTATCTCTTTATATTTTTACAGTTATGGGAAATTGGGGGTCAGACAATGGAGGACAACCAGATAATAGTTATTTAATGACAGTAGACATTGAGATGCAAAAAGAAAGCTTTATTGCCATTAACACAAAGTGTCAGCATCATATCTGAAAATATACAAAGTACATAGCCTTAAATCAAACTCTTAAATTCTCAAACATAATTTTTCTTACTTTGCTTTTCTGTAAATTTTGATTATTATCAATGGAAATATTTTTTCATTGACTTGTGTGTGTATGTTGAAATCAATGTATGTTGACATTTACTGATTAAAAAAAAACGAATCCATCCCAGAAAATTTATGTTGGTGTGCTTGTTATAATAAAAATAAGTCCACCAAAAATGAAGTATTAAGGTCTGTGGACATATTATCTGCGAGCTTTGGCTGCCACAGACATGATTATCATGTTCAGTATTTCCTGATACACTTAAAATCTCTTTTGCATTCACTTAAAATGTACTTGTTTTATATCACCGCACCTGTGCTCTTGTAGATACAGCATGTGTCACTTGATGGTGCAGAATATTTATGCAGACAAGGCTATTGGAGTATTGGGAGACAGAAGTGGAAGGAGCTCAAGTTATAGAATTCTGAGTCTTAAGTGGCATGGTGATGGAATGGAGATTATATTACTATTCTCAGTCACAAAATCTGAATCTTCAAAGCTCAAGAGTGGGCTTCTGCAGTGTGCAGAGTTCCCTAATTGTGATGAAATAGAATGGTACAAAATGATCAGATAAATCACATGCTTTGTGTGCTAGAACAGGCGTTATTGGTTGTGTGTTCCCATCAGAAAATGTCAACTCCCACATAATTTATTCTGCCATTAAATTCAGTTAAACAGTTTTCTCTTAACATCTTTTAATATAAACCAGATTTTAATTAAAATCTGTTTCCTCTCTTTTTCCTACCTAGCTTTTCATCTTTCCTCTGTCTTTCTGCAATTTCTAGTGCCCTTCCTTTTACATTGCATTTTCTATTTTTTGTCGTC
Organism: Dermochelys coriacea; assembly: GCF_009764565.3. NCBI lineage: Eukaryota > Metazoa > Chordata > Testudines > Dermochelyidae > Dermochelys > Dermochelys coriacea. The sequence goes on along the minus strand of NC_050071.1, from coordinate 62,044,367 downwards.
TTTTCTAATCTCACTCCTCCTCTCACCCAGCTCATTGACTCCACCTAGACTTTCTCTTCAACAATAATCTTAGAATAATTGAAATTAGAGATGGAAAGATCTGCTGGGTGACTTAGTCCATCCATCTGCCACTGCAGAGTTGTTCCATATCATCTAATTTCTAGAGTTTAGTGATGCTTAGGTGGAAATGTCAAACAGTGGGGCTCCTTTGGACACTAGTGAATGATTGAGCAAATGTAAGAATGTGTTGGTTTGTATTTGGTTTAATTTTTTCATCTTGGGTTCATCTTACTGCTCTTAATTGTGACTGCTTTTACCACCTTAAATAATATGTATCTCTTACTTACATTCTTCCATTATTTGTGGACTCATCTCATGTTTATACTCTTTCACCCTAACCCCATATCCACCTGACTTCATGTATTATAAAGCCAAATTATACATATTTAATCCTTTTGACAAAATATTTTGATCTAGTGGGGAATTTATGAAGAAGCCATACAGTTCTAGTGCATAGATAGTGGGCATCCAAAAATATAAGCAATACCCTAAATTTAGACATCCTGGTTCTTCTTCCAGTGATTGTTAATGTCTATTCCAATTAGGTGGGCACACACCACGTGCACGGTCTTCGGAAACTTTTTCCCTTAGCAGCTCCCATTGCGTTGGCCTGGAGTGGCGCCCTCATGGCGATCAATATATGACCCTGCTGACCTGACCCCCCTTCAGTTCCTTCTTACTCTCCATGGTAATGTTGGAACTGCGTTAACTTGCTTGCCTGAAAGTCTTCCCTTAGCCATTCTTAGTTTTCTTTTTTGAAATATTTCTTTATTTTCTTGTGTTGGTTATGTTAGTAGTATAGTCAGTGAGTGGATCATTCCCCTCACTCTGCCTTGGGCTTGCCCAAGGATTTAAATCTTGTGGTCTATGCAAGAAGCCTATGACAAACAGTGACCCTCACGACTTGTGCTTGAGGTGTCTCGGGGAGGTGCACCAGTCCGAGCGTTGCAAGATATGCAAGGCTTTCAAGCCTAGGACTAGGAAGGAACGCGACTTCCATCTGAAACAACTACTAATGGAAGCCGCAATCCGTCCTGCGGCACCCGACCGCCAAGTCCTGGGCTCAAGCTTGGTGCGCAGCGCCCCAGCGTCAGTCCGAGAACCGGTATCGAGGAAGGACTGTGGTGCAAGAGACCCTCTGTACCAAAGATCCCTGGCACCACAGCACGTTGTGGCGCCCTGGCAGCAGTCAACATCCCCGATGCCCCTTAAGTGCCATAAGAAGGCCGACAGAAGGTGCTCTCCTCAGAAAGCGAGACCATCAGCGGAAACCTTGCTGCCCCAGTGGAAGGACTTAACTTCCAAACAACAAGACCCCGTGCCGTCGACTCCGGTGACCCAGTTGGAACTGTTGAGTCCGGCATGCAGTAACTATCCGATGGGGCTCAACTTAGTGGAGGAGTTGGAAGCCCCCTCCACCCCAGATACTTTCAAGATGGCAAGGGACCTCATAGAAAGTACTCTGCTTCAGCCCCCCGCTGTTACAGACAAGCCCCCGGCACTGCCTAGACAGGTTCCATCTAGAGGCAAACTAGCATTGATGAGGCCCTCTTCCTTCCCAGATCAGCACCATTCGTGGCACCATTCCCAGTCTACTTCACCCATGGCACCGATACATGACAACAAGACCCAGGGAGCATGTTGCTTGGGATCGCCGGCACCGGGAAATTGGCACTGGTCACGATCACCCTCTATCGTCTGGCACTGTGATACAGCACCGGAATATAGGAGCCACTCCCCGGCACTGGTCCTGTGGCACTGGTCTACGTTATGGGAATTCTGACACCATTCGTCTACATGGTCATTGCGGCACCGAACTCCCGACTTCCTCCTCTTGGCACCGACCGCCGGTACAGGGATCCGTAGACTCTGAGAATGGCTCCTACTACTCACGGCATAGTGGGCACAGGTTGGACAAGCACAGGAGACACGGTCCTTTCTCCTGGCAACCTCAATGGCCACCCACTGCACAATGGCCCTTCTGGACCCCTTGGGCTTACCATTGGACCCAAGGTACCCCCTTCCATGGTTTCTAGATCTGTTACGTTGGGACATCATTGGGCACGGTCACCAGTGGACAGAACCACCCCTCGTACCACAGAGGCAGCTCTATCCAGACCGCCCCCGCATACTACAGAGGGCACATCGGAATCAGCCCCAGATCTACCCTCATCCAAGATCCTGTCGGACCACACTGAACCACTTGGCACCAACGCAGCCCAGGACCAATCTGAGCACATGGTGGGCCATGTTGACTCTGTGCCTCCACTGGCCTCTTCTTCGTCTTCGCCTGATGAGGTGGTAGCAGGGGCCTCAACTTCAGGTCCTTCGCCCATCGACCATAGGGCCCACCAGGACCTACTCCGCTGCATTGCCTGTAATATGGGCCTACAGGAGGAGGAGGTCATTGAGCTAGAGGACCTGGTGGTGGACATCCTTACACTGGAGGGCCCTTCCACGGTGGCGTTGCCAGTAATTAAGACTATTGGCAACAATTATAGTACTTTGTGGCAGACTCCAGTCTCCATTCTACGACTGCCAGGGGTGTGGAAAGAAAAAACTTTGTTCCCTCTAAGGGCTATGAATTTTTGTTCTCTCACCCACACCCTTGCTCCCTGGTGGTCTCTGCGGTGAATGAGAAGGAGCGTCCAGGACAACAAGCACTGGCTCCTAGGCCAAAGAGGCCAAACGGATGGACCTCTTTGGCAGGAAAATTTATGCTGCAGGGGGTCTTCAGCTGAGGATAGCTAACCAGCAAGCTGTCCTCACTCAGCAGGTATAATTTTAACTCATGGGACTCCATGTTAAAATATGAGTTACTTCCCACTGACTCAAAGGCTGAGTTCTCGGCTTTGGTCGAGGAGGGGAAGGCAGTTGCCAGGACCTCCCTGCAGGCCTCACTTGACTTTGCAGCACATCTTAGAATAATTGATGTGAGTGGTCATGAGGAGAACAGCGTGACTCCAAGCGTCCGGGCTTCCCCTGGAGGTTCAGCAGACCTTGCAGGACCTTCTTTTTGAGGGTGCAGGGTTGTTTTCTGATCAGACTGATTCAAGGCTTCACAGCCTTAAGGACTCCAGGGCAGCCATGAAATCTCTGGGTATGCGCACACCTATTACCCAGAGAAAGCCCTTTAAGCCTCAGCCAGTGCAACAGCAGAGGCAATGCCTACTCCTCCCTAGGCAGGATACTTACTGCCGAAGGGGCAGGAATTCCAGGCATAGGCCTTCCAACCCTCTCTCAGGCCAAAGGCAGGGCCCGACCAAGCCATCATCGGGACCCAAGCAAGGGTTTTGAAGGGATGCCTGAGGATGGCATTCCAGCCACTGCTTCGGATCCTTCCTCCCCCTACCCCCATTTTTTTTTTTTGAACCATCTATCCCACTTTTACCATGTATGGTCCCAAATAACATTGGACTGCTGGCTTCTTTGCACGTTAGAAGTGGGATATTCTTTCCAATTCTGCTCTTCTCCCCCCCTTCCACCCCACTTCTCTGTCCCTCTTCAGGCACCCTCTCACAAGCAACTCCTTATCCAGGAGGTGCAGGCGCTCCCCGCCATAGGGGCAGTGGAGGAGGTTCCTCAGGAGCTACGGATCAAGGGATTCTATTTCCATTATTTCCTAATCCCCAAAGCAAAGTGGGGTCTCAGACCCATCTTAGACCTGCGAGGACTCAACCAGTTCATGGTAAAGTTGAAATTCCGCATGGTCTCCCTGAGCACAATTATCCCTTCTCTGGATCCGGGGGACTGGAACACTGCCCTCGACATGAAAGACGCATTCTTCCACGTAGCCATCTAGCCACCCCACAGATGCTTCCTGAGGTTTGTTGTCAACCGCATACATTAGCAGTTCATGGTGCTCCTCTTCAGGTTATCAACAGCCCCCCTGGGCTGTTGTCAGTCAGTTGCAGCCTTTCTCCAAAAGAGACAGGTATAAGTGTACCCCTACGTAGATAATTGGCTCCTGTAAGGGCGCTCCAGGCAGCAGGTGGAGTCCCATGTCTGGTTAGTCAGAGAGACCTTCCAGAGGCTGGGTCTCCTCCTCAATGTAGAGAAATCAACTCTGACAACCACCCAACGAATAAAATTCGTTGGGGCGGTGCTTGACTTGGTTCAGGCAAAAGCCATCCTGCCACAACCCAGATTCCGAACACAGTCACATGTCATTCAGACATTCAGACGATACCCCACCACCACCACAAGGACATGCCTCAGCCTCTTGGGACGCATGGTGGCATGCACCTGTGTGGTGCAGCATGCCAGGATAAAACTCAGATCATTCCAGGAGTGGCTCGCTACAGCTTATCACCTGGGTTGGGACAGTCTAGACTCGGTAGTAACAGTACCGCCACAAGTCCTTGACACTCTAGGATGGTGGTTGGACCCTAGCATAGTCTGCAAAGGAGTCCCATTCACCACCTCTCAACTGTCCATGACCTTAGTAATGGATGCGTCAGACCTTGGTTGGGGGGATACCTAGGACACTTACAGACTCAAGGCATGTGGTCGCAGTCCTGCTCCATCTGACCGATAAGACTAACCTGCCAGACCTTCCATACAGTATTGCAAGGTCACTGTGTGGCGATGATGATTGAAAACACCACTGCCATGTTCTACATCAACAAGCAGGGTAGAACCCACTCCTCCCCTTTCTGTCAAGAGGCTCTCCACCTCTGGGAGTTTTGTGTAGCCCACTCCATTCACCTGAGGCGTCCTATCTCCCGGGAGCACACAACGAGCTTGCAGACCACCTCAGCAGGTCATTCCTCAGTCATGAGTTGTCTATCTGGACAGACGTCATCCATTCCATCTTCCAAAGGTGGGGGTTTTCCCAGGTAGACCTATTTGCCACAAGGAGCAACAGGAAGTGTCCAACATTTTGCTCCTTCCAAGCACACAGCCAGGAATCAATCTTCGATGCGTTCATGGTGCAATAGGGGAACACCTACTGTATGCCTTTCCTCCGATACCAGTCATCCACAAGGTTCTCCTCAAGATCCGCAAGGACAAGACAGAGGTAATTCTGCTCGTTCTGGTGTGGCCGCGCCAACATTGGTACACCACACTTCTGGAGCTGTCAGTCAGCACCACCCATTGCGCTGTCGCTCCTTCCTGATCTGATTACGCAGGACCACGGCCACCTGCTTCACCCAGACCTCCAGTCCCTGCACCTCATGGCCTGGAAGCTTCATTGTTAAACGCAAGGGAGCTCCAGTGCATGGAATTGGTGAGGGAGGTGCTGCTTGGTAGCAGGAAACCTTCCACCAGAACCACCTACCTGGCCAAATGGAAACAGTTTTCGTGTTGGTGTAATCTCAGTCGAGTATCTCCATTCCAGGTATCTATACCATTCAACCTGGACTACCTCCTACACCTGAAGTGGCAAGGCCTGGCCGGATCGTCTATCAAGGTGCACCTTGCGGCCATCTTAGCTTTCCACCCCAGAGGGTTGGGGCGTTCAGTCTTCGCCAGTCCTATGGTGGGCCGTTTCCTTAAGGGCCTGGAATTCTTATACCCACAGTCTGGTCCTAGCTAACCTTATTGGAGCCCCATTTGAACCACTCACTACATGTTCCCTTCTGTATCTCTTGTGGAAAGTAGCCTTTCTGGTTGCAATCACATCGGCCAGGTGGGTATCGGAGCTAAAAGCATTAACCTCTGACTTCCCTCCCAATCCCCCCAGTCTTCCACAAGAACAAGGTACAACTCAGGCCGCACCCAGCTTTTCTCCCCAAGGTGGTATCCCAATTCCACCTCAGCCAGGACATTTTTCTATCCGTTTTCTATCCCAAGCTGCACGCCAACGCACAGGAGCAGAAGTTCCACTCATTAGATGTGTGGAGGGCATTAGCATTCTACACTGTGCGCACAAAGCCTTTCAGGAAGTCTACAAACCAGCTGGACTTCCGGTCTCATAGCGAATCTCTTCCTGGATTACGGACTGTATCTGTGCCTGCTATGACCTCACCAAGGTCCAGCCCCAGCTATAATGGTCCACTCAACAAGGGCTCAGGACTCTTCCACCGCTTTTCTGGACCAGGGTGCACATCCAAGAGATCTGCAGAGTGGCTACCTGGTCCTCGGTGCATATGTTTGCCACCCACTATGCCATCACACAGCATGCTAGAGACTATTCAATTCTCGGTAGAGCAGTGCTCCAGTCAATTATTCCTTAACTCCGACCTCACCCCCCTGGGAGAGCTTGGGAGTCACCTAATGGGAACTGACATGAACAATCACTTGAAGAAGAAAAGACAGTTACTCACCTTTTTGTAATTGTTGTTTTCGAGATGTGTTTTCACGTCCATTCCAATACCCACCCTCCTTCCCCTCTGTTGGAGTAGCCGGCAAGAAGGAACCGAAAGGGGTCGGGTTGGCAGGGTCATATATTGAGCATCATGAGGGCTCCACTCCAGGGGAGTCCCTGGCTGACCCGAGGGGAGCTGTTAAGGAAAAAAGTTTGACGACCATGCACGCTGCGCATGCACACCTAATTAGAGTGGACATGAACAACACATCTTGTAGAACAACAGTTACAAGAAGGTGAGTAACTGTCTTTTATTAATAGTTTTCACAGCTTTTTCACACCATTTCTATAAGGTCAAATAAAGTCATAAACCAAGAAAAGAAGAAAAATTCCAATTGTAAAACTTGCTCTATAGGTTTAAAATTAACCAGCACTTACAATCAATCAAGTTGTACAGGAAACCAATTATGTGTCAGCATCCACCATTTTGAAGAGAAAATACCAAAGCAAAAATTAGAGATACTCCTGAAAAAATAATGTTTTAGCTTCTTATTGCTCTAATACTGTATAATAACTTCTAACAGATGCATTACAAAGCCTTTATGCAGACTTGCTGGTAATATATAGCAAGGATGCACTGCTTGAAAGAACACTGTGTTGTCAAATACACCGAGGGAGGTCTTTGTCAGAAGAAGAAAGGAAATGTCCTCAAAGGAATGAGGTTACTATCTGTAGTGAGTCGTATTTCAGTTGTTATTAGTATCTTGTGGGTTGTAGGCTATGACCACAAAGCATGTTTAATTGGTGTGGTGGTAAAAATTCTGGAAGCTGGTGGAACCCTGTCTGTGCTTGGTAAAATTCCTTAGTGTAGGTGTGACCTTGATTGCTGTCGTGGACAATGTATTGTATAGTATCAAGGAATCCCAGAAAAAATATATAATTTCCCATCAAAAGTTGCTAAGAATTTTAGATAGAAAATTCATTGTTCTTTGAGTGATTGTCTGCATGAATTCCATTCTGGGTGCACACGTACCATTTATGCAAGATCAGATTATTTTGGCTAGCAGTGTGTATTGGGACTACACCTGTGCCCTAGATGTCCTTGTGTCCCCTGTACCACCCTCTCAAGGACAGCGTTCCTCAGTTCCTTCTTACTGCTAATGGTAGAAAATGGAACCCCCGAAGTGTGTGTTAGTTATTAGTATAGTTAATTAGTTAGTTGTTAGTCTTCTTGCTAGTTGTTAAAAAATCGCAACAGGAGCAAAATCCACACCTCATGTGAAGCTTCAATGCCACTTAACTGCCTCTCTTATTTACGAGAAAGACATGTTCCTGAGCTGTGTTCCATATGTTGCTCCCTCTGTAAGCAAACTCAAAAAACTAGAGAGCATCTTAAATTGTTCCTCCTGGAACGCTCCTTATAAGCCTCTGCAGACACCAAAAGAAAGGATGTAGGTAGACCTCAGTCGTCCAGTCAGTCTGTCTCTATGAATGCCCCAGTAAGCTGAGATTCCATCCTGAGATCCTGTGCTATGTCAACCAAGAAGCCCTCCCTATTTGTCTGCATCCATTCTAGCATCTGACTGCAGAGAGAAGTAGGAAGGAGTGACCTACACCTCAGCTCATGACTGGATCATTTAAATAAACCTATTTAAAATTAAATTTGATGTTGTCAATTTATGCTGTCAACTTGTCATGTTGACAACATAAGTTGTCAGTTCCTATGATTTTTTTTTTATGCGCCTTTGAAAGAAATGGGTCAATTTGAAAAAAAATGACAACCTATGCATGTATCAGAGTAGGGAAAACTGTGGAAAACCAGGACCTGGTACTGTACGTTGGAACAAGACCTTGCCAAAAATGTATCAAAATATATTTACAACAGATCTGAAAGACAACAATGCGAAGTGGAAAGTGTGTGCATTACAGCCCAGCTATCCCTTCTGATGTGCTGTCTGCTCCCCTTTGTCTCATGTGGCTGAATTGTAATTGTTTTGTTGTGAAATTTTAGCCTCTGTGATTCCCATCTGTGAAGTTTAACAGGAGCCATGTCCCTATAAGAAATTGTTTGCTTTATAATTTTAATGCAAGACTGTTGCTATGCATCTGCTGCACAATCAGCCAGCTGAGGAAGACTTACCAGTCTGTAGTAGGAGTCACTGGGATGGATGGGACCTACGTTAGGTATGGAATGTCACGTTAAGGGAAAAACTCTGGTTATGTTTCAGTCATATAGTGAAAAGCACCAAAGAAAACAGCTGAGATTAATGAGCAGTGTGGAGAGGTACCAAAAATGTGTATGAGAGGTGAAAGTAATTGAGAGCAGAATTTCATTATTCAGCACTTTCCCATTCTGACCCTATACACATTCTTTAATTTCTCCAGAAAATAGGGTAACCTTATATAACAATGAAAATTAAAGGGCTGTGATTTTAACACACAAAAGTAACAGAACTACTGACATTCTTTTGGCTATTAAATAAGAATATCTAGTCTGTTAATAGCCATAACAAATAACATGCCACAAATGGTCTCATCCATCATTTCAAGAGAAATATAATGAGCAAATAGGGACTGGCTTATCTAAGAACAGTAGCATGTGTGATTATAGTGTTTTAATATTAGAGACACGGGGTCTGAATTTTCAGTGTGGCCTCAGCTTTTGCATACCCAGCCTGAATGTGCACTTTGGTGCATTGTCACTTGCGCATGCAGGTGAGGGAATCTGCATACTGAACAGCAACTTGAGCTAAGTTATGCAGGCATAAATCGTGTTAAAAGTCAGGGCACAGTGATCTACCACAAAGCAGGTTGTGACAATAGCGTTCTGTCTCTAATTTTTTCCACCATATCGGGTATTTTGCATTCCTGTCGGAACCTAGAGGACCCTCCAAACTAAACTTCCCTCAGGTCTGTCTGCACAGTTGGCATCCTTGGAACCAAGGAAGAGATATTCACAACAAAACCCTGAGCCATGTGAAACTCACCTGAAACTCTCACCATGTTTGGCTGAAGAAGACCTAGTTTGTGAACCTTTAGAACTAATCTGAGCCTATTGTTGAATGAGCATAAACCTAATTTCAAGCAAACTCAAATTCATTTTTGAGTGAATGTAAACCTAGTTCTCAGGAAACATTTATGCCTTTGTGTTAAGCTCATGTCTTCATTCCAGTCAGTCAAAAGTGACACTAATTCCAAAGCATTGTGCAGCTTCTTTTTGGACTCTTCAGAGTGCTTGTGCTTTTTCCATTCTTTGTGGAGAGAAGGATTTGAGAGCTGCTCTTACCCTTCAAAGTATTCTGCTACTCTGCTCATTGAGTATGGTTTGACAGACTGACACCATGAATGGTTCCTTGAAATATGTTATCTACTTATGCTAACCAATCTGTTCAAACCTTGTAACTTTGAGTTACTTTCCCAGACCTAAAGAAGAGCTCTGTGTAAGCTTGTCTCTCTCACCAACAGCAGCTGGTCAAATAAAAGATATTACCTCACTCACCTTGTCTCTCTAATGTCCTGCCATATCCTGGATAAACCTTATGGAATTAAGATAACGTTTACTGAATTAACTAACCCTAATTCAGTAAGGTTTAGATACCTTTTGGTATCCATTGTATTAGAAATACAAATGTGTATGTATTATTTTGGAATTACATGTAACTCCTCTAGGAGGAGGATTACAAACATGTAATTCTTCTGTTTCTAGCCCTGTGAAGTCCCCATCTCCCACTCTGTATTTCCAAGTGGATTCTCCAGGCACCAACCAAGAAGGGATTTTTGAATATACTAAAAAGTTAGGTTGACCCAAATACAGTGCTCCAGGGTATGAAAAATCCACATCCCTAGAAGATGTATTTAAGCCTACCTAAGGTTGGTGTAGACAGTATTAGGTCAATGGAAGAATTCTTCTGTCGACCTAGCTATCGCTTCTTGGGGAGGTGGGTTAACTACATAGATGGTCTACGCTGAAGCAGTACAGAGGCGCAGCTGCCATAGCCTGAGTTAGAGCAAATATAGTTAAAATTCATGTGTGCAGTGGGATGGTAGAAAAGTAGGAAGCAAAATGAATATATATTTGAAAAAGGGGCTTAGAATAAAAGGGTGGGTGAAATCTCTTTTTTATTTGAATTGAGCCCGATTTATGCATCAGTCATTAGGGGATATATAGACCAACTGCCAATTGTTTTGTCTGTATTTAGCAAAATGTGAGAGGGTTTTTTTTCTTCTTTTTTTTAAGCCATTTGGATACATTAAACAAGCTGTGAGATTGCCTGCTTGAATGGAAAATTTAAAACATAGCTAAAGGGCTTAACCAGACAGCTTTTATTTTACAATGCTCCTTACTTCTAAATATAATGATGACTGTAAATTTTACAGACTGCACAACACACATGCTTCTGTTAGGACGGTAACTTGATTCTTTTTCTCATTTGTGATTATTAACCTTATTAAAATGATTGAAAGGCGCATGGGCCATGTTTATAAGAATTGAGCCAAATCAGTCAGTGACAAATTAGAAAATATTTTTGCTAATGTGATCTCAAAAATAAGGACGTTAAACATACTTCACACGAGAAAGGCACTAGGGGCTAGATTTGTAAAGTTTTTGGCACCTATGCCAAATATGCAGATATGTGCCTAAGCACTTTTAGGTGCCTAAATAGCCTTAAAAATCTGGCCCTAAATCCCTTTATATTTCTTCACAACAATCTGCCTTATGCAATACGGTAAGAATACCAGATATTGTGTGTGTTGAGAGACAAATTTGTACTATTCAATTAAAATGTTATTTCAGTTTGTTGGGATAAATCATGCTTGTCTTACTATTATGACAGTCCTGGCTGCAATAGATGTGTGAGGAAAAGTGAACAGGATTTTGCCCTGAATAAATAAATACCAGTGACAGTGGTTTGTTACTCTAAAGTTTCTTAGAGCAGACTATGGGATTTCTGCGTTATGCCAGGGGCCATGCCCAGAATTTCAGAGGTGCTAAAGTCATGTTAAGAAATCTTCCCCCACTCCAGCCCCCTGCACTGTGATGCACAGTTCAGAATCAGAGCTACAGGCTTTTCCAACTCTGATAAAAACTTGGTGTTGATGTTATCATTTATTCATTATTTGTATTGCATTAGTGCCTATGGAACCCAGTCTTGGTTAGAACTTCACTGTGCAAGATGCTGTACAAATACCTAACAAAAAGAAGGTGCCTGCTCCAAAGATCTTACAATCTAAATATAAACTGAGACAATAGGTGGATACAGTTTAACAAATTGTAGTCTTAGAAAAACAAGCAATATTGTGAGAAATATGTTGCTTATAAAATTAATTCTTTCCAAAACAACTTGCAAATAGTAAGTGTATTTAAACTAATAACCCATAATAAAGGAGTTAGTTGTGTGAGCAGGAATAAATTAAGACCTGTCACAATAAATATTTTATAAAATGTTTCCCTATTTGCATGACTGATACATTAGTGTATTAAGCCCATAAGTATATTAAAGTTACTTTTCATCATTCTTACTTTTTTACTTTGTGCATTCAGGAAGTATATTATGAAACATAAACACTGTTTCCTAGTCAAATTTACTTTTGTTGTTTTGTGCACTAGCACTTGTTGGCAGCGTTTTGATCATGAACCCTGCAGGAGAAAGATTTTAAAATCAACAACAACAAACCTCCATATTTATTTAAATTATACATATGAAAACATTTCTATAGACAATATAATAATATATTTTATAAAACCAAAATTACACCTAAGTATTTGGACTTAATTACTTGATAGACGGATGCAGTAAACACAGGGCTTGTCTACACAGTGCCACAGTGCAGCCTACAGGGTATGAATTGCACCAAAGAGTTGTGCTCTAACTTTCCTGTCTGGACACTGCTGTCACAAGCTAAAAGAAGGTACCTAATTCTTGTTAACATAGCCCGCTTTCAAACAAGACTGTTTATGTTAATACGAAATAGGAAGTTTTTAGTTTGCACCACCAGCGTCCATGGGGATAACTAGAAGCACAACTTTTGGTGTACTTTGCTATTCACACACCAGTAGTCTGCATTCAGTACAGTGTAGACATAGCCATAATTGTAAATTAAAAATATGCAATCTGTGTGTTCTGATTACTAAATCAAGGCTTAAACCTGCAAATATTTACTCAGGCATAACTCCGAAATGTTCCACTTTTCAAGGATCATCACTCATTTCAGTACCACTGTTATCTACATTCTACAGAAATTTGTTTTCTCCTTGGTTTTGTTGTTCAAAATTATTTACACCAGAAATTTAAAAAAAAATCATGAAACGGAGATTATATTTACACTAAAAAAAGGAATCCCTTAGCATTTTAAGACTCCTGCATGCATAATTTTTTGTCTTTGAGACACATGGCCCAATTGTGGGATGCAATGATAGGTTGAGAGGTATGACTACTGAGTGTAGTACTTACTGCCATAGGTAGTTTCATTGACTTTAAACTTCATATTTTGTCAGCTTTCATGGGAATAGTCACCAAATAAGTGTTGTGCTTACTAAATGATGATTACAAGATTGAATCCTAAACTGAGATAATTAATGGCTATTGGTCAAAAGTCAAGGTGTTCCTTTTTTCCATATACGGGGGTAAAAAGAAATTAAAATTAATAAATAAAATGGATGTTGTCACTGTTATTGCACCCTGTGTCCAGATACAGCAATGGGGAACATTATATTGTAATTAAAGGTTTCAGAGTAGCAGCCGTGTTAGTCTGTATTCGCAAAAAGAAAAGGAGTACTTGTGGCACCTTAGAGACTAACAAATTTATTAGAGCATAAGCTTTCGTGAGCTACAGCTCACTTGAAGTGAGCTGTAGCTCACGAAAGCTTATGCTCTAATAAATTTGTTAGTCTCTAAGGTGCCACAAGTACTCCTTTTCTTACTGTAATTAAAGTTATCAATGTTAAGCCTCTTTGTTTAGGTGATTAATCAAGTATGATTGTAATAAGGCCTTTTGTTTTCAACATCATTTGAAATGTTTAAAGAAATGGTTCATCAGGTGTCTTACGTATTTAGTTATATTCTCTTTCCTTATGGTTGGCCCACAGGGTGCATGGAAAGCTTTCATCAACTTCAATGTTTTAAAATCAGATGGGTTTTCCATAAATTTCAGTATCATCTCCTATAAGAGAACCTAAATTTTTAAATACTCTTTCCATTAATTTTTATAACGTTCTGTGCCTCCACAGAAAACAAAAAATTAAAAGTGATACATTTTTGTATGATGTACTGTAAGAACCAGATAATACTGGGATCCATTTTTGGCCGTTAGTCCAATATGAGAGGCTGTTGAAAACAATGGTAGTAAGCAAACTTGCTGTTTAAAATATTGACGCATCTTGTCTGTGATTACTTGTTAGGAAAGATATTTGTAAGGGAAACAGGCTTTTGTATGAAGAAAAGGAGTACTTGTGGCACCTTAGAGACAAATTTATTTGAGCATAAGCTTTCGTGAGCTACAGCTCACTTCATCGGATGCATAGAATGGAACATATTGTAAGAAGATATGTACATACAGAGAAGGTGGAAGTTGCCATACAAACTGTAAGAGGCTAATTAATTAAGATGAGCTATTATCAGCAGGAGAAAAAAACTTTTGTAGTGATAATCAAGATGGCCCATTTAGAGGGTTGACAAGAAGGTGTGAGGATACTTAACTTAGGGAAATAGATTCAATATGTGTAATAACCCAGCCATTCCCAGTCTCTATTCAAACCCAAGTTAATGGTATCCAGTTTGCATATTAATTCAAGCTCAGCAGTTTCTCCTTGGAGTCTGTTTTTGAATCTTTTCTTTTGCAAAATTGCCACCCTTAAATCTTTTACTGAGTGGCCACAGGGGTTGAAGTGTTCTCCTACCGGTTTTTGACTGTTATGATTCCTGATGTCAGATTTGTGTCCATTTATTCTTTTGCGTAGAGACTGTCCGGTTTGGCCAATGTGCACGGCAGAGGGGCATTGCTGGGACATGATGGCATATATCACATTGGTAGGTGTGCAGGTGAACGAGCCCCTGATGGCGTGGCTAATGTGATTAGGTCCTATGATGGTGTCACTTAATAAAAATGTGGACAGAGTTGGCATTGGGCTTTGTTGCAAGGATAGGTTCCTGGGTTAGTGTTTTTGTTGTGTGGTGTGTGGTTGCTGGTGAGTATTTGCTTCAGGTTGGGGGGCTGTCTGTAAGCGAGGACTGGTCTGTCTCCCAAGACCTGTGAGAGTGAGGGATCATTTTCCAGGATAGGTTGTAAATCTTTGATGATGTGCTGGAGAGGTTTTAGTTGGGGGCTGAAGGTGACAGCTAGTGGCGTTCTGTTATTTTCTTTGTTGGGCGTGTCCTGTAGTAGGTAACTTCTGGGTACTCTTCTGGCTCTGTCAATCTGTTTCTTCACTTCAGGAGGTGGGTATTGTAGTTGTAAAAACGCTTGATAGAGATCTTGTAGGTGTTTGTCTCTGTCTGAGGGATTGGAGCAAATGTTGTTGTATCTTAGAGCTTGGTTGTAGACAGTGGATCGTGTGGTGTGTCCTGGCTTCTGTATGTTATGGCATCTCTCACTGACAGCATGAAACCTGGACATTTTTAGATCACCAGCTTCCTACTATAGAAGAAGGGGAGATGAGCTGCTTTTGCTTAGGTCCATTTGTCCTTATGTGAAAGTCTGTTAAGGCTAAATTCACGAATATTTGTAAAAGATTTAGATATTATAGTGATGAGCACCATAGGAAAACCTAAAGACATGATGTATTGTTTTTTAAAGTTTTTCCAGATTAAAATTCTGTAAATTAGTAGGGAATCAGCGGGCTAATAGTTGCCAGAGGGTTTGGTGAACATTCTGGTGAATTTTAGCATTTACATAGCACTTAACAACTATTGCCTAATTGTCATAACACCTCTGCCAGGTATATAAATATTATTATGGAGAAACAAAGTCAGAAGCGTTAAGTGACTTGGCTAAAGCCAGAGAGATTATGTTTTGTCAGGATTAAGGCTCAGAAATTATTTGTTCTTTGGTGCCAGAGCATGCAATGTTAATAGTAACTCGTATTAAAGAATGGGTATAGTTGGTGCTTCCTGAACCTCTGACTTGATGTGACTGGCACCAGGGCGGCTTTCTTAGGTGATACCAAAGCTGAGGATGGGGTACAAGTTTTCACCCATTCCATGAATACAGCTTTGGTGCCAAGGTGGATTGCTTGGCCCTTAGGTGTTTGTTGGGAAGGACAATGTATTATGCCACTTCCTATTATGCTGGCTGATGTTCTGATTGTTTCCTTGTATCCCCTGTCTTTCTGTATCCATCTACTGTCTCTTGTTTTATACATACATTACAAGCTGTTTGGGGCAGTGGTCATCTTTTTGTTCTGTGTTTGTACAACACTTAACACAGTGAGGTCATGGCACGTGACAGGGGCTCCAAGGAAATACAAACAACAACAATTAACAGTTATCTTTAGGAAAAATCAGAATGATAAACTTTCACTACTAACAATTGGTTAGCCTCTTCAAGATATCACACTGAAAAACAACTAGAAACATACATTAAAACACCCCCAGAAAGCTGTGATATCTTTGAGATGTTTAAGTTCTCGGAATGGGGAGTGGAGGACAATGGCAGCAAGCTTTGAGGATCATGAAAGTCAGTTCTGAATTCAGTGGTATTATATTGTGGCTGAATTTGACCCAAAATATTGTTCGGGGGAAATTCTTACACCATGAAAAAATTGACTCAACAATTTTTCTTGATTCCTGTTTGCTTAAGATAAGCAGTGACTATTCAGTAAGTCATTTGGCTAAACAGCCTGCTGGAGTATTTCTACGAAGTGTCCATTTTTAATTCTGTGCTCTAAAAGTCATAAAATCATTTGTAGGACCATGGAGTGAAAATCCTTACTGCTAAAAGGCTTGTGTAAGCGTTATGCACCACTTAAGTCCCATTTAAGCCCTGTTTCCAGAGCTTAAGTAGGACTTAAGTAGTGTATGGTCCTAATGCTGGTCCTCTGCAAAGGAGTGAATTTCACTCTATCTTAATAGGTTCACACCTGTTTATGGAGAATGTCTCCTCTGCTGGATTTCTGCATACACACTATTAGTTTATGAATAAATATTCATGTATAACTCCTTTTCTGCAAATTCAAGTATTTACTCTGCTTTTCAAAATAGATATTGTGGCTACGAAAATAAGAGTTTGGACTAGTGTCATTTTGAAAAATAACCATTCTAAAAAGGAACATTTCTCTCAAATTACATCTGTTATGGTTGAAAACATTGTAGATCTGAGGGTTGATTTAATTCCCTGTAACTTTGGCTATTCCTAAATTCATACCCTGGCACTCTGTCAGAGCAAACTAAATTACTCATTGTTAGAGGATAACTTCTTCAAAACTGATGCTGTTCACATCTTAAAAATACAGATGCAGATCCACAGCTGGTGTGAATTCTCATTGATCTGGTGAGCTGAATGAAGCTATATTAATTAGTACCAACTGAGGACCTGCCACCTGGACTCTCTCATAACAGCTGTTCTCTCAAATGCAGTCTTTTCTTTCTTAGCATAATATTTAGAAAAAGCAGTTTCACAGCTCCTGGGGGTATTGTCTAGTCTCCAGACTTCACAGTCCTTTTTGACCTTCCAGTTCTTCAAAGCCTTCCCCAGGAGGCCCTTTCTCCCTGAAGCTATGTGACCAATCCAGTAAGCCCCATCCCAGTTCCTTCATTGATCCTGCATCCTAGTTATATCTCTTTGGCTGAGAGACAGGAAACCTTATAAGCTGTTACCTGTAGGGCACGTGACCAGGAGCAAGTATGTGATCTGACACGTCAGCTCCCTTTTTAAAGGGCCCAAGGACTATAACAGGCACACTGGGATGTGTGCATGTGCCCCAAGGACCACTGCCCTGTTACAGCTAGGCTTTTGTTATAGTGTTTTCTCCCTTGCCTGCCCACCCTGTAAGATTCCAACCTACGTCCTTTATAGCTCCCTTTGACTCCCTCCTTTCAATATTCAAACTGTGACATCATATTGGTAATTGATTTTTCCAGAGTTTACTTTCCTTTAATTCATTGGGCCTTTTCTGCTTATATTTTTATTTATTTTATTTGTACTGTCAACAGTGTGTAAAGCATTTTATAGACAGGTAAGAAAATTATTTTCTTCTGAAGAGCTTGCAAACACAGAAGGGGAGAGAAGACTATAAAAGCAGCATGACAGAATGGAGAAGTTTAGCAGGCATCTTTTCAGTTCCATAATTTTTGTTGCACTGTAAATTTTTTGATAGGAAATGCTTGTAGTCATCTAGTTTCTGATTCCCGAGTTTATACTTCTTAATCTCATGCATTCTTTTAATTCAGCATATCCAAAACGTATCCAGTTAAATAATAAGAATACCACTTTCAACCTAATTATCATCTGCTTTCTCTGGAATCCAATATCACATTCAGCCTATCTCTCAGAGCAGAGATGGGTGATACAACAACAAACTCATTTGACTCCCACATCTGAGGACTATAAGTCTTTTCAGCATTATCCCTTCCATAATACTGTGAACATTCAACACTCTTGATCAATCCACTGTGAAAATTCTTTCTGCTGCCTTCATTTCCTCTTGTTTTGACTGCTGTCATTCACTTTCTTGCTGTTTTCCAGCACCCCAACTCTTAAATTACTATAATCTACAATAATGGCAGCACCGCAACACTCTTGTAAACTGTAGTGTTTTGGATCACTGCTATAATGTGTTTATATTTCCAAAACATGTAATGCCTTGTCTCTTGTCATCTGTATCTCAATATGTGAATGTTAGCCTGTCCTCATTAGCTTCCTGCCTCTAACAGTAGTACAAAATCTCTCTCCCATAGGTCAAGAATTTCCATAGAATGGTTCCATTCAACCTCATCTGTGTTTTCCAGCTAATTTGTATTCTTCTGTATTGCAAGTTTTTAAATTTTTCTTCCCCTTTCACTTCAGAGTAAGAGTGCCTCATACTAAGGAGCATCAGTCCCTTTGGCAAATTATAGAGTGGTGTTGGACAGAAAAGTGACTTTTATAAAACTATGCTGGCTGTAACACAGGACCTGAGTCAGAAAGGAAAAGAGCAACAGGAAACTGAGTGAATACTGAAGAACTTGAGGGGTAAAAGTCATATCTTCTTACCCATGCAACTGCAGTTATTGAAATCAGAGGCACTCAAATGACCAAGGTCAAACATGATTAGGCCTTCAGATTTGTATTGCTTTGTTTTAAAGCATTTTTATTTAAATACTTCATTCATTATTCCTTTGCATGTACCATAAAAAGCTAAGAACTGCATAATGTGCAGGAAGGAAAACAAGTTGCTGACTGTAATGGGCTAACCTTCTAACAATATCCTCTAATTTTGCACCCATAATTAATCTTCTACAGTCAATTTTGGGCATACATTATAGCATTTAGAACTTTAACTATCTGCAGACTCAGCCAGATAGAGCTACATCTTAATGTAGACACCAGCAATAGGTTGCAGGCACAAAAATAATATTTTTTGTTTGTTTTTAAACATAGCCGAAACTAGTTAATGTGGTGGTGATAACAGAGAAATACTATAATAGCATCCAACTCTGATTTAAAAAATAATAGAAATATCAAATTAAAGGGTAGGTAAAATATCAAATGTTCCAGACTAGGGATGTAAAATATTAAACGGTTAACCAATAAGTATTGGTCTTACTGTTAATATTTTGTAGTTAACATTTAAAACAGATTGGCAGCAGCTCTGGACCCCGACCCCCACACTGTGCAGGGCTGGGCAGTAGCCCCGGACTCCAACCCCAGACCCTGACCCCCGTCATGTTAACAAGTAAATGGTTAACCAATATAATTTTAATAGTTTAAATGGGTACTTTTTAAAATGATATTTATGCCAGACTTGTGTAATGCACAGCTGTAAATCATTTTTAGTGCCAAATCCTTGTTCTATTGAGGTCAGTGGGAGTTTTGCCTTTAACTTAAATGGAATGAGGCTTTGATCCTTGGTTGGGAATTGCACTGTGTCCTGTACTACAGCTGTGGAATGCAAACTACAAGGAAATGAAAGGAGAATGAATTGTTTTATAATCGCATGATCACTGGCAAATCTTTATGAATGAATTTTCTAAAATCAGTATCAGACACTCCAGTATGTTGGTGTTCATTACTGTCACCTGCTGACTTGCAGAAATGGTGGCTAATTACCATAATGGTGCATCAGAATATTTAGTGCAAATCTAAATGGTAAGAGGTCCCTCCTCTAAAATAGAGCAAATATTGAACATCCCAGTGATCTTTCAAAGGGTTAAGAGATCAACCTGAAAAAATCCAGAAAGTAAAAAAAAAGTGGAAACTTTATGAATTAATATATACTCCTTTTTAAGTCTTCTGACGTTTTCAGATTTTGATGGAAGTGACTGGCCTAATCTGTTTTTGACCATTTTTATTTGCACTCTACTTCCTCCAGTTCTTTCCTTTTCAGCCTCACATATGTCTAAGCTCCTTTTGGGTACTAATGATTTTAAAGGATAAAGATTACAGTGTGTGAGACTACAGATAGCAGAGGAGTAAGGACTGCTAATTATGAGCCACATGTGATAATGGGTAGTCGTGTAAATAAACAATTGACCTAAAAGCAGATCTCTTTCCTTTGTTTTTTCTATATATGTAAAAACACATGTACATGCATGTGCATGAACACATAGGCACTCATACTAGCAGAGAAAAGAGAGGTCTCAGTAACCTTAAAAAGTCAGATTTTCCTTCCATTTCACCTAAATTCAATCCCAATTCACCATTCTCAAACCAAATTATTCTTTGGAAGGAAAAGATAGGCTTGTGGTTAAAACACTGACTTGAGACTTGGGAGATCTATGTTCAATTCCAAGCTCATTTCTAGATATTCTGTGTAACCTTGGACAAGTTTATAATGGAACCCCAACTTTAGTTGGCAACTCTAGGTATTACTGTAGCACAAATAACAATCCTACAGCAAAAGGATCTGATATCATAAATGCAGGGGTTAGCCCTAGATAAAGAACTAAACAGAAAGAAAAACAGAACTGAAGGAGAAATCTTTCTTTAGAACACCTCTAATAATAGCAAAATCCAACAGGCAAAATGGTTCCATTATCATACATTTCTTTTGTTATAAATCCTCTCCCCCCGCCCTCGGCAGTTTGCTCCAGTGTGAAAAGTTTTCATTTAATTTTACATATGTTATAAAATAATCCAACGAGATGCTAAGAAATGTATAACTAGCTAGTGAGATTAAGGCAATAAAAATGAAGATGTAATGAACCTGACTTTTCTATTTATAAAAAAAAAATATTTATTACATCCACCAGTTGTCTCAAGAAACAGTTTGCCACTTTTTAGTGTTCAACCAAGCATTGACACAGCAATAGTTTCATAGTTTTTGACATAGTGCTAATGTAGAAACATTTATGCTTCAGACTAAATTGTATGGGCTAAATTTATCAGCGTTGTATGGTTAATGTTCATTACAAAGTAGTATCTTCCTTTTTATGTTAAAAGAAGAACTTTAATATCTGGCATATTCAGATATGTTTGAAAACTTAAAAACATTTGAGAAGTACATGAATTTCATATTTTTCTTGCCACATTGCAAATTACCGAATACATTATGTTAAAAAAACAATGGTTTCTACCTCATAGCGTGTAATGTTCAGTAAAATACTCTAAAATCAAGTTGGTTGTAGTGAAGGTATGTTACATCAACTGCACAAGCACACAAATCAGGCTGCTTCTTTTCAGACTTCTGGAAACATCTTGTTCAAATTGGGCATGCTCAGAGGCTTAACCTCTTCAGAGTTGCTCCCATACTGGAAACATGCTACCTGTTCTATGTAGCCCATCACACTTTTTTGCTTGTAGTGTGGTAGTGGAGTTCTAATACTAGAATTTTTGACGTTAATTTCCAAAAGTAATTTCCAAAGCAATAGACAGTTCAACAGTAGAGAATAAATGGTTATACCATAACCTCAGTGTTCTGACACCATTGCAGGATTGCACAGAAAGCAACACATAGCTGACAGAATGCTTATTACTGACACAGATATCAATAGCAGCAGAGGAAATGCAAAAATATTAGCCAAGTACATTCTGATACTTTTTCCCCCTGAAATTTCTTCATGTGTGAAACATTTTTAAGTTTCTCTTTATTAACCTTTATAAAGTTTTGTAGTATAACATGTTCCTAGTTTACTGTAGGCTTTAACTCCTCATTAAAAGTCTAATCCTAATTAGAGAGACTGGGATAGATAATTTAGTGACATATGCAACAAAATGTACTAAAATGGGAAACGAATCACAATAGTATAGCATTTCCCCAAGGTCTAATTACATAAAGTACTGTCACAGTGTGCGTCACCAACCGCCAGACTGGTGCCGCCTCCTGGTTGTTCTGGGATTAGCTCAGGGCCAACACCTCCATCTGCACCTTGTCACTTCTTCTCTAAAGTTCGCCTGCAACCCCTTCTGCAGCATCAGGAACCATCGTGTCCTCTTCGTGGGTCAGCCCTCCGGCCACGTCACTGTCCGTGTTCCCCCCTTCCAGGGGAGTTTAGCTCCTAGTCCAGCCACTTCCCCACTGGCGACTGCCGTGAGTTGCCCTGCCAGTTCCCCAGGGGCAAGTGTAGGGGACCCGGTCCGCCCACTGCTCCAGGTCCCAGCCCAGGGACCCTGTAGATAGCAACCTCCTGCTGCATCCCTCTGCATCTACTATTGCTGCGTTTCCTTAGGCCACTTCCCCTCAATCACAGCACCCTCCTCAGTCACAGCAGCCCATCTAGAGTTCCATCTCTTCTCCCTGGGTTTCTGTCTGCACTGCCCTGTCCAAGGCGCTATAGGGTTGCACTCTATTCCAGACACAGACTTCCCTCCTTAGGCTCCAGGAAGCTACTGACCCTGCTCTGCCATGAGGCTCTTTTTATATGGCCCTGCTGATCTACTTTTCACAGTCCCTCTCCTATTGCTTGCTTTTCGCACAGCCTCCCTAGGGCTCTATTAACCCCTTACTGCCCAGTGTGGGGCAGATACCTCATCACAAGTACACATTCAGATTAATGAAATTCTGAATTCCATTTGTGATAGAGTAATCTGATGACTCCAAGATAAAGTTATGCTTGGACTGCTGTAGTGATAATGGGGGTGGGAGGGAAGAAAGGACATTGCCAACAATAAAGTGGCAGAGCTCTGTATTTCTGCTTGGGGCATTGTCCATCGTAACACCCTGATCGCTTGAAACAATTTAGGTGATATGTTGTATTTTGTCAGCAGTGTGTTAAGTGGTAAGTAATAATGATATTAATGTAGTGGCTGGTTGATATTGTTAACACAAATACTGAAATCTATTGGAGAGAAATTAAAGATGTAGATTCTGTTGAAGAAAACGCATGGTAAAGTTGGGCCTCTACCTTGAGTCAATTATATATCTAGCTGCCAAAGTCTTTCACTTGAACAGAAATTTACATAATCTTTCTAATTTAAGAGAGCTGCAAATATTTTAATATATTTGAGATGTTGGCATGTGGCTGGCATCCAGCTCCTCTCCTGAAAATAAGTACAGAGCTGAATTCCAAGATAAAGGAGATAAAACCTTTTTTGTGAGGTGTAAAAGGAAAAGGAGTACTTGTGGCACCTTAGAGACTAACAAATTTATTTGAGCATAAGCTTTCGTGAACTTTTTTGAAGGTTTTTAACCATCAGAGGAGTGAAGTTTTGGAATAACCTTCCAAGGGAAGCAGTGGGGGCAAAAGATCTATCTGGTTTTAAGATTCTACTCGATAAGTTTATGGAGGAGATGGTATGATGGGATAATGGGATTTTGGTAAGTAATTGATCTTTAAATATTCAGGGTAAATAGGCCAAATCCCCTGAGATGGGATATTAGATGGATGGGATCTGAGTTACTATAGAAAATTCTTTCCTGGGTATCTGGCTGGTGAATCTTGCCCATATGCTCAGGGTTTAGCTGATTGCCATATTTGGGGCCGGGAAGGAAATTTCCTCCAGGGCAGATTGGAGAGGCCCTGGAGGTTTTTCGCCTTCCTCTGTAGCATGGGGCATGGTTGACTTGAGGGAGGCTTCTCTGCTCCTTGAAGTCTTTGAACCATGATTTAAGGACTTCAATAGCTCAGACATGGGTGAGGTTTTTCATAGGAGTGGGTGGGTGAGATTCTGTGGCCTGCGCTGTGCAGGAGGTCGGACTAAATGATCAGAATGGTCCCTTCTGACCTTAGTATCTATGCATCTATGTGAGCTACAGCTCACTTCATTGGATGCATTCAGTGGAGGTGTATAGCTTGTTAGGTGTATAGCTCCGGGCCAAATCCTGCTTGCCTTATTCACGTAGGATTAAATTAACTCCTCTCCAGAGGCTAGCACAAAGCCTATGCATCACTTAGGTTTGGGATGGCCATTTGCACACGATTCAGAGTAGCAGCCGTGTTAGTCTGTATTCGCAAAAAGAAAAGGAGTACTTGTGGCACCTTAGAGACTAACAAATTTATTAGAGCATAAGCTTCCGTGAGCTTGAACTTGAACTTGAACTTGAAGTGAGCTGTAGCTCACGGAAGCTTATGCTCTAATAAATTTGTTAGTCTCTAAGGTGCCACAAGTACTCCTTTTCTATTTGCACACGAGTAAATTTCACCCATGGATTTTAAGACATTGAATGATGCAGGCAGAATTTGCACCTCTATGCAAAACTACCTCCAAAACCTCACAAGCTTCATCTCAGGAAAAACTATTTACTTCTTGGTTTCAGAAGGGTATAGCTCTGAAGGAAGCATTTTTGTGAGATATTAATCTACAGAATTTGGTTTCAGATTTACAGCAGAGTGGTTTTAAGTGATGAAGGCAAAGTGTTGCTGTCCTGGTAAGATCTACTTACTGTAATGTGAAATGAAATTCTAGTTATGTTCTGTTCAGCATTCCTAACCATCTGCAAGACAGCACCAGTGAGGGAATTTAGCTTGTGGCAAGAATTTTTCCAGTGACTTTGCCAGTGGATGTCTTTTTATCATGCAGGTGCAGATAGACAAGTTTAGTTCAGTTAGTAGGACTCTTGCCTTTAACTAGGAGATCATGGATTAAAACCTACTCCTTAAAAAGAAAAGGAGTACTTGTGGCACCTTAGAGACTAACAAATTTTACTCCTCTTCTTTTTGTGGATGCAGACTAACACAGCTGCTACTCTGAAACCTACTCTTTGCACTCCTGTATTGTTAGCTAGGCCATCCTTCAAATGAGATGTTAAATAGAAGGCACAGTAGATAATGTTCTGGCCAGCATTCCCCTTCTCAGTAATACAGTTCTACAGCTGAACTCTTGTTGGCTTTAAGGCCCTGTCTTTATGGGTATTTTAATCATGTTAGTTCAATTGAGTTAGCTTAACACAATTGAAGAACTTCTTCAAGACACAGGCTAACACTTTTAAAGTCATATTGGTTAGCCTTGGTTTAGCCTCTGAGCTTAAAACATGGCAAGCTAATGTGGCTTCACAGATGGTAGCTGATGTCTTGAATAGGCTTTTCAGTTGTAGTAAGCCACTTGATTGAGTTGACACACATGAAGAACACATCCCTTTTGCTTGTCAAAATAAGGTGTAATAGATCTTTTATTTACCTATGCAATACGTGCACTACCACGATCTAACTCATTGTTTTGAAAAGTGCATTGGGATACCTTAAGTATTAGAGCCAATATATTAAATAAACACACTTTTAAAAAACAGTAATAAAGACTTTGGCATCAAATATCTATAATAATTGAAATATTATTATGTAATAATAGTTATCTAGTTTCATTTTGTTTTTATTGCTTCCCTGCAGGCCAAGGCAACAGATGCAGATGCAGGCCAGTTTGGTCATATCGACTATTTACTTTATGATGGATTCCATAACTATGAAAAATCTAAAGCATTCTGGATAGATCCACATACAGGACACATCTGTGTGTGTCAAGACATTGACAGGGAAGAGGATCCAGCCACTTACGATCTCTTAGTGAAAGCTACAGATGGGGTAAGTTTCACCCTGAAATATTACTCGACTTGTAAGCATGTTTTGTATTTTGAGCACAAATATAAAGTTTTAACAAGGGAGGGAAGTTTTTAATATGTTTATATGGAAGTTGAGAGGACCAGCCTACAGTCTCTGTAGACTACGCTGGATGCTTGCAGGCTTTGCTGGCTGGGATATATGGAAC
Organism: Dermochelys coriacea; assembly: GCF_009764565.3. Taxonomy (NCBI): domain Eukaryota; kingdom Metazoa; phylum Chordata; order Testudines; family Dermochelyidae; genus Dermochelys; species Dermochelys coriacea. The sequence continues at coordinate 62,018,788 of NC_050071.1, read as the reverse complement.
ATATGCCTCAAGAACATCTGTTGAAGGCTGTGCTCTGTGGCCAACTCAAGAACTGCCCATGATGCAGAGGAAGGCCAAAGTTCCAATACAGCAACAAGGCCAAGCAGGGTCTCAAGAAATTCAGCATTCCCACTGACAACTTGAAGACAGAACCCACAACTGCTTAGTCTGGAGAAGCTGGGTCAAGGTTGGTACAGTCATCGCTGAGAGCCATCAGATAGCCCAGACTGAGGCCCACAGGTGAGCCAGGAAGCAGTGTATGTTCCAACCACCATCTGGCGAGTGGATCTGTAGCAACTGTGGAAAGGTCTGCCATTCTCACACTGGTCTCTTCTCCCACACTGCTGTCAAGCACCATTTACGGACTGACTCTTCATGTTTCCTTTCATCTGTCAAGATGCTGGTTGGCCATGAATGTGGAAGTTGCAGAAATTTTAATTGGAAATAATGTATTACCCCTAAGGAAATAAAAACATTCTTGAACTAAATCAGAGAATAATAGAAAGTTATTAAAGTTTATGTGTAAATCATATTTTATCTTGCTTCAGATATGAAAATACATATATGTGTATTCAGTATCAAGATTAGATATATTAATAATGGATACTTGATCTGGATGAGAGCATTGGCAGTCTTAAGAGTGTCTCACATTTCCCTTTCATTTGGCTCAGAAGATTTGGGTTTTGCCAAAACTCTGTGATTTTTCAAATAAAAATATAGTAGAAGAGGCTCGGATGGAAATGTTATATGTGTATTCTGATCAGATTAATGCCCCAGTGATAAATTTTAAATCAGAATCATGAGAAAACTTTAGGCACGCCAAAACTATAGACTCTTTCATTTTTGGATCAGTCTGTGATTTATCTTCTTTCAGGGAAATCTGATTTTTCAGAGGTTCTGAGCATTTTATTGACTTGACTTTTAATTGTGGGAGCTCAGTGCTTTTAAAAATCAGATCCTAGGTTCCTCAAGTTGGCACCTAATATCCGTGTCCACTTTTCAAATGTGCTTTAGTATATATCAGAGCTGGTACTGAGTCACCTTCCATGTCCACTGCTGAGTTACTGTAGCATGCACCTCCCCTGGGCCCCTTAGAGTGTGTCTTCATTGTGGAAAAAAAAAAAAGAAGGGGGTGGGGGATGTGCTTAACTCATGATAGCTAAACTGTACTAATTAACGTCAGTTAAAATAGCAATGAAGATACCCTAAATCAAGATGCTATTCTGGGTTATGTCTACACTGCAGCTTGGAGGTGTGATTCCCAGCTCAGGTAGACAGACTTATGCTAGCTCAGCTCAAGCTAGTGTGCTAAACATAGATGTATGGACACTGCAGCACTGATAGTGGCTCGGGTCAGGTTAGGTGCCTGACTCCAAGCCTGCCCAGCTGACTAGGTCTGAGCTTCAATGGCTAGTCCAAGCTGCTGCCTGTGCCACAACATCCACATTGCTTGAGCTGAGCTAATGAGTCTGCCTGCCTGCTCAGTGAATCACACCATCACACCTCCCAGCTGCAGAGTAGACATACCCTTAAAGTGTTGGGGAGCCTGAGATTGAACTGCAGCTGCTAATGTGAATTAAAAGCCAAGTTGCTGTGTCTTAACCGCAATTTTAACCTGAGTTAACAACCTGAGTTAAGAACAAACTCTCCCCCCCTCCCCCCCGGTGAAAACGTAGCCTTAGTGCTTATTTTCAATGCTTGGGCAGGCACATGAGTGATAGATGTTAGCTGTGGAGTTATCTGTGGAAGAGGGATTTGGCAAAAGAAGAAAGAAATAAATGGAAAAAGATGGGAGAAAAATGAAGGGTCATTGGTAGTGACAAAGGGAGGGAGGGAAGGAAGGAAGGAAGAAAGAAACTGAGAAGGTTAAATAGACAATGAAGAGGAGGAGGAGAGTGAATTTTCCAGGTGGTACACAGCTTATTTTACAAATGAAATGGTGCAGTAGAACTATGAGTTTCTTTCACCCTGTTTGTTTCTTCTCTGTGACTTGATTTTTGAGCCTGGCTGCCTTTTTTTTTTTATATTTGCCTTTTTAGAAGCAGCAATGGGGAAAAAAAGAACTGCTCAGAAGTGACCACAGGGAGACAAGTGTAAAAATTGCCTCTGTTAAATTGATATTGTGACCAGAATGCTAGTGGGGAGCCAGCTGTGGTCACTCAGGGTGAACTGCAAAGAATGGGGCACACAATCCCCATAAAGCTGGTGTATATTCCAATACCTAGATTTACCAAGCCAGCATAAAATAGCTTCTTTATTACTCATTAGTTACTTAGAAGTCCAAACAAGACAGTTCCCTTAAAGTGATCCAGCCTCAGTCCTCCATCCAGGTACCCACATTAAATATGATGAAAATTTCTGTAAATCTTATTTCATCATATAAAAGAAAAGGTTCTACCAATCCCAGAGGATTGGACACATTACCTCCCAGGTTAACGAATATTTCATATCTTACCCAAATACACTCTACAGCCAAATTTTATTAACTAAACTAAATTGTATTAAAAACGAGAGAGAGATAAGGTTAAAAGATCAATATACATACAGGCATGAGTTCAATTCATTTAGGTGCAGATTCATAGCAGAGATGGTGAGCTTTGTAGTTGCAGAGTTCCTTTAGAATTCAGTTCATAGGTTATAGTCCAATGTCCGAATATCATATTCAGGGTATACCAGCATAACTAGGACCTCAGTCTTGCGACTCAAACTTGCCCTGAAGAAGCTTAAGCAGATCTGAGATGACAGAATCAGGACCCAAGGATCTTTTATACAATTTCATGTCTTTTGACAAGTTGGAATTCCTCAGGGAACAAAAGGTAATTAGGATGACTTTGAAGGAGGTCTATCACTGGTACTTAGCTATACAAATTAACATAAGGTCATTTGCTTGTTCTTCCACCATTCACAGTACATTCCAAAGAGAGATGAATACAGAGATATTCCGTGTTTACAATTCATTTACATGATAGGATGTTCTTTTGACCTCTGAATTATTAGAATACAGCATAGACAGGGAACTGTTGATTACATTTCAGAGTAGCAGCTGTGTGAGTCTGTATTCACAAAAATAAAAGAAGTGCTTGTGGCACCTTAGAGACTAATATTGTACACCTTACTCATACATATGTAAATACACAAAAACACAAACATTATCTCCCTACATCTTTTGAGGGTTATTTATTTTGCAGGATGTTTAACCCTTTCTAGCCATGCATCACAGATAGTCATGAGTAAAGCTGGGTGAAATTTTTCAGCTAAATTTTTTTCTCCAAAAAATGTACATTTGGGTTGGTTGATTTCATGAATTTGTGTCCATTTTAGGAAATTGTTTCAGTTGATACAAACATTCAGAAAACTAATCACTTTAATTTTTCAGGCTAGATTCACAATGGGATTTAGGTGCCATTTATAAAGCTGAGGATGATATGGTGGCGACCTTCTTATAGCCCGGTGGTTAGGGCTCTCATCTGGGAGACCTAAATTCTTGTCTGTACTGAAACAGGGATTTGAACCCAGGTCTTCCTCTCTTCCCAGGTGAATTCCCTAAGCACCACACTATTGGCTATTTTGGGATGAATCACTCTCAACATCTCCAATTGAAACTGTTCCACCTTTTCATAGAGAGAGAGTATGAGAATGGCCCTGTAGCGCAGTAGTTGGGGCACTCACCTGAGAGGAGGGACACCAGTGTGCCAGTGAATAATTATTTATAGAAAGTGAAAGAATCCCCAATCCCGGTGCCATATAGCCTGGTGGTTAGAGCACACCTGAGAGAGAGGAAGACTTTGGTTCAACTCCTGCTCCAGAATGGGGATTGAAGCTGGGTGTCTCGCATCCAAAAGTGTCCCAAACATTAGGTAAAAGGGAATCTAGCTCTTCATTTCCTTTTATTAAACAAAAGGTGGAAAATACCTGAAATTGAAATTGAAATGAAATGTTTCATTTTGGGTCAAATGAAGCATTTAGTTTGACCCAAAACAAAATTTTGCTGATTATTTTGATTTGCTCAATATTTTGAAAACTGTTCTGGTTTGACCTGAACTGATTTAAAAAATAAATAAATTCAGAACTGCTAATGAACTGAAAAGTAAGTTATTAAGCCAGCTCTACTTACGAAACCTAATCCTTCTGTCATGAAAGCTAGTGACAGAACTCTCATTGATATCAGTGGGGGCAAGATTGGGTACAGTATTACTGTAAGTTGAAGAACAGCAAAGAAATCCAACAAATGTTACACACAATCTCTTCTAATTTGCTAAGTCATTGAACTTACATATTTAAACATTTCAGTACAAAAGTTAAGTCATACATGTGACACGTACCTCATTTTGAGAAATGCCTCTCATTTTAGTCCCTAAGTTATCTACATGTTTGGTATTCCCCCCCACACTTTTATTATCGAAAATTACTTACATCAGAATTGTTGTAAGTAAGGTTATAGAAAGGAATGAATCCCACAGCACCTGCATGAATAATTTTTGTGTTGTTCATTTTGGGGTCTTTGTCGCACATGATCCTCCATAACAGACCTTTGCAGATTGAGAGCTATGTGTGCAGTAACATCAATTCTCTCATACATCACATAGTGTATATCCTTAGGTATACATTAAGAGTCAGACTGTACCAGTAAACCATAACTCTAAATACAGCTGTGGTATATAGCCACAACTTCCTAGGAAAGCTCCAGGAGGTATTGTGTTTTAATGAGAAACTGTCTCCTGGAGTTTTTGTGGATAGCTGATGCTGTGGTACCACTTAAGCATGCAGCACATTTTCCCCTCCGTAGCCAGCCCATTTGTGGCTAGTGGTGGCGCTGCCTCCTCCCTTTCCCTTTTGTGGTTGCTTTTGCCTCTGGGTGCTAGTTAAAAAAGCAGCAGTATCCTCCAGAGACCACAGACTTGTGATTGTGGCTGATCCCTGTGTGGGAGGAAAGCAAAAAAGGGAGAAAAGCACATCAACCCTCCTCTCACATGAGCCTGCACAAGGCTCAGCCACAGTTTGGCTCTAAATAGTTAAACAAGTGATTAGAAATAATACATTTGTGTAATGTGGACAAGTTAATGATATTAGGAGAGCCTTAATTTAGTGGATTTCCTGTTCTTTCTGTGCTTAAAATGCAATGTTAAAGTTATAGTTCTCTTTCCACCTGCAAATCTCCATTTTTTTAGGTGTGTTTGAGTTACTAGTGAACTAAAAACATCTTGAACTGCTGCAAGACTATAATGATTTTCATTCTCAAATAACACAAAAACAGGTGAAGGCATTTCCCTCAGGAAACCTTCCAAAATTTTTCAGCTGTAGGTTGAGACCAGGCATGAAAAATGTCAATCTCAATGGTAAGTTTTTCAGAAAGAGAATATGAAAAACAAGAATTTTAATGAAAGGTCTAACATAGTCTTAAAGGTAACCAAGAAAGGGGAATAAAATTGTATGCCCTTTTTTTGCTTTTTAAAGATATGAGAATAAGGCCTGATATGTTTTAATGTACTTGTTTGGTTTTCCTTTGTTTATCATTTACAATAAGAATGCAATGCAATAAGAAATTCCATGTTTTGTTTTCCCTGGGTTGGTTGGAGGTTTGTTTATACCCCCAGTGGTACACCTAGCAATACATATTGTTGTACAATGAGGCATTAAAATAAACTCAGCTGCATGTATGAAACAATATCCAGTTTTTAAAAAGTGTGTATATGTTTTTAGTGTTGTACAGTTACACTCTGATCAAGATGCATAGTCCCATCCTTTTGTGTGATCTCTTGCGTTATTTACATGATGTCCAACAGTTTGGTGTTCTACTTCATCCAAACAAACAGTGGTCCATACGGTTGCTAGAGGATACCTACCATAGTATTAGAAAATTTAATTGTAGGGGTGCTGAGATAGAATCATTCTCTATCTGCACTACTAATGTACTTATCGCTGTAGTGCTTAGGCAGCCGTTATAAAACTGAAAATCTTACGACTTCTGTGTAAAGGAGATACAGATTATTCTTTTAAAGTACATTAAAAAGTTTATTAAATTAAGAAACACATTCTTTCCACATCTTTATTTGTTTAGTTCCAATTTAATTGGTTTTGTCTTCCCGTTCCGTTTGAACACTTGTTCCTCTGAAAGATTGAAAAGACTAGCCCTTTTGCCTGTATTTTAAAAACAGTTTCAAAATCAAATCTATTCTGCAGAAATTGCATTTGCAGGGAGTCAAAGACAAAGCATTTTAACTACGGTGCTTTTCAAGAAATCACTTCTAATTACACATGTAAACACATCTGCTGAATATGAAGGTGCAGTTACATAACTGATTTTGATGAAAACTGAGTTGTATGCTTAGAGATGATTACCCCTCTAGTCCACTCAGAATGGTTTGTTTTCTTATTTATGCAGATGAAATTGTAAATTCTTTGCTATTATGTGCAATCTTTTGAAAATTAGAAGTAAATGCAATTGACAGTTTTTACAAATGTAAATCTTAAGGAAGAAAGAGAATGAGCACCATATATGGTGCATGTTCTGACCTTATTGTCAGGGAACACTTGATACATAACATTATAAAGAACAATGTTGATACTATCCATTTATCCAGGAATTTTAGAAATATGTGTTGTTTGCTTAATTGCATAAAATGGCTTGTAAGGTATATTGTTACCTGGTAGCACCTTTGACATACTGTGGGATAAATATGTACCCTTGACAATTTTTAAATCAGATCATTTTTAATAATCTGTGGCTTATCCCACCACTGATTGCTCAGGCCAAATTGCCATTCCTGAAATGAGGATTCCAATGGGAGCTTTATCTCAGAAAGGAGTAGAGGATTAGACCTCAAAATTATCAAATTCATAAGATATTGGTAAACATTATAAAACATATGTCATTTACCTGATAAACTAAAATGGATCTAAACTGGGTGATAATAACATGTCTAAGTATCATATATAAAAAAGGAGTCATTTAGCTAATAAAATTCTATTACATAATGGAAATGTCTATGAAAGCCCTTAAAATAATATTGGCTATGTATTGACTGGTCAATTTTTAATCAACACCAAAAGCAGTTGGATCAGTTCAACATTTAAAACTTTCCCAGTGCTTCTTGGTATTTAGATGTATTCTGATGAAAGTGTGATGATACTGCTGAAACTCAAAATGGCTTTCCTACTATGTGTTATGTATAGAGAGAGACTTATGCTTGTTGTCTCTTTCTTGTGTTTTAGCAGATACATGTAACTGCTACCAATATTCTTCTCTTTTTTTTAGTTAAAGCAGTTACTGTAATACGCAAAGTACCCAATTCAGCACTCCTTTCTCAGGCAAAATTCCCATTGAAGTTAAAGCTTTTGAAATTAGTGGCTAATTCTGTTCCTTCCTTGCCCTACTACAGCATTACAACTTAAAAACTTCATAAACATATTTAAAAGAAAATAAAATCTGTGTTTAAGTCCTGAGAACCTATATATAACCTTACAGTTTGGAACAACATTTTAGTGGAATCTTGTATCCCAGCACGTTGGAGGCTATAATTGAAATCCTGTCAGATTCTTATGCAGTCTTACAATGTAAACAAAAAAAATGCAGCTGTTCTACATAACATCATAGGTATTTGTTAAGCAGTAGAATCTCTTCTGTCAAGAAAGTAGTATTATTTATATTTGAAAAATGGTTCGAGAGGTTTATAGTTAGCTTCATGTTTTTACACAGATTGGATGTTGCTAGGGAAAAGAAAGTCTCCAGTTACGGTAATTTCAGCTCTATAGCAGTATATCATGTTCATTGTTTGTTCCACAAGTAACAAAATTTCAGAATCACAACAATGTGACTTGTACCCAACTTTATTGCCATTCCATCTATCAGCACAATTGTAGTTAAAAGGTTATTTAAACATTTGAGAGACGTAATGTTATATGAGCAATGTTTCTAGAATACAAAGGCAAAATGAACAACAGTGTTCTACTGTTGCTTGAAATATGTTTTAACAAATGTAATTTTCTTTCAACAATGGGCATGCTTTAAATCCGTCTTCATTTCCTGGATAATCAACTGTCATGCTTGTCTCTAAATAAAGGAGCATATTAATGTGGTTAGAAATAGCAGCCGTTTGTTCCCGGTCACTAGGGGTCTTTCTCAAAAATTAGCACTGCCAAGATAACCTTAAAGAAATTCTACTGTATTAAAACAAGAAGGGTTGCATGTCATCCATTGTACTGGGTGATAACAATAGTAGAGCCTCTCTTCACTTGTGTCTAATGGATATGCTTCAGGGTCAGGAAAAGGAGGCACTGGCTCTTCAACAACAGTGGTTAGCACAAGAACAGAGAGGAATGAGGGAGACCAGCCATTACATGCCCCTATCTCATGACCCACCCTTCTAAAAATATTCAGAATGGACCTCCCCCTAAAAAAGATTTTACAGTCTAACTCCTTAAAATGAACTTCTTAGATTGGAGAGTGAAATGTCTGCATTTTTCCTTAGCAGTCAAGAACACAGATTGGGTCAAGTGATTTAAAATTAATCCCCATAATACTTTGCTGTTTTTAAACTCCTCCCACCTTTGCCCCCTTTCCCATATTTTTCCTTCCTTCTCATCCCACCCCTTAAAAAAAAAAAAAAAAAGAAAACCCGACAGCACCAAATGCGTGAGGGATAAGGATTTCATTTTCAACCTAATCTCCACCTGTGGACTAAACTCTTTTAACTTTGCTTGTGGGTTCACGATTCAGTTTATTGTAAGAATACTGCTACTCTGAAACCTGCAAATAAGTAATTTTTCATTACTTTACTTAATTTTCCTCATACATTTAAACTAAGGTTCCTCACAACAGTGTCATGACGTTGTCAGCCGCAGGCTATAGACTATGTGAAAAAATATGGAAAAATGAAAACCTTAGTGAGAAAATGTACAGATGTTTACAGATGTTGATGGATTTATTTATTGTATCTCAGCAATTCAGTACAAGTCTATAGAGTCAACAGACCAAAGATCGAATGCAGTTTTTTTGAGCTTGCTACTGCACTGTAGTGCAAATCCCAAATGCAGAACTCTGCCTGAGTAACTGGACTACACTCTGGACAGTTTTGTGAAGGCCAAAAATTTTTTCTCGATAAATGAGGCACACAGTGGTGCATGCAGAAATATACGTCTAAGTTGCACCAGTGGTTCCTGTGGCATCATGCATAAATTCAGAATTGCTAAATATAGCTTGCCCTTTGTTCATGCCAGTATCCAATTTTTGTGTGTGCAATCTCTATAATTACTTACTCAACTTACATGTAAACATTTTTTGCGCATAACTCTTTGAAAATCAAACTCTGTATCCATAGATTCTCTTCTTCCATCCGTGTTGTAATGTACTGTCAAGGGCATGTGCAGAAATCTGTATATCCCATCATTCCACTGCCACACAATTGGCTTCTTGCTACAGAACTGTGCTACAGAATCTCAGCTTTGTTAAAATTAAGTTTTAGCCTTTATGGCTGTAGAAAGAACCTTGAAAATGTGAGCCAAAGCTAAACTGATACAGTAGTGCTTTCCTACATCTTTAGGAAGTCTAAAACAAAAGTGCTGAGAGGTGAATGACTGTGCATCTCAGTCACGGCTCTATGGCCTCCATGATTCTGCAGCTACAGAATTCATTTTTTTCCAAGATGGCACAAAATTCAATTTTTTTGCTATGGAATTTACCATATTGCCATTTTTCTGTAGTTCTGCCTTGCTCAGACTGGCCTGCAGCTGCTGCTTTCTCTTCAGCCTTCCCCACAAGATCGAGTTAATAACCAGTGCATGCTCCCTGTATTGTTCCATGGAGCCAGTGCAAGAGTTTGGCTTCTAGCCAGGGTGTGTGAGAGGCAGAAGTGTAAGCCAAGTGGAGAATAGCATAGCAGCCCAGTCTTGAGGAGCTGGGGAGATGAGTTAGTGACGACAGCTGCAAGGCTCACCATCCCACTCCCTCACCCCCCCCCCCACCAGATGCACAGGGACAAAAGGAGGGCCAAGGTCCAGGATGTGGGATCAGGCTTCCGGGAAAGCCTAGCAAAAAAACTATGCTCAAAAATAATTGTCTATTATTTGAAAATATTCACTGATGTAAAATTATGAGCCATGGTTGTGTGTATTTGTGTGGGAAATGGGAATGGATAGTATTTCATGTCGATAGATTAAATTAATGTTGCCATGGAAGTTAGGAAATGAAATATAGAGGTTGCTCCTGCAGAATTTGATCCCATTGTGCCTCTGAGTACCCAAGGGTGGGTGGGTGTGTATGTATGTGTGTGTGCTGGATGGATTGTCAGCACTACCTGAAAGTGTGTTTCCCTTTAGAAGCTAGTCTGTAGAGGAAATGGGCCCTAATGCTAATACAACTAGTGGAGATTCTCTTTTCGTTCAAGTGCTAGAGGCATTTGTTCTTGAAGAAAAAGGGCCTGACCTTTATCTGTGAAGCCACAGAAAGTGTAATAGGTGATGACTGTGAAATCCTGTGTGCCAAGATGTACAAGGGATTTACATGGATAATTCTTGTTAAACAAGAGTTTTTATACTTAAACCTCATGTTCCTTCATGGGAGAACAGATCCCTTTGTGTACTGCAGTAGCTAGCACAGTGGAGCTGCATTAAAGATACTGTTAACTCCCTAAACTCAATTTTCTGGCTTTTACAGGTGCCCTTTAAATAGTTACTTTTAACAAATGTTTTTGTTCAATTTAATTGTAGATTGTTTTATATTCTAGCAATGCGTTGAGGCATGTATTTGTTTAACTGTAACTGACTTTGATTTTTACTTTGTTCTGGTTTATTCAACAGGGTGGGCTAAGTGCCCAAGCTTTTGTTCGTATTGAGATAGAGGACATTAACGATAATCAACCTATTTTCGACCCAGCCAGCTATGTGACAAGCATCAGTAGTCATACGCACCCAGGAACAGAGATCATCAATGTCATTGCCACAGACAGGGATTCGGGGATATATGGAGTTGTGACATATGAGCTGGTTCCAGGAGAGTTTTCTTCCCTTTTCACAGTGGATACTTCTTCAGGTACAGTATGTGTGTGTGATACAGAAATTTATAAGACACACCATGTCACACTTTTTCTTTGAAACTTGGTTTCTTTGTTTAGAATCAAGTCATAAAATCAAAACTTACGCCGTGTGGCATATGTGCAAGATATTTTCTTTGTTTTTTGTTTTAGTTTTTTGTGAGCAAATGTTCAATGACCTTTGCATCTACTGGAATAAATAGAGCTCTAGAATGTATGTCACACAAAGTGGAATGAGAAGCAACTGATGTTATTTCTCTAGCATTTTAAATTGGAAACTAGAGCATTTTGGGCATGCATTAGTTGTGCACTAATTACTTTATACAGTATGTTAATGCTTAGAATGCTAAAAACTTATCCTGAGTGCTTTTTATTGAGGGACAGTTAGTCTCTCTCCTCCTCACCAACAACCTCCTCTTCTAGACTTTTGCTCCCTCCAGGACTTCTATCAAATAAGACCCTTCCTTATAACCTTTCAGGGTGTGCCACAACAAATTTCTCAGCATGCTGGCAGTCTCATGCTACCCACCAGTCTCTCTCACCTCTAGTTCTACGTCTCTGCTTGACTCCACTGTCAGCTTCATGAGTATCCTTTCCTGCTCCTTATTTACTTGGGAAGGGATAGCTCAGTGGTTTGAGCATGGCCTGCTAAACCCAGGGTTGTGAGTTCAATCCTTGAGGGGGCCATTTAGGGATCTGGGGCAAAAAAAATTGGGGATTGTGCCTGCTTTGAGCAGGGGGTTGTGTTGCTGCTAGCAGGCTGGCTTACAGGACAACTGACACAGTTGCTGGTAAAAAGCACTTTATTTCCCTTCCCACAGCAATATATATACAGCACTTGTTTATTCCTTTTCTGTTGTTTATCACCCAATGTTCTCATCATTCTTATCTTTGGGTTCCATTATCTTGTGGTGGTAAAGACTCTCAGGTGCTGCTTATCTCATTAGTCCTTAGTTCAGCCAAAGTTTAGTCCTCAGTCCAGCCAAAATCTTCTGGCCTTGTCCTTCAACTTGCCACCCGCAGCCCCGCCTCTTGTACTGTTATTTTTCATTACTTGGCACACATTTCTAAAACATCTGATACTCAGCATTTCCCACATCTCCCCCTTTTTGTTTAAAAGCAGCTTGAATCATCCGTGACATTCCCCAACGCATACATTGAACTATATATGGACCACACAAACAAATTATATCAATACAGATACCAATTAATAAAAGAGTGTGCTATAATGATGTTATTCATATTTTGTTCTAATTTTGCAAGTAACTCATGAACAGAGTGAGAATGATCTGACAAATTAACACAACACATAGCCTCAAAATCTTCACATCCGTGTCCATGTGCTAATAACAAAAATTCACTCGCAGCACTATTATATAAAACTGCATGGCAAATGCTATCTACATCGATTAATAACTCAGTTAATATTTCAAAAATTAGATTAAACTGTTTAATACTCCAACACACTAATTTCTCTAAATTAAAAGCATTTTCCATAATAGCAACACCAGGGATGCTTAAGCAATAGAAAATCAATTGCAGCTCGATTATCTAAAATGGCATCTCTTAATTCCTGTTGTTCCATACTTAAAAGAGCAATTGCCTGTAATATAGCATTAAGCGCTTTAACAGCAAAACAAGCTAATGCATTCAAAGTTTGCACCATCTAATAAGTTGCAAAGCCAGGAATGCCTGCAACAGCATTCAGCAAAGCCAAATATTCTGAGTGACTATATAAGGTAACATCGGCGGAACACGTATTTTGCAGGGCCGTGCTTCGCCGATTTCGCTGCTGATTCTTTTCGGGCAACAAAAGGGTCATTTGGCTAAGACAGCACAAGGTATTATGACTTAGATTGGCGGGAATATAACTAAAGGTTCGTTCGCCGCAGGTAAAAAACCAACCAGACGGCAAAATAATATGTCCATAATTAAAAGAAACATTAACCGCATTAGTACAATTCAAAAGGGGGGCACTTACGGTTTGGCAGCCCATGGGTACCTTTGCACGTGTGCAATTAACCACTCGCGCACACGTTACATTATCTGCCCCGGCTGGGTACGGGGTATGTAAAGATAGGGCCCCAGGGAGCAAGGAGTAATTGGCGGGGCCCCAATTTGCCATATTCGAATACTGTGAAGACAAATTGGCATAAGCTGCAAGCATGGTGTGACTGCCAATTTCTTCGGGATGATGACATATGGGCACAAGACAAGTGCCCAGTAGTTCCCCGGCTGCCACAGAATCAGACAAACAAAAGTGTGTGACATTGGCTATCAATGCTAGACGTTCCCATAGGTTATACGTCATTCGCACGCGTAGGGGTACAAGGAGTCCCCCCTGTAACCCAAGCAATACCACTATAACAATATTGATAACCCACATCCTCATTCTGGAAATAAACAGGATATGGCCACAAGCACAACCTCCTCTGATGCTTCCCCTCCAAGCGCAGGATCTTGTTCTCCAGGCGCCGGGTGCAAGGGCGAGCAAGCCACGGCCACACCCACTTAGCAGGTATCCACCGAGGACCTTCATCAAGGGAGACACAAGCATGACCCCGTCCCCAGGTTAGCAATTGTGCTGTCCCCTTCCATTGTTGAGAGGCATAATCAAACCATTTCACCTTAGGTTTCTTCTGCTCATGTTCTATCCCAATACTTCCTAGATGTCTTTGCATTGGAACATGATTGTTATCAGCACTACTAGGTTGCAACCAATTAAGGACATATACCGCTTTAGCTAATCGCCCAGCTGGTGTCTGAACTACTGCATCCTGTCCAGTTTCTGCCTGCTTATCCAACATTCCTTTCAAAGTACCATGAGATCGTTCAATAATGGCCTGGTCTGTCGAATTGCCTGGCACTCCTGTTTTGTGTATTATCCCCTACATTTGCAAAAAGGTTGCGGTGCGCCTGGCCACATACCCAGCTCCATTATCTGTTTTTATCGATCGGGGCACCCCTAATGCAGCAAAACATGCCTGCCAATGTTTTATCACTTCCTTACTGCCCGTGGACACGTGGGGTGTAGCCCAGATAACTCCAGAGAAGGTGTCTACTGACACATGGATGTATTTCTGCTTTCCGAATTGGTTATATTGGGTGACATCTGACTGCCATAATATTAAAGCCTCTAGACCTCGGGGATTAACCCCGGCGGGAAAGGTGGGTGTCAACCTATTACATTCTGAGCAAGAGGCTACAATACTTTGGGTTTGGGATATAGGTAGAGAGAATTGTTGCGCTAGGGCTTTCGCTGATTGATGGAAAAATCCATGAGACAGGCGAGCTTGCTCAAACCGACTGGGTACTACTACAGATCCCACCAGTGCATCTGCCTGATCGTTGCCCGTGCTTAAGTATCTAGGCAGGCCAGTATGGCTCCTGATATGGCCTACAAAGTATGGATACTTTCTTTCATTGAGTCGATGCCAAAGGCGCAAGAATATCTGTTGCAATGCTGGATTATGAACCTTTCCCAGCATAGCTCTCTCCAACCTGTTTACTAACCCCACGGCATATTTAGAATCGTTCATCACATTGAGCGATTCTTGGTTCCAGTGATCAAATGCCAAAAGTATAGCTAGGAGTTCTAATATCTGTACCGACCCCTCGCTAATAACCTTCTTATGGGCCCAAGTATGTCCATCCCACCAGACTACCCCTGCTCTCCCTGATCGCCCAGCCGCATCAGTAAATACTGTTATTCCTGTCACTGGATTCTCCTGTCTTATAAGGTGTTTTTCCAACTGCAACGGGGAAGAAAACAGGCGGTGGGGAGGGTAATGACAACTCAATTGTCCCTGATAATTTGCTAGGGCAACAGCAAACACGGTGTCATACTTCAACAGATGTGTAATCATCGTTTTTGAAAATGGCAACAAAATCTGATGCGGATCAATTCCTGTCATTACGGTTACTCTTTTCCGCGCTTGCACTATTAGCATGGCTATTGCTTCAATTCTGGAAGTTACCGTACGCACATTTTTACACGGTGGAAATATCCATTCCAAACTGACTAGGGGGTCTTTATCCCTAGTATCCCACTGAAATAATAGCGCTTCCAATACTGCATCTAGGCTAAAGACCGCTACCACGAAGGGTAAGTTTTCCCGATATCTCCTGGAATAACCCTCCCCCACCTTCTGTCCTATTCGTTGTAATGCTTGCTTCTGTAGTACCGACAGTTGTCGTTTATCTCCAGGGTCTCTCCCCCCTTCTAATAAGGGAAGAAGAGGAATTATATCCTGATTTGTGATGCCACAAAGGGGGCGAAGCCATTGCAGTTCACCTAGCAGTTTCTGTGCATCATACAGTGTGCGCACATGAGGGGAGATTTTCAACT
Organism: Dermochelys coriacea; assembly: GCF_009764565.3. Classification (NCBI taxonomy): domain Eukaryota; kingdom Metazoa; phylum Chordata; order Testudines; family Dermochelyidae; genus Dermochelys; species Dermochelys coriacea. Next base: position 62,003,413 of record NC_050071.1, on the reverse strand, counting down.
GCTGGGGGTGTACGGTGCAGTCAGTGATCTGAAGTCCCAAATACAAAAAAGGGGCTTTAGTCTGAACCTTTTCTGGGGCCACAAACAGACCAGCTTCTGCTAACGTGGAGGTGATCTGTGTTATAATCATGGGTTCAAAGGCTACTGGTGCCGCAAATAAAAGATCATCCATGTAATGATATATTTTCCATTGGGGATATTTCACTCGGATTGGGCGTATTGCCCATGCAACGAAGAGCTGGCAGATGGTAGGGGAATTTTTCATTCCTTGGGGCAAAACCTTCCACTGATACCGTACGGAAGGTGCTTCACGATTTACCATCGGACTAGAGAAAGCAAAGCGCTCTCTGTCTCTCGGGTGTAATGGAATAGTAAAATAACAATCCTTCAGGTCAATGATTAGTAATGGCCACCCCGATGGGAGCATGGATGGGGCAGGTAAACCGGGCTGTAAAGCACCCATGTTGACAATAATAACATTAATGGCACGCAGATCTTGGAGCAAACGCCATTTTCCTGATTTCTTTAGGATAGTAAACACAGGTGTATTCCATGGACTAACTGAGGGTTCTAGATGGTCAAGACGTACTTGCTCCTCTACTAGTTTTGTTAATGCGGCAAGTTTTTCTGTTGGCAGCGGCCACTGAGCAACCCAAATCGGCTCATCGGATTTCCATTCCAATGCCAGGGTTGGCTGCTCCTCAGTGGCCGCTACTAGAAAGGGGGGAAGCTGATCACCACCCCCCATTGACTCAAGCAATCCCTCCCCAACAGCCAAATAGTTGTATCGACAAGGTAAGGGCGGACTGACCCCCTTAATGTATTATCGATTACATCAGTAATGTCAATAAAAAATTCACTCAGCATGGGCTCACGCTGTCCGCCAATGCCCTGAAGAGGTGTGGTTACCGGTCGAAGTGGCCATGTCACCGGCCAACCCTGCAGGGGCAACACCGTCACATCTGCCCCAGTATCGATAAGGACCTGATGCTCGAAAGAATCACCATCTGGGCCCTTAAATTGAACTAATCTAGTGGGACGATCTTGTCCCACTGACAAAACAAATGCTGTTGTTAGTGGTGTGGGGTCTTCCTGACTGGACGACCCGAAGCCCCCAGTTCCTCTTATCTGGGATGACTTCACAGGAACATTCGCACGAAAGGGTATTAATTGTGCAATTTTGGTTCCGGCCATTATTGTAATAGGCGGGCATATAGCTCGTACCATAATCCCAATGTTCCCTCTATGATCAGCATCAATTAGTCCTGGAAGCACAAAAAGCCCCTGTAAGGAGGCGGATGATCTACCTATTGACAATGTGCTTAATCCATGCCCCAACGGTCCAGATGCCACCGATGGAACGAGCGTCACCCTATCATTCGCTAGGGAGACGTCGGCGGCGGTGGCCAAATCAACTCCGGCACTGCCGGAAGTTGCCCCGCGGAGGCCGTCCAAGCAGCCGGCGTATTGTTTGTCCTCACGCCCTGCCGGCTGGCGTTCCGCGAGGCATTTCCCGACCCCGACAAAGGGGTCCCATCTTTTTTAAACCGGGAGTGACACTCAGTAGCTTTATGACCGAATTTTTCACATCGATTACATGTCCCGGGAAATGGGGAGGGAAGTGCATTGTTTTGTGGCTGATCTCTTTTCTTGGGGCAATCCCGTTTTAAATGACCCATCTTTCCACACTGATAACACGCCCCCTCCCTTCCTCTACGCCAATTCTACTTGGAGGTATTCAAGGCTACCGCCAAGGCGCGTGCATGAATCTTTGCCTTCTCCTCCTCCTCCACCAAAGGAGCACGAGTGCAGGCTTCAATCATGTCGACTAGGGAGGCCGATTTTGGTAAGGTCACCAAAATCTTCTTACACGTGGGGTTAGCATTTTGAAGGGCTAAATCTACCCCCAATGCCGATCTGGCGTCTGGTGTTAAATTAGGGGCCCTATCCAATGCCGTCCTTAGGCGGTCCAAAGAGAGGGCAAAAGATTCGCCCACTCCCTGCGTGACTTTTAAATAGGGAGGTGAAGGGGTGCCCAAATCAGGGAGCTCTTTGAATGCCTCCAATGCTAGAAGCTGAGACTGTTGTAATATTTGGGGTACCAATCGCGCCTGTAGCTGAGGCTCTTCAAATCGCCCCTGTCCCAACAACATGTCTATTGATGCTACCTGGAGAGGGTCGTCCCGGGGTCTATCTAAATTAAGCACTGCCGCGTGCTCAGCCTTTTTTCTCCATGAATCCTTCCATAATAATCTCTGTGTGGGTGTTAACAACGTCTGCAAATTTCTGGGCGTCAAAGGGACACATTGTTTGCCCCGAGAATATTTGTTCTAATAATGCTTGTACATACGGATTTTTCAAGCCATACGCCACAATAGCTTTCTGAGCCTCCCTCATCAATTTCCAGTCTAACGGCACCCAAGATTTAACCCCCTCCCTTGATACCGATACCGGGAAAGTAGACAGCATGGCATCCAAAAATTCCCCTTCAATTATAGCATCCTTTATCAATCCATGCCAGCGCTTAATTGGGTCAGGAGATCCCACTCCTCCCCCCCCATCCCTCCAAATCACCCCCGTCCCCCGTTCTTCTTGCCCTCGTCCAATTGAAGAACACGTAGGTGGCGGAGGTTTCACTTTTGGTTGAACCGGTTGCGTAGCGGGGGCATAAATTTTGCGATATTCTTCCGCTGCTGTCGGTCGCAACTCTCCCTCGGGAGTGAGATGCTCCGTACAACCATAATACCCACACAACCTACAAATATGGGGCAAACGTGAGGGGTCAGGTATGCCGTGCTCTTGAAGCTGTTGTAGCAGATGCGATCATGACGATCCTTGCGGTCTGTTTTCCTTTCTATCCAGCTCATCCATCATCTGTTGAGCTGCAATACCTTCCTTATATAACCACCGAATTATCTGGTCCTGCGTCAAGTTATCAAACTCTCCAGTTTTAGGCAAGTCAGTAATCCGAACGTGTCGGGGAGGGGCTGGTGGCACAACCGCGGGCGGCAATCCTGACCCCCCTTGTAAAGGGTTCTCTGGATTGCCCGATGACAATTCCCCCGACACAGGCTGATCCACGGCCATCGGTTCGCCCCGATCTGAGTCGTCATCCTTCAAGGGCAACGGTACCTCACTGGGGTCCAACGGCGCCAAAGGAATCATAGGCATTGTTTTACCAAAAAAGTCTTTCGCTCCTACCGTGAAGGCCCCTTTCGCTGATGATTCTAATGCCTCGCATAATGCAATACGCGCCCCTGCCTGAGCCGCTGCGGTGGTAACGGCTCGATGAACAGTCTGCCAGATAGGGCTCAAGGCAGCAGCTTCTTTATTTCCGACCCCCACAAAGTCCCACAGGTCTTCCCCCACTGTTTTCCACACCAAGGAGTCAAACACATTCTTTGCATTAACCAGGAAACCCCGTCGCTTTCCCCACCGAAGCAATTTTTGCAGAGCTTCTGGGGAAAATTTTTCTCCCTGGTTATTAAGCAGATTGCTTAAGACCTTAAACACGGCCTGCTCATCTGCTGATGCTGCCGCTCCCATTATGAGAGATATTCCCCGCCGCTCACCTTTCAGTGGGAGCTCCCCCGCCTCTTGGGCGTCCCGGTTCCTCACCTGAACGGAGGACACCGGCAGCGGCGGTCCCTGCTATTTCTTCCTCTGTCCGTGGTATCAAATTCACAGAATTCTATCACGTCGGGGTCACCATTTGTTGCTTCTAGCAGGCTGGCTTACAGGACAACTGACACAGTTGCTGGTAAAAAGCACTTTATTTCCCTTCCCACAGCAATATATATACAGCACTTGTTTATTCCTTTTCTGTTGTTTATCACCCAATGTTCTCATCATTCTTATCTTTGGGTTCCATTATCTTGTGGTGGTAAAGACTCTCAGGTGCTGCTTATCTCATTAGTCCTTAGTTCAGCCAAAGTTTAGTCCTCAGTCCAGCCAAAATCTTCTGGCCTTGTCCTTCAACTTGCCACCCGCAGCCCTGCCTCTTGTACTGTTATTTTTCATTACTTGGCACACATTTCTAAAACATCTGATACTCAGCATTTCCCACAGGGTTGGACTAGATGACCTCTTGAGGTCCTTTCTAACCCTGATATTCTATGATTCCTGACCTGACCTTCTCCCCCATCCTGACTTCTGTCTTGAGGGAGATGTCTGGATCCCACATCTGGGCCCTGAGTCACACTAGGAGTGTAAACCAAGGCAAGAGGCATTCTTGATAAGGTCAAAGCAAGTCAGGATGAACTACTTCTAAGAGTCTTTAATGCACCTTGCCATCACAGAACTCGCTCTTTTACCACTGCCAAAACAGCAATCCCTGATGTTTTTTTTTGTAATCCTGGGAAATTCAGCGCCTACAGGATTAAATACCAGGGGCATAACCAATGCCCAAAGTATATCAGATGTCCAATATTTGGCTTTTAATATTTGGAAACTAAACCAGAACTACAGTTCAACTTGAAATCTAGTATACATATACTACCAGGAATATATCCTGATAGTCAGTATTATTTCCTGATAGTCTGCCATTTAAGATTAATTAACTTTGACATAGATGATTATTTCATATGTTTTAATAATTTTGCTGTGTGTATTAGCTGTTTGGCATGGAAATCATCATAAGGAAATACTCTGTTCTCTCAAAATGATGCTTATTTGCATCCTGTGACCTAACACCTAAAATATTCTGATGAACAGAAGAAACTAATCTTTTTAGGAAGTTGGCCCGCTTATCTTGGCTATTTCATAATTTACTTTTACCGTGGACCTTAACTACCTGTCAAATCAGTCCCTCTAGGGCATAACTGATGCCAAAAAATATATAGGTCAATCAATAATCAGGGAACTGGATCTCCATAATTATTTAACTGATTGTTTCAAAACTGCATCAGTGGCTTGTCAGAGAGAGCCCCTGTAGGTTACTCAAGAAGAATCGGCTTTACAATATGCCTTTCTTTAAAGGGCTCTTCTCCCTTGAATTGTGGCCCTTTAGCTTGATTTTTCCAGTTTGGGTGATTTGTATAAGGTAAATGTCATCTTTAATCATGAGGAACACTTTAGTCATCAGTATCTTACGGAACTATCATGGTATTTTATCAAATAGAGATCAAATTAATAATGAAATAACCTGAGGTCATTATTGCTGGCACTTATAAATGAAAAACCATTTGGATTGAAGACACTATTCCCAACCTTATAGCACTTGGAATCTGATTGCATATAATCAGATCTCATGGGTAATTCATGAGATCCGGCTGTGTTTTATTTTAACCTATTAATATTAATGCTGATGTGTCCTTTTTGGTAAAGGATACCCTTTTTCCTTTTTTTCATGTCTAGCTGCAGCAGTGTGTATAATTAATTAATGGTGAGCTGAAATTGTTTCTAAACTGTTGGCAATATCTAAGTGACAATAGCCCTTGTAACTGTTAGACTACTCCAAAGAAATTCTGCAATCTCCCTGGGTTAAGTAGCTATGGAAGTTGATCAATATTAAGAATTGGAAGCAAATTTTATGGCTTGCTCTGTGACAGCACAGAAACTAAGTTCCTCCTCTTCCTCATTTTTTGAGAGGCAGGAAGATGACCAGTTGCCATTTAGGATTTTCCCTTTTTGTAAGAATCTCTTCTCTGCTTCTGATATTGGGGGGATTCACTGAGAACACCGAGTGTCCCTGCTGCTGTTCTCTCAAGAGGTTGTAAGGAGACTTACTCCAGCTGTCATGTGGATTTCATTGGCCCAGTTTCATGGGGAGAAGAAGATGTATAGAGACTATCAGAAATAGAAATTGTATAGTGAGAACAGGTGGGCTGCAAACTTCTATAATCTCTCCTCTCTCATGAGCTATTTGAAAACATACTCCAGGGAAGTCATTTTTTAAGCCTTCGCTGTGGACTTTCCCTTGAAACCACTATCTGTGGATTGTACGTTGTACAATATTGTGGATTTGTGCCATGGCAAGTCCTATCTCTTTTTTGTTTTTTTCACTTCCAAAGAAGGGATTAGGGAGATGACAATGTGGTATAGGTGTGGTCATGGAGGTTGGGGTTGGACTCTGCATGTGGATTTATTTTACTATTCAATTTCTTAATTTCTAAGCGATAACTGTAATTGTTGGAAATGTGTTCAGGGATCAGGCAAGATAGTTAGTGAATTGAGTCTTTTTGATTTATTTTGTTAGTCCTTAAGTAGTTTGGCTTCCTTTGATATGTACATGGGACAGACAATGGTATTTTCAGTTTTAGGAAACGACATTACAAAACCGCATTTTTTACTAGCTGAGAATGATAGTAATATAACAAAACTCATGTACCAGATGAAGCTATTCTCCATGCCAAATGAGATTTTTATTTTACGGTGTCCAGAATGTATGTTTTTGTGTGTTGTAGCTCAGCTCAGGGGCAATCACAAATTGCTGTATTCAGGATTTATAGCATGTGCCAAAAATAAAATTTTCTTTCCGTTTTCTGAGTAAAAAATAAAGGGATAAGGGAATTAACAAAAACAACAACAACAACAAAAACCTGCTTGTTGAATATCACTTCCTGCCAACTATGGCTTTGCTAAGGAAATTATATGACTGTATTACCAAAACTGTAAGTTTTGCACAGCAAGCAAACTGTGTTCACAGTAAGAAATCTTCCCATGATCTGTTGGTCATAGCAGTCAGCAACAGGACATTTAAAAATAAACAACCACTTTTGACATCTAGATTTTGAGATTGGGCCTGATCCAAAACCTATTGAAGTCAATGGGGAAACTGACTTTTATTTCAGTGGGCTCTGGTTCAGGTTCATTGTGTGACTCTCTTAGATCAGTTCAATGGAAAAAAGAGCTTTTCATTGAACGGACAGACACAGATGCATATTCCAGTACAAGGATTAGTGGAATTTTAAAAGACAGGATTAGAGGCATTTATATGCTTTTTATTTTTTAGATTCTCCATCATTTAGAATATTCTTTTAGAAACTTGTAAAATACATTTATTGTGCTTCTCTGTATGTAGATATTAGGATTAGCCATTTTTCATTTGGCTGAAGGTGGATTGTTCCAAAAGTAAATAATTTGAAGATTGCATGTAGCTAGAAAACCATTTTCGTGTGTGATTGGTTCCTAGTTCTATGCGCTTTGCCGTATAGAGTGGAAATCTGTCAACTTCATGAAAAAACTCGCACAGATACAGACAGACATCATCTTCCTCTCCAAATGCAAACAGATGGACATCATACCGAAAGGACTGAAGGTAAAAAATCCATTACAATCTACATACCACACAGACTATGCTGACAGCTTGTGCCACACACTCTCAAAGAAACTGCGGAACCACCTGATCAACATCCTCTACAGCAAACAGGGAAAGATTAAGAATGAGCTCTCAAAACTGGATACTCTCATAAAGAACCAACCTTCCACACAAACTTCCTCGTGGCTGGACTTTACAAAAACTAGACAAGCCATTTACAAAACACACTTTGCTTCTCTACAAAAGAAAAAGGACACTAAGCTATCTAAACTACTATATGCCACAAGGGGCCACAACAATGATTCCCGTAACCCACCCAGCAATATTGTTAATCTATCCAACTATATTCTTAGCCCAGCAGAAGAATCTGTCCTATCTCGGGGCCTCTCCTTTTTCCCCTCCACCCCCACGAACATGATACAGTTCTGTGGTGACCTAGAATCCTATTTTCGACGTCTCAGACTCAAGGAATATTTCCAACACACCTCTGACCAACATATTAACCCACAGAGACCTTCCTGCCAACACTACAAAAAGAAGGATTCTGGGTGGACTCCTCCTGAAGGTCGAAACAGCAGCCTGGATTTCTACATAGACTGCTTCCGCCGACGTGCACGAGCTGAAATTGTGGAAAAGCAGCATCGCTTACCCCATAACCTCAGCCATGCAGAACACAGTGCCATCCACAGCCTCAGAAACAACTCTGACATCAAAATCAAAAAGGCTGACAAAGGAGGTGCTGTCGTCATCATGAATAGGTCGGAGTATGGACAAGAGGCTACTAGGCAGCTCTCCAACACCACTTTCTACAAGCCATTACCCTCTGATCCCACTGAGAGTTACCAAAAGAAACTACAGCATTTGCTCAAGAAACTCTCTGAAAAAGCAAAAGAACAAATCCGCACAGACACACCCCGGGAGCCCCGACCTGAGGTATTCTATCTGCTACCCAAGATCCATAAACCTGGAAATCCTGGACGCCCCATCATCTCAGGCATTGGCACCCTGACAGCAGGATTGTCTGGCTATGTAGACTCCCTCCTCAGGCCCTTCGTTACCAGCACTTCCAGCTATCTTCGAGACACCACTGACTTCCTGAGGAAACTACAGTCCATTGGTGATCTTCTTAAAAGCACCATCCTAGCCACTATGGATGTAGAAGCCCTCTACACCAACATTCCACACAAAGATGGACTACAAGCCGTCAGGAACAGTATCCCCGATACTGTCACGGTTAACCTGGTGGCTGAACTTTGTGACTTTGTCCTGACCCATAACTATTTCACATTTGGTGACAATGTATACCTTCAAATCAGCGGCACTGCGATGGGTACCCGCATGGCCCCACAGTATGCCAACATTTTTATGGCTGACTTAGAACAACGCTTCCTCAGCTCTCGTCCCCTAATGCCCCTACTCTATTTGCGCTACATTGATGACATCTTCATCATCTGGACCCATGGAAAAGAAGCTCTTGAGGAATTCCACCATGATTTCAACAATTTCCATCCCACCATCAACCTCAGCCTGGACCAGTCCACACAAGAGATCCACTTCCTGGACACTATGGTGCTAATAAGCGATGGTCACATAAACATCACTCTATATCGGAAACCTACTGACCGCTATTCCTACCTACATGCCTCTAGTTTTCATCCAGATCATACCACTCGATACATTGTCTACAGCCAAGCGCTACGATATAACCGCATTTGCTCCAACCCCTCAGACAGAGACAAACACCTACAAGATCTCTATCATGCATTCCTACAACTACAATACCCACCTGCTGAGGTGAAGAAACAGATTGACAGAGCCAGAAGAGTACCCAGAAGTCACCTACTACAGGACAGGCCCAACAAAGAAAACAACAGAACGCCACTAGCCATCACCTTCAGCCCCCAACTAAAACCTCTCCAACGCATCATCAAGGATCTACAACCTATCCTGAAGGACGACCCATCACTCTCACAGATCTTGGGAGACAGACCAGTCCTTGCTTACAGACAGCCCCCCAATCTGAAGCAAATACTCACCAGCAACCACACACCACACAACAGAACCACTAACCCAGGAACCTATCCTTGCAACAAAGCCCGTTGCCAACTCTGTCCACATATCTATTCAGGGGATACCATCATAGGGCCTAATCACATCAGTCACACTATCAGAGGCTCGTTCACCTGCGCATCTACCAATGTGATATATGCCATCATGTGCCAGCAGTGCCCCTCTGCCATGTACATTGGCCAAACTGGACAGTCTCTACGTAAAAGAATGAATGGACACAAATCAGACGTCAAGAATTATAACATTCAAAAACCAGTTGGAGAACACTTCAATCTCTCTGGTCACTCGATCACAGACCTAAGAGTGGCTATCCTTCAACAAAAAAGCTTCAAAAACAGACGCCAACGAGAGACTGCTGAATTGGAATTAATTTGCAAACTGGATACAATTAACTTAGGCTTGAATAGAGACTGGGAATGGATGAGTCATTACACAAAGTAAAACTATTTCCCCATGGTATTTCTCCCTCCCACCCACCCCCCACTGTTCCTCTGATATTCTTGTTAACTGGTGGAATTAGCCTACCTTGCTTGTCACCATGAAAGGTTTTCCTCCTTTTCCCCCCCCTGCTGCTGGTGATGGCTTATCTTAAGTGATCACTCTCCTTACAGTGTGTATGATAAACCCATTGTTTCATGTTCTCTGTGTGTGTGTATATAAATCTCTCCTCTGTTTTTTCCACCAAATGCATCCGATGAAGTGAGCTGTAGCTCACGAAAGCTTATGCTCTAATACATTTGTTAGTCTCTAAGGTGCCACAAGTACTCCTTTTCTTTTTGCGACTAACACGGGTGCTAGTCTGAAACCTGTTTTATTACCATTTATTTCTATTGGTGGTGCAAAATCCACCTTGGTAACTTTTATGTTTTTCTTTCCTGGGTACCTGCATGATCCATGTTATATATGCCAGTGGTTCTCAAAGTTTTTTTTTTTTTTTTTTTTTGTGGACCACTTAATGATATTTTTACTACCAAATGTTATTTGTACTGTTAGCTAACCTGTTGTGAAGCGCTTTGGATAAAAGCGCTATATGAAAAAAACAATAATAAACAACTTTTTTGTTCTACAAATAAAAGCACACAACTCATATTTTAATATCAGTATTCTTCCCTTTCTAATGCGATGGATGTGCCCTTTCTCCCCAACTGCGGCAACCCCCGAGCTGGGGCTGGGAAGGAGGGGAGTCTCTCCGTATCTCCCCCACTGCGGCAGCCCCTGAGCTGGGTCTGGGAAGGAGTGGGGTCTCGTCCCGGCAGCCGCAGCCCTGGAGCTGGAGAAAGTCACCTCTTTCTCTGGCCACCGCAGCCCTGCATGATCCAAATCCCCCACCCCCTCTTCTCACCTCACCTTACCTTACATGTGCATCTTCTCCAGGGACAAGGCACCTAATTAGTGGAGCCACGCCTGCTTGAGAAGTTTGAGACCTCTGATCTATGCTGTCTGCTCTGTGAACAGGGTTGGTTAATTGCCTGGAGCAGAGCATACTGAAGAGCTATGCAGGCTAGTATGTTGTTTAAACTATATTTATCTGTTTTCCCCATTAATGGTTAAAAATACTTTACCTGAAGTTGTCATGCTGTCTGGAGTGACTCACCACTGTGAGTGCCAGTCTGAGATCAGCCTGTCAGAAAACAGGACAGAGGCCCAAACTGGTGGTAAGTTCTCTAATTAGATTTAATCAAGGCAGAAACAAGTGTGCATTCCTGGATCACTATTCCAGCTTTATCATGGAGTCACAGACAGTCCCCTAAGGCTCTCCATCTTGCCATCCAGACAAACTGGACTTAGTGATAATGGTCACATAAACCAAAAATCACACCACATCACACCCAAGAGATTTGTCACTTACCCCAGATCAGTTGGTATTCCCGATCTTACACCAAAGACAATGATGGCATCAAATTCTATAGTAAACTCTAACTATAGGTTTATTAACTAAGAAAAAGAAATGAGAGATATTGAGAGGTTAAAGCAGGTAAAATACATTAACAGATGAATCAAAGTTTGTAAATCCAAAATGATAGCAGAGATGTAGTAAATCTGCCAGTTTCCCAAAAGTCTTTTCAGTGCTACCCAGAATAACTCTGAGGATCTTCTGTTCAGTTATTCCACCATGTTAGAATCCGAACAGTCCAGAGATAAAGGATCATTCCTTGAAATCTATTTTGTATCTTCTTCTTACAGATAACAATGTAACAAATATTTTTACTCACTCCATGACCACCTGCTTTGAAATTAGCATTTCCTGTTACAGTCCTTAAATCCTTCATTAGCATTTCACAAGATTTCTTTGAGTAATTTAGTTACAGGGTTATACATAAACACAAATGTTTGTAATCACAAACTATGGGGTATTTCTCTAGTTTCCATGAGTTGAATACCTGAACTCATTCTCATACTAACATATACTTTAATCTAGGATTATCTAATTATGGGGGCATACATAATGTAAACATAATTTCTGGGGTATATGCATGTAAATATAATGTAATAGTAAACAAAAAGATATAAATAGGTGAAAACAATACAATTAACATCTCCTTTGATCTCTACTAACACAAGTGACTTGGCCTGAATATCTACAAATACATTTAACTCCTTTGATATTCACATACAAGTGAATTGGCCTATGGCATTGCCCTGAGCCGGGCTGTCAGCATCACGGAGGTATAGAATATTTATAGGCATGGCTGAACAAGAAATTAGAAGTTGTGGGCCTTAAGATGCAACTGGCATCATGACAGTCAACCTAGGCAGCAGTAACTGGAAAAAACTGGCATTAACTCCACAATTAATCATCTTTTTATCACAACAGCAGCATTATTTCTGGTATAGCTGATGGAACACACACATTGTTTCTTCTTTGGTTGATTTTTATTTTTCACCCAAGGGCATAGAGTTCATCCTTTAGTCTTGTAAATATCCTACCTGAGAGCTGTAGAAAGCGCTAGGATTATCACCTCAGTTTTTTCAAGATAGTCTCCTCAAATCAGGGCTATCTCAAGTCTGCGAAATATGTTTTGAAAATTACTTTGGCTCAGTGTGACATCATCATGTTGAATTGCAGAACTTGGTCTGACCCAGACTCTTCACACAAGTGCTCTCTCCTTGTTCTTGAGCACACACCTTCATTGATTACTATGAAATGTCTGATCTGAATCATAGAGAGACAAGGTGGATGAAGTAATATATTTTATTGGACCGATTTCTGTTGGTGAGGGAGACAAGCTTGTCTCCCTCACCAACAGAACTGGGTCCAATAAAAGATATTACCTCACTCCTCTTTTCTCTCTAATATCCTGGCACCGACATGGCTACAACTACACTGCATACATGACCTGGATCATGAAAGCTGAGTTAAAGCACTCAGTCAACAATTTATGTATTCTTTTTTAGAGTGTTGTATTCTCAACATGAGCTAATTTTCATTTTCTGGACCATTAAGTTTTATCAGAACTGCTTTCACTGGTCCTTGGGAGTCTTTGTTGATTTCAGTGGGCTTTGGCCCTTTAATCAGAAGGACTTATTTCTTCTATCTAATCCATTCAGAGAAGATATATGTTAAAAACAACAATCAAGTAGTATTACTAGTGCTGGTTAGGAATTTTTCAGCAAAATGACTTTTCAATGTGAAATGCACTTTATGCAAAATTGGCATTTTTCATGTGAAATTTTTGAAGTAGCTTATTTTGCGTCAATGTGACATATACTGCACCTGCCTAAGTCCATAGGCGTTGTAGTTCCGGTACTTCACTCCCTCATTCTCTTCTATGATTTTCACTCCTTGGTTTTGACCACCTCTCTCATGGTGCACTGTGGTATCCTGTTTAACTGAGCCACATGGTGAATCATGTGAGTAACATTGCTCTGGTGCATCATGGGAGTTTAGTCCAGCCAAGGAGCCAGTTCATAAGAAAGAAGAAAGGCATGAAACACTTGAACTACAACTTCCATGAATTACTGCCGCTCCTTAGGCAATACAGTTTAATGTCAAACTGATTCAGAATGAAACATTTAGATTTGGTTCCACACACCAGAATAAAATGTTTCAATTGGAGAGTGTCAGAAAGTTTTGTTTCAATCAATAATGTTGAAGTGAAATATTTTGACATTTTTAATTGAAAATTTTTGATACCAAATTTTTTACCAAAAATTTTTTTATCTCGACTTTTCATCTAAATTCAGAATGAAAACAAATGTTGGAATATCAGAAGTTGCTGTGGGACATACATTCTAATTTTCACATAACCTTAATTATTACATAGTGTTTAATACGTACCAGATTGTAGACTACATCAGAGAAAAACTGGGGTGTGTACTTCTTTTAAAAAGAATAAAGCTTTTTATGACTGCTAATGATGTTTTCATCCTATAATTTATTATAGGAAAGATTAGTCCGCTTAATTTTTAAACTACTCCTGGCATTTTTATATGGTATGCAATAAAATAAAATTGCTACACACATGAAGGGGTTCGCTTGAGTAAAGACAAATTTAAAATTAGGAATGATTTATTTTGGAACGTTCTAAGGCCACATTTTTTAGCAAAACCCCTTCAATGCCTCTTTCCCCTATTTTGCATAAGTAATTGGTAGCATATGTAGAACACTTAAAATCATGTGTGTGACAATGGGTTAGCACAATAAGCTTTCACCTCTGAAGACCTAAGTCTTTGTTAGGTCACAGCGGAAGAATGACTTCTTCTAGTCATTAGTGGATATTTATCTCCATCACAAGACTGCCACAGAATTTAATACAACTGAATTTGATTGGCAGTCTCAGCTATGGAGAAGACTAAGACTGGGAACAGTAAGGACCCAGGATTAGGCCACGGGAACTGATTGGGTTGGCAGCATGAAAAAAATATACACTGTGCCAGCCCTCATTGTACATGGTTCTATTGGCATTCAAGATCACTAAAATGGAATAGAATCAACCAAATATGGGGAGAAAAATTAATAAAGCCATGTGCTAAAACCCCTGTATTCTGATGGTAGGGTGGTGTGTGCATTTGTAATGCAGAGTGTTGCAACACACTGCAAACTGTTTTACAAAATAGTTCACTGGATGTCACATCTATGAATTACAAGATTTTACCAAAAAGAAAAGGAGTACCCGTGGCACCTTAGAGACTAACAGACTAACACGGCTGCTACTCTGAAAGATTTTACCAGATGGTAGAAAGGGCACACCCCCACCGCATTCCACTGCAACTGCTGTTTGGTCTACAAGAAGCTGCTTACATGGCTTGACAGCAGCTAAAAGAGGAAAAAGTAGATCAAAAACTGCTTGACAAAAAATACAACAAATACGTGCACTTAACAAGCAGTAAAATACCATCACTCAATATGCTTCTCCCATAGATAATATACAGGCAACTAGAACATAATCCAACTACTACATAAACAACCAGCAAGTTTTGCTTTCTTCTCTCTTCCAGTCTGCTAATATTGGACTAATCCTCCTAATCAACGGATACGGAGATAGATCCAAATTTCACATTAACTATTGTGCTCCCGAGCCAATTTTATAGACCCAGAGAGCCTGAAGAGTGTTTTCCAGTTTTTACCATTATGTGAATGGCTGACTGTCACCTTTCAGAAGTGAGGGCTCCCCAGGTGTGTCTGTCTGCTCTGGGAAAGGAGGGAGCACTAACCCATTGTGACTGAAAGCAGCAAGTCACACCAAAGAATAAGTAATAGCCTTTGGAAAATTCTTCCACTATTACTGTTACAGATTAGCATAGTAGGCAGCAGAGCAGATCAGTTTGAGGCTCAGGACGACATGTGGAATGCTGTGTAGTGCCCTCAATGAAGGGGAAGAGTAAAGAAGCCCACTCTCAGTGGGCTTCTCCGCCAGTGTTTGTCTCTGTGCCTAAAAAAGATCCATCTCTTTGTAGAGTACCTTGAACAAAATATCGTCTCTGGTTACCATGGCAGTGGAGTTTTTGTCAGGTTGAGTGCTGAGAGCTGTTTTAACATCTGCGAGCCTGCCAGCTCACAACACTCTTTTACTGAAAAGATTGTTGATTAAACAGAGATGCTCTTGGAGAAATTCAATAAGTTAAATAATCAGAAAGCGCTGTTTGAATTCTAATGTCTTGCTGACCAGGTGAAATGCTTTGGCAGTCCAGGAGCCATATAAGTTATCTCAAAAGGCTCTGCTGTTGTCTTTGAAAACACACATGACTGTTTCCTTGCCATGGAACTACGTACGAGAGCAGTGTGTCTCTCAGGGAGATTTGCAGTTCATCATTAGCCTGGATTCCAGCACACTCCATTGTCATGTGCTTTGAGTTTTTGGTTGCCTGGTCAAGCCTTGTTTAGAAGTGGTGTTGTCTAATTTTTTCCTTATACAGAGAACAGCCTAAATTACTTCTATGCTAGATTAAGGGGATCAAAAGTATATCTCCATGAGACTGCATATTGTGTCTCTTCTGCAACATACTGCATTACTTTGCCTCACAAAATGGCAGCTGTTCTTGCTGGCAGAGTCAGACTTCTTTAGAAACGTAAAGGTGCAGTATGGAGAAAACAGTAATAATCAGTTACATATTATTTATTAATTTATTTATTTGTATTGCTGTAGCACCTAGGAGCCCAAATCACAATCAGTGCCTCATTATGCTAGTTACTGAGCATACACATAATACAAAGACAGTCACTGCCTCAAAGAACTTACAGTCTAATTATACAGCAAGAGACATCCGATGGACACTGACAGACAGGGAGGATTAGTTAAGCCTGAGACGATACTGGTCAGCATGATAAGCAGCCATTTCAGCATTCCAGCTGCTTTAAGTCTTGTCAAGTTGTTTTTTGTAGGCGCCATAACAAAGGACAGTTTTATGGATCTATATCATCCAGAGGATGGAAAGTACACTTAAGCAGTCCATATATCCTCAGTATTGCCAAGCCAAAAATTCAAAAATCATGAGTTAGATCCCCCCAAATCATAAGATTAAAAAAATTATATATATTGTGGTTTTTGGTCTATCTTTTGATTTTTGAATGCCGCCCACCGTGTGTGTGTGTGAGAGAGAGTGAGAGAGAGAGAGAGAGAAGTACATCAGTACCAGATTTATAGAGTAAGATGATTTTGACCCCCACTGCAGGAGTTCTCACCAGAAGACCCAACTGAGATCAGATTACACAATTTTGTCTAAAATCCGATTAATTTGGCCCAGTGATTTTAATGAGCAATTTAGCAAATTAGCAACTTTTCCTGGTGGCTTTGCAGTCTCTAAAATAAACAACTGCCACTGTAAAGTAAACATGCAAATTCGATCAGACTTTGAACCAGCAATTGAAAGTCTCTGCTAAATGATTATGATGTTATGAAGTATGAACATTTTGTGTGAGGAAATTACGATACTTCTTGAAACAGTTACATTTAAATGCTAATGTTTAGTTTTCCTCACTTTTAAGCACTTGTACAAGTTTGTGGAAGAGAAAATTTTGGTGAAATTCAGAGAGTGTTTAGTGAATAGGTGTCAGGAAGTGAGACATGGAGGTTCAGGCCTAATGGATGGAGCAGTGGCAATCATGCCTATTGGTGGGTGCAGTGGCAGCCAAGCCAGGAACTGGTGTCAATGGTCAGAGTCAGAAGTCAAAAGCTGGTTCAGAACAAAGCAATGATGGGGCTGAGAGCCAGCAAGGGCAAGGCTGGAGCAGGATTGGGAGCAAGGTTGCCGTTGGAGCAGGGGTGGAGCAAGCTAAGGCCTATGGAGTCTGTCATCCCTCAGGCAGGGAAGAGTGGCAAGCTATGAAGTGACATTGGGCAGATTGAGCTGCTGTTTCTTCGCTGAGGCTTATACACCTTCTCTGAGAGACAGCAGACCAGATCCTGGCTTGTGGATTGGCTGGAGCCTTGCACAGAAATGACTTACCTCGCATGTGGCTTAATCAGGCTCTAGTTCTGGGATGTCTTATAACACACACATGCCTCACAATAGGCTCAAAACCTAAATTCAGAAAGCTAACTGAAGCATGAACAGATATACAGCCAGATGTTTTAAAGTTCCAGTCCTCTGGCACCAGATTGTGACTGGCCATTGTCCAGATGAACTGGGGATAGGAAAGATACAAGGAGGCATCCTTCCCTGGCCCCACATAGCCTAATAAAAGCTCAGCCAAATCCCAGTGCTCAAAGAAGTGCAGGAAATGCTTGCCCCAGAGGCATATGGCTCCCTAAATGGGTCAGAGAGTAGACAGAGACCAAACTCCCGCTCCCTCTAGTGCATCCCCATGAGTATAGCAGCAGGGTTGTTCTAGAGGCAGGAAGTACAGCTCCATATCACTCGTAATACAAATTTGTGCCTGAATGGTACAGTATTGCCCCCACTCTTGCCTTGCTTGAAAGACTTACACACTGGAGTACTTTGTACCACCATAATGTTAATGTATTGTGTATTGATTAATAATATCTGGCTCACTAATATTTGTAACTCTGGAAGCTAAAATAATAATGTCATGTTTGAAGGAATAATCTGCCTGCTGGCTAGGCTACGTGTATTAAAGATGGGTATTACCTCCTTTTTTTAGGTGTCCAAGTACTGGCCCCTTTTAGATGCAGAATGCCAGGCTAGTCAGATCTGAATGACATATTCTCTATCCCTGGTTTAATATTTTTTAATTTTGAATGATTATCACAGCAAAATACATTTTGATACAGATTTCCATAAATTAAGCACCTGTTGTGGCAAAACTTACAACTTTATACATCTAGATATTTTCTAAAATATATATTATTTAAATATATGTGTATTTGCTCTTTTGATAGAAAAGCATAAGAATCCAGGCAGAAGGGGCTCTAGGAAGCTTTCTTCATATAGGGGTGTAGATGTAGGAAGGAAACTATTAACTTGAGATTGGTATGTAAGGGATTGCCTGGTACAATAGCAGCAGCAGAACACACACATCTTTCAAATTTGTGGTGAAATAGTCTTACCAGTGGGCAAAGGGCCTCAGAGCCAAACTTTTTAAACCTAATTCTTTCAAGCTAGAGCTGTGTAAACAAATAGAATGTAAACAAAATTGTAAATTCCCCAAGAAAGCTTTTATTTCCTGATAGTTACTAAACTAGTTCTTTATAAATTGTATTTTGGAATGTGGTGTTATGGTTGCTATCAAGAAAATAGCTTCAATAAAACAGATGTGTTTTGAATACAGAAGAAATGATAAACCTGGAACCTAAATTTGATTTTCAAAGATTATAGAAGAAGCAAAAATAGGCAATGAGTCAGATGAACTAGAAGTGAGATAAAGGGCAATCCTCCTCCTCCACCTCTGCAACTATGCTCTTGATGTGAGACACAGGATCCTATCTTCTACATGCTGTCTTCTCTCAAGGAATCTCCTCCTGTTTGCTTGTTCTGCACATTTTTACTATCTAATTTCACTACCATAGTAACTGGTCTGTCACACGTAAGAGCCAAAGCTATACTTAAGCCTCACTGCTAATAGGTTAAAACATACTCTGAATAGGTCATTAGAAATGAGCATTGACCTACATAGTATCAAGTAATGGGTTCAGCTGCCAGATTTGAAGGTGAATTTGGGTAATGAACTATACATACCATTTTTGCCATCTGCCTACTGTCTGAGTTGGGTGTCAGTTCTTGTCAGCAGATCAGTCCAAGAATTCTCTGCAGAAATACTGCCTGGGTTAAAGCCACCATGGCAGTCAATAATTTCATGTGAAAGATTGCTACTAAATAGTCAGTGGTCTTACTCTTCTTATGGTTATTTGCTTGTTCTAAACTTACTTTTTAGTTTTGTGAGCAAAGAGGGGAAAAAGCAAGCTAATTGAATAATTAAGTATACTTATAAGTCAATAAAATACCAATATGCCAATAAAATATGTGGGTTCAGTTAGATTAGCTCAATTTCTGTCTTTGCTTTTTCAGTGGATGACTAGTGACAAACAAATACTTAGCTACCAATAGCTGAAAGCATAAATGGTAATAGTTGTTGGGCAGAGACCAAGATTTTGTAGGAGCATTGATACTATAGTATTTTTTCTTTTTTTGCTAGTTTATTTTTTTTAAAAGGACATTCATTTTTCAAGAGAAAGAGATTGCTAATTCCAAAAATATGGCAGTTTGCAGCTGTAGACAATGGCCAAATGTCTCAGACTACATAGCCATGCGGGTGAGAGAGGTCCTCTTGGTGTCCTGTGCAGCTGTACCAGCCTTGCCCAGATTGTGGCTCTGATGGGGATGGGAAAGGTGGAGAGCAGGGGTTGCACACCTAACATCTCCCACCCAATGAGCAAGTGGGCAAAGCTATGGCTCGGATTCCTCATTCCCTCCCAATGCATCAGCCAGCAGAGGGAGTCAATGCTTTATGTTGAAAAGGGCTGTAGCAAAATACTTTCTCCTGGAGCAAGTGTGCTCCCTGGACCACACTGTCCTTTACTCTTGGCTGACTTTAATACATCATTCTAGTCTGAGATTTTTAATATGAGCCCATGGAGAATTAGGATGACTGTCCAAACCAGTCAGCAGGAGAAATATATAGAAATTAATTAACAAATCATTGTATTTCTGGCAGACAGAATGTGCTCTTGGCTGGTGGCCTGCTTTGGAAATCTACCTCCATAGCATTCTCATGGCAGATTTGGTGTCCAAAAGGAATGGAACACAAAATCATGGTGAGGAATAAGACCCAAAGAATACCTTAAAGAGCATAATTATGTAGGCCTCTATTCTCCCATCTTTTCTCCTGTTGAGTAGTGCTTTACTCCACAGTAATTCCACTGAAACCAGTAAGACTACCTGTGGAGTAAGGTGCTGCTCAACAGGAGTAAGAACAGCAGTATCAGGCCCATAATGAATGGTATGTAATTGTCACAAGATTGGCCTGTCCCCAGGAGCTAGATTCTACTATCGCTTATGTGGGTTCACATTGTGGGGGAGGAAGTAAGAAGTCTCACCCTAACTTATGTGGCCTTTGTAAAGACCTGATAGAATTGTAATGCCAGCACTGAGGGCAGCACAGGGACTTCTTGCTAATTAGTTCCCTTCAATAGAGAGAGGAATGATGTAGAGGGACAGAGAGTAAGGAGGGCCATGATTTTGCCCTCTCTCAGTACCAACCATCACAGTCATGCTGCATCTCTTAAATAAGTAAAGCACTCTGGACTCTCCCCAGGCACAGGGAACTCTGAGGAAAAATACCATCAGCACTCTTTATTGTCCCCGAAACAGAGCTGTGCCTACAAGGCACAAACTAGCCCAAACTAGCCAAACTAGCTCTGTAACGTTCCCCATTAATGCATGCTCATTTGCTGAAAAGTCATTCTATAGAAATGGTATCATGACCGTATTTATTTTGTTCCTCTCTCAATTCTTCGACATTTATATATAGAAATATGACTCCTCTAGCTGCCAGCCCTCCAGATTCCATCTAGGATATGACAGTTGGTTTTCTTTCTGGACTGTGTGTATTGTCATTAACAATAGTTCTTCTTTGAGTGCTTGTTCACGTCCATTCCACATTAGGTGTGCGCACACCGTGTGCATGAGCGTCGGAAACTTTTTCCCTTAGCGGCTCCCATCAGGCCCCCCGAGTGTCGCCACTGCACCGTGCATATATACACCTGCCAGCCCGACCCCCTCCAGTTCCTTCTTATCGTTCATCGCAGTGTTGGAACAACCTCTCTCTCTCTCTCGTAGAAGAGCAGTCCCTTAGCCTTTAGAAAAAAGAAAAGGAGTACTTGTGGCACCTTAGAGACTAACAAATTTATTTGAGCAGGTGCCACAAGTACTCCTTTTCTTTTTGCGAATACAGACTAACAGGGCTGCTACTCTGAAACCTGTCATTAGCCTTTAGAGTAGCTGTTATCAGTTGGTTTACATACAGATTGTGGACACTTAAGTCATTAGGTGCTTGGAGGCTGGGCCTCGGGGCATGCCGTAGGCCCACGGCTTCAAGGCTTGCATCACATGCTGCAAACTTATGCCAGTTAGTGACCCCAGCGACTTGTGTCTACGTTGCCTGACTGACGGACATCAAACTGAAAGGTGTAGGATTTGCAGGACATTTAAGCCAAGGACAAGGAAAGAAAGAGACTTTTGCCTAAAGCAACTGTTGATGGAGGCCGCATTGCAGCCGCTGGGCCCGGAGCGCCCAACGCCGGCTCAGGCTTCCTCAGTGTGTAGTGCCCCGGAGTCGTTGAGAGACCTGGCACTGGCTAAGCACTGTAAACTGTTGGCCCCGGAGCACCAGGCTAGGCCCTGGCACCGATAGTCCTCCCCGGTGCGGCCACAGGCGCAGCCTAAAGGAAGGCATGGTTGTTCCCTGCACAAGAGGCTGGCATCTCCCAAGGCCCCGAGCGCTGACAAGAGTAGGAAGGCTGCGGTACTGGTGCTGACACAGGCGGTCCCGGCAGTACAAGCCCCACCGAGCCCAGACCTAAGTGAGCTCAGTGCGGATGATGGGCTCGAGAGCATAACGGATCAGCCCTCTACGCCTGGCACCTTTGAGGCTGCAAAGGACCTCATCAAACTGTCGGCGGCGAGCCCCCTCCCGTATGGGGAGAACCCTCCGGCACCCATGCCTCGGGTGCCGTCGAGGGGTATACCAGCAATGGTGTGCCGCTCGAAGACACCGTCCCAGCACCGCTCCCGGAGTTGGTCCCAGTTGAGCTCTGATTCTGCAGACTCGCACTTGCCAGTGGCCCAGAAGGAGGTTGTGGCACCAGCAGTGGGTCGACGCGAAGAAGCACCAGAAAGGGCACAGGTTTCAGAGTAGCAGCCGTGTTAGTCTGTATTCGCAAAAAGAAAAGGAGTACTTGTGGCACCTTAGAGACTAACAAATTTATTAGAGCATAAGCTTTCGTGAGCTACAGCTCACTTCATCGGATGCATCCGATGAAGTGAGCTGTAGCTCACGAAAGCTTATGCTCTAATAAATTTGTTAGTCTCTAAGGTGCCACAAGTACTCCTTTTCTTTTTGCAGAAAGGGCACGCCGCTCTCCAGCACCGCCCAGAGACTGGCGCCGGAAGGAGTTGAGACGTCCCTCGCCAGAGGTCTCCCGCAGACGGTCCTGGTCCAGGAAAAGCTGGCACCGGTCCTGGTCCAGATCTCGGTCCCGGGGATACCGATACCGCTCCCGGTCCCTCTCAGCCAGGAGCCGCTCGTTCTCCCGCCGGTGCAGATCGTTGGCACCGCCATGGCCTTCGCGATTGGCATCGTCGCAGTCCGCTGCCGCCTCCAGCCGCTATAGCTACCCACACCGGGGCCTGGAAAGCAGGGACCCTCAAGGGAGCTGGCAACCTCAATGGGGGCTGCCAGGCCATTGGCCTTTCTGGACCCCTGGGCCTATCAGGAGTGCCAAGGGGCCCCATCCAGGACAAGTTACTCAGTGCAGTGGTCCCGGTCCCCGCACTGATGCCAGACAGTGCCGGAGGCAACAGTATCCAGGCCTCCAGCATCCCCCCAGCATAGACCAGAGAGTCCGGTTCCGAGCCCAGTGCCGTCCCATGGACTCCTGCCCCGGCCTGAGCCAGAGGCCCCTACCACGGGAGATGGGGAGCAGGAGGATCAACCAGAGGAGGTGGAGCAGCAGCTAACCTCCTTGTCTTCCCCCGATGAGGCGCCGGCAGGTACAGAGCTGTCCGGCCCTCCGCCAATAGACCATAGAGCCCCCCAGGAGCTACTGCGCAGAGTCGCCCAAAATTTGGGGTTGCAGGCCGAGGAGATGGTTGAGCAGGAGGACCCCATGGTGGACATTTTGAGCCCCGAAGGTCTATCCAGAATAGCGCTCCTGCTCATTAAGACCATCCAGTCTAACTATAAGACTATATATGGCAGACCCTGGCCTCCAGCGTTCCAACGGCTAAAGGAGTAGAGCGTAAATACTTTGCCCCATCTAAGGGTTATGAGTTTCTGTTCTGCCACCCGAATCCATGCTCCCTAGTTGTTTTGCCGGTGAACAAAAGGGAGCATCATGGTCAGCAGGCCCCAGCCCCTAAGGCCAAGGAGGCGAAACGCCTGGACCTTTTTGGTAGAAAGGTATACTCATCTGGGGGCCTTCAGTTGAGGATTACTAACCAGCAGGCCATCCTCAAGAGGCACAATTTCAACTCCTGGGCGGCAGTGGGGAAGTTTAAGGACAGCCTTACGCAAGGTTCACAACAGGAGTTCACAGCCCTGGTGGACAAGGGCAAGGCAGTAGCCAAGACCTCTCTCCAGGCCTCCCTGGCTTCGGCAGATGCAGCGGCTAGAATAGTCGCATCAGGGGTGGTCATGAGGTGCTCGGTGTGGCTCCAGGAGTCAGGCCTGCTCCCCGAGGTCCAGAATACACTCCAGGACCTCCCCTTCGAAGGGTCCGGGCTCTTCTCGTACCAGACAGACGCGAGGCTGCATAGCCTCAAGGACTCGCGAACTACGCTCAAGTCACTGGGTATGCACATCCCGGCGACCCAGAGGAAGCCCTTTAAGCTGCAGCCTCCCCCTCAACGCCAGTACCAGCCTCGCCATAGGCATGAGCATACCGTAGGCGAGGCAGGGATAACAGGCCAGAACCAAGGCCAGCACAAACCCCAGCCAGACACTAAGCCAGGTTTTTGAAGGTGCGCTTGAGGATAGCGTACCAGACCAGTCACCGGATCCGTCGCTTTATTTCCTGAACCGCCTGTCCTGTTTCTCCAATGCGTGGTCCACCATTACATCAGACCGTTGGGTCTTACGCACGGTGCGGAACGGGTACTCGCTGCAGTTCGCCTCCCACTCTCCTTCCCCGACTCTCTTCAGGGACCCCTCTCACGAGCATCTCCTACAGGAGGAAGTCCACTAGCTGGTAGAGATGGTGCCTCACGGCCTAAGGGGAAAAGGGTTCTACTCCCAGTACTTCCTCATCCCCCAGGCCAAAGGGGTTCTTTGCCCAATCCTAGACCTGTGCAGGCTCAACAAGTTCCTGGACAAGGCCCAGTTCCGCATGATCTCTGGGCACCATCATCCCTTCCCTGGATCCAGGGGACTGATACGCTGCCCTCGACATGAAGGACGCATACTTTCATATCGCCATCCTCCCAGCACATAGATGGTTCCTACGCTTCACCATGGGCCCAGAACATTATCAGTTTGCGATTCTCCCGTTCGGTCTAGTTGCTGCCCCAAGGGTGTTCATGAAGTGCATGGCAGTGGTGTCGGCCTTCTTATGGAGGCAGAGAATCCGGGTGTACCCGTACCTCGATGACTGGCTCCTGGCGGGCCTATCCAAGGCGGAGGTGTGGGGCCAAGTGGAGGTAGCCCTGAGATTGTTCCACGAACTGGGACTCCTGGTCAACGTCCCCAAGTCCACACTTGGACCCACGCAGAGAGTGGAATTCATAGGGGCAGTCCTGGACGCGGGGGCAGGCCAGGGCAAGTCTTCCAGTATCCCGATTCTGGGCTATCCAACAAGCAGTGGCCTCACGGCACCAGTTTCCAACAACAACAGCCAGGACTCTGCAGGTGTGGCTCGCTCGGGTGTACCACCCAGGCAGGGACCCCCTGGACTTGGTAGTGATAGCCCCAAGGGAAGTGCTGGACTCTCTGCTGTGGTGGCAGTCCCAGCCTGTGGTTTGCGAAGGCATCCCCTTTGCTGCCCCACTTCTGGACTTGATGCTGGTAACGGATGCGTCAGACCACAGATGTGGGGACTGACATTGGGGACCTGATGACGCAGGGGTAGTGGTATGAAGTAGAGCGGTCACTCCATATCAATGTGAAGGAGCTCAGGATGGTTCGTCTCGCCTGCCAGACCTTTCACGCCACTCTGAGTGGTCACAGCGTGACAGTTCTGACAGACAATACTACTGCCATGTTTTATATAAACAAGCAGGGTGGGCTCATTCCTCGCCATTCTGTCGTGAGGCTCTTCTCCTCTGGGACCTTTGCATAGCCCATGCAATTCACCTCGAGGGGTCCTATTTCCCGGGGGTGCAGAACGAGACTCCCTCAGCAGACTCCCTCAGCAGGTCATACCGCATGCATGAGTGGAAGCTCAGGGTGGATGTCGTGCTTTCACTCTTCCGCAGGTGGGGGTTCCCCGGTAGATCTGTTTGCCACCAGGGCCGATGCCCAGTGCCTGTGGTTCTGCTCGTTCTAGGGCCGCAGCCCGGGCTCACTAGCGGATGTGTTTGCAATCCTGTGGAGCGGGGGCTTGATATATGCCTTCGCCCCGCTCCCCTTGGTGCACAAGGTCCTGCTCAAGGTGTGCAGGGACAGGGTGGCGGTGATCCTCATCGCCCTAGCCTGGGCCCGCCAACACTGGTACACATCGCTCCTAGAGCTGTCGATGGAGGCCCCAGTAGTCCTGCCCCTACACCGGGACCTCATTACACAGGACAGTGGGCGGCTTCTCCACCCCGACCTGCAGTTACTGCACCTGATGGCATGGAGGCTCTGTGGCTAAATGCCCTGGAGAGCCAGTGCTCCCTTCCTGTGCAGCAGATTCTGCTTGGCAGTAGAAAGCCCTCTACCAGGGCAGCCTATATTGCCAAGTGGAAAAGATTCTCATGTTGGTGAATCCTGACAGGTGCGGCCAGGCCAGGCCCCGGTGCAGGCCATTTTGGAGTACCTCCTGCACCTCAAGCAGCAAGGGCTAGCCCCGTCCTCACTCAGAGTGTACCTGGTGGCCATCTACGACTTCCATCCGGAGTTCTCGGGGGGCTCGGTGTTCTCCCACCCAATGGTGGGGCAGTTCCTTAAGGGGTTGGAGAGGGTGTTCCTGTATTTCCGCCCTCAGCAGTTCCCCGATGGAACCTTAACCTGGTCCTTTCTAAACTCATGGGACCCCCTTTCGAGACCCTCACTACCTGTTCTCTCCTCCACCTTTCCTGGAAGGTGGCATTTCTGGTTGCCATTACCTCGGCCAGAAGGGTGTCCAAACTGAGGGCCCTCAACTCTGAGGCACCGTACACAGTATTTCACAAGGACAAGGTGCAGCTTTGGCTGCACTCCAAGTTCCTCCCTAAGGTGGTCTCCCAATTCCATCTGGGCCAGGACATTTGTCTGCCGGTGTTCTTCCCGAAATCCCATACGGACCCGAGTCACCGCAGCTTGCACACCCTGGATGTGCGTTGAGCACTGGCGTTCTATTTGGAGCGCACCAAGCCCTTTTTCAAATCTGCGCAGCTGTTTGTGGCTGTAGCTGAGAGGATAAAAGGCCACCCAGTACCGGCGCAGCGGATTTCATCTCGGATTACAAGCTGCATCTGGGCATGTGATGAGCTCGCAGGTGTTTCGGCCCCAGCGGTCACGGCCCACTCGACCAGAGCACAGACGACTTCCACGGCATTCCGGTCACAGGTCTTGATCCAGGAGATCTGCAGAGCAGCCACTTGGTCCTTGGTGCACACCTTCATGACCCACTATGCAGTCAACCAGCAGACCAGAGAGGACACGGCAGTTGGCAGAGCGGTTCTCCGAGCAGTTGTTCCGTGACTCCTACCGTCCTCCAGAGGTAAGCTTGTAATTCACCTAATGTGGAATGGATGTGAACAAGCACTCAAAGAAAAAATGGTTACTTGCTTTCTCGTAACTGTTGTTCTTTGAGATGTGTTGTTCACGTTCATTCCACCACCCACCCTACTACCCCTCTATCGGAGTCGCCAGCAAGAAGGAACTGGAGGGGGTCGGGCCGGCACGGGTATATATGCACGGCTCAGTGGCGCCACTTGGGAGGCCCCACCAGCATGACGGGAGCTGCCAAGGGAAAAAGTTTCCAACGCTCATGCACGCGGCGCTCGCACACCTAATGTGGAATGGACATGAACAGCACATCTCGAAGAACAACAGTTACGAGAAAGTATCCAACCATTTTTTTCTACAGTCTGGATTTCTGTCTTCAATTATAGTTGTGCAAACCCATTAAAGAGAATAGTTTTATATAGGCATAAATTGGATCAGAATTTAGCCCTGCAATTGGAACTTGTGATATTTTGATCACTTGTGAGCCAGAATAGAATCCAGCTCACTGACCTGTACCTGTGTTAACTCTGCTGAGCTAACAGGAGTAAAAGGTAGTAAAATTTATGAGAAGCAGAAGATATGACTTTCCATATACACTGGGAGCCAATCTGTAAGTAAGAAGGTGCCATTTCTACATAATAATGTCTCAAAGTAGAACCACACTTTTATCTGTGTGGTCCCTGCTGGGAACTTCTGTTGCAGTAAAACATTTCCTCCAGAATATTGTCTAACCATTACTCCATTCACTTTCCATCATAAGCGTTTCTTCTTGGAACTGTTTTTCATAGTGGAAGGATATATTCTGTAAAATAGCAACAAAATGTGTTCCCTTTAAAAAAAATTTTTTTTTTTACAACTGAAGCCATGAGTTCCAAACAACAAATGCCTGTAGTAGTAATAATAAGCGGCTGTATTTTCTTAATGACAGAAAAGGAGAGAGTGGAAAAATATAGAACAGCATTCCACCCTGTGACAAAGTAGAAAAGGGTTAAAAAGCTGCTCTAGGGGCAGAGCAGGAGAAACAAGATATTTGTGTGATGTAACTGACGGGTTGATATGAATGGATCATTAAAGGACTGGCTAAAACCCACCCATATCAATGGAGAATCCCAAAAGACAACAAGAAACCCAAGGACTGAACAGTTGACATTTAACAACGGGAAACTCTGTCAGGCAGAATATGTGACTTCGGTATGTGTCTGCAGGAGGAGGAAAAAGGACTGAGAGATGCCAGGAGGGTAAGAGCTGGCCTTTGGAGAAACACAGGAGTTCATCTGAGATTGAAGGACAAAGGGACAGAGAAAGAAGCCAAGATGGTTCCATGAAGGGTGTCCTGGGTTGGCCAGTATGAACTATGTCTTAATCTTTGCTTTTCTGTGCTTCCAGTTGAGTAATAAACCCTACTCTGTTTCAAAAAGGCTGCCTGGTATCATTACAACTACTTGCAGAGATGCATCAAACTCTGAAGATGGCAAAAAGTTACTGAACTGGAGTTCCATCTCCATTGGACTCACGGGGCAGAGCTGACAGTGTGTAAAACGAGTGCCGGAGCCCAGAGGCTCAATCCTGGAAAAGTGGCCAATTGGTCAACCCTAAAGGAAGAGTGGAACTCCTTAGGGGCCTGGCACACTGAAGGGATTTAAACAAGGGACTGTTTAAAAGCTGGGGCTTAGCACAGCTCCTGTGATGTATGACACACCCATAATTAAGTGTGAGTTCATTACTATAGCTGTCTAACCTCAGAGCTAGTGTTCAATTTTATAAGGGCAGAGAGAAAGAGAAAAACTTAATATAACCAAACCTAGGGCTAGAATAAGAGCTGCCCTTACGTTCGTTAACAGATTCATCAGATCATCTAGTCTGACTGCCTGTATGACACAAGCCATAGAACTTCATCATGATTAAAGCATATCTTTCAAAAAGGCATCCAGTCTTGAGTTGAAGACTTTAGGAGATGAAGAATTCACCACCTGCCTTGAAGCATCCTTGTATGTGCTACACAGACCTGTGGTCCAGGTGAATAGAAGTAAGTGAACACTGTATATCCATTTACTTCTCCTTCCTCTGCAGCAGGTGAGGGAGAGGAGGAGACTAGGGAATGGGCAGAACCTGGACGTCATCTCCTCTATTTTCTGGCAAGTACAGCTGAGTTGGCATGAGGTGTGCTATAATTTGCTGCTAGTATAGATCAACAGAGGAGACATTCTGATTCTGAGGCATTTCTCTCACCAAATCCTTTCATTGTTCCTGGAGTGGAGCAACTTAGGTACCACTCTTTGCTCAGGGATGTCCTAAAGTCACAATTTATTCCTTAAAGAGCAGAAATTTCAAAATTTAACACTTTCTCCAGAACCTTTTCACTCTTCACTTACATCTAACTGTATCTAAAAAATGAAAGAGACTTTTTAACTATTCATTGGCTTATTCCACACAAAAATACCCAGTAGTGAGTTGGTCAAAATTGTAAAATATATACACTTGATCATTCCATGTGAGCTGACAGTGACAATGTTAGAAAAATTTAAAATCCATGTTTATACATTTACCCTCTCGAAACAAAAAGATAAAGACCTTTTCTTTCAAGCTACAGTTGCTCAAATTACTTCAGGAAATGCCAAATGTTTTATGTCCCTGAAATAACATTTTGCTGAGCTGTCTCAGTAATTGTAAAATACAGTCATGGTCAGAAGGCAAAAAAGTAGTCAAAAGAGGAGGTGGCTGCTTCTTAGAAATGACATCTGGTAATGGGTCAGAAACTGAGCAACAACAGATTCTGAATCTATCTGTATCTCTGCTGAATTGTGCTGTGGTTTGTCACACTGGAATAAGTGTCTTCTGTTACTAGTAGAGAACATTCTTCCTTAATTTTGAGCACTCTTTAGAATATATTTTAATATGTCAAGAGAGAGTTTGTTATTATAATGTACTAACAGTATAATTGGAAAGTTCACTAAATGTAAATTTGAATATTTATAGCAATTTTAGGTATTTTCCATCCTATGTAAGAACGCATTGTTCCAAATTAGTGATTCAGTTTGATGCTCCTTTTCAAGCAAATATGTCATATTTAATCCTCCTAAAGTGGTGTGACTTTAATATAATTTCCACTCTATTTGATGAAGAGCACCACCAGATTGAGACAGTGTCAGTCTTGACCTCCTGATATCTGTTGTTGCTCTGTTGTCTTGTGAGTCAGAAAATGATGAAGACAGTGCTTAGCTTAAAAAAATATACATTTTACTGAATTGTCAGAGGTGGTCTTTCCTCCACTGGTTTCCACTAAGGGCCCTGGGGCATCTTCCTGGTAGAAGTCTATTCATATATAGAACTCTCTCAATATTTATTCTGCTGTGTTGGTTGAGTCATTTGAGAAACTTTATACAATTACTACTACTCTGGCATTTTAACATACTTTTCCTTAATATACTCAGGCCTGGTCTACACTATGAGTTTATGTCGGATTTAGCGCGTTAAATCCGAATTAATTCTGCACCCGTCCACAAAACGAAGCCATTTTTTCAACATAAAGGACTCTTAAAACCTATTTCTGTACTCCTCCCCAACGAGGGGATTAGCACTGAAATTGACATCGCCATTTCGAATTAGGGTTAGTGTGGACGCAATTCGAAAGTATTGGCCTCTGGGAGCTATCCCACAGTGCACCGTTGTGACCGCTCTGGACAGCACTCTGAACTCAGATGCACTGGCCAGGTGTACAGGAAAAGCCCCGGGAACTTTTGAATCTCATTTCCTGTTTGGCCAGGCGAGCTCATCAGCACAGGTGACCATGCAGTCGAAAAAGAACTCCAGCATGGACCGAACGGGAGATACTGGATCTGATCACTGTATGGGGAGAGGAATCCGTGCTATCAGAACTACATTCCAAAAGACAAAATGCCA
The DNA here is from genome assembly GCF_009764565.3 of Dermochelys coriacea. Lineage (NCBI taxonomy): Eukaryota > Metazoa > Chordata > Testudines > Dermochelyidae > Dermochelys > Dermochelys coriacea. The sequence goes on along the minus strand of NC_050071.1, from coordinate 61,972,724 downwards.
AAACATTTCAAAAAATCTCAGAGGCCATGAGGGACAGAGGTTACATCAGAGACACAATACAGTGCTGCGCGAAACTTAAGGAGCTCAGACCAGAAAACCAAAGAATCAAACGGATGCTCCGGGACAGAGCCCCAGACATGCCACTTCTACGCTGAGCAGCATGCAATTGTAGGGGGGGCTGCCACCACTACCCCACCCCGTCTGTGGACTCTGAGGATGGGATACTCTCCGCCATGGCTGAGGATTTTGCAGATGGGGAAGATGACGAGGAGGAGGACGAGCTTGGGGAGAGCACACAGCACACCGTTCTCCCTGACAGCCAGGATCTTTTTATCACCCTGACTGAAATAACCTCCCAACCCGACGAAGCCAGAGAAGGGACCTCTGGTGAGTATACCTTTTTAAATATAATATATGTTATAAAAGCAAGCGTTTTTTAATGATTAAGTAGCCCTGAGGACTTGGGATGCATTCGTGGCCATTACTGCTACTGGAAAAGTCTGTTAATGTGTCTGGGGATGGAGCGGAAATCCTCCAGGGACATCTCCATGAAGCTCTCCTGGAGGTACTCTAAAAGTCTTTGCAGAAGGTTTCTGGGGAGAGCAGCCTTATTCCTTCCTCCGTGGTAGGACACATTACCATGCCATGCTAGTAGCAAGTAATCTGGTATCATTGCATGACAAAGCCTGGCAGCATATGGTCCCGGTGTTTGCTGGCATTCAAGCAACATCCGTTCTTTATCTATCTGTGTTATTCTCAGGAGAATGATATCGTTCATGGTAACCTGGTTGAAATAGGAGAATTTGATTAAGGGGACATTCAGAGGTGGGCTGTTTACCTGTGGCTGAAAAGAAATCCTCCCTGCAGTTAGCCACACAGTGGGGGGGGGGCCATTGGTGCTGAGCTGTTTGCATCTGGCTAGCAGGGATCTTCCCTGATACCAGCCAGGTGGTGAGGGGAGGGGAAAAGCGATCATCCCAGAGAATTGGATGGGGGGAGGAGGTTAGTTTGGTTTCTGCTGCTGCACGTTAACAGGAAAACTGCAGTAGTAAATGCCCAACTCAACGGGCTTTGCTTGGTATGGGAAAAGAGGGGGCTGCTGTTATGAAGGTTGTAGAAGCTGAAAGACTATGGCTTACCATGGCTGCCTGCAAGCTGAATTCTGTTGCTCGGCCCTGCGTGTGTCATCTCTAACATCAAAGCCGCAGGCACTCAATATAAGATGCAAAATGTGACCTTGTACCAAAATCATATATGCTATGTAATGTGAATAGTGTTGTTCACCGTGAAAGAGTATAGCCATTGTTCTGTAAAATGTATCTTTTTAAATACTTCACTCCCTTTTTTTCCTCCAGCAGCTGCAAATGTTTCAAGCCTCCCTCCTCTGTCCCAGAGGCTAGCTCAGATAAGGCGACGAAAAAAACGCAAGTGCGATGAAATGTTCTCTGAGCTCATGCAGTCGTCCGGCACTGACAGAGCTGTGTGGAGGGACACAATAGCAGAATACAGGATGGTGGCCAATGATCGTTAGGAGAGGTGGCAGCAGGAAGATCAGAGGAGGCATGAGGAAATGCTGGGGATACTGCGGGATCAAACGGACATGCTCCGGTGTTTGGTGGAGGTTCATGAACGGCAGCAGGATCGCAGGCTGATTGATATTTTTATAATCAGTTAATAAAGAATATGTTTTTTAAATGACAGTGACTTTATTTCCTTTGCAAGCAAGCAGTGATCAAAGGCGGGAGGGCGGGTGGCTTACAGGAATTAGAGTCAACCAAGGGGGTGGGTTTTCATCAAGGAGAAACGAACAGAAATGTCACACAGTACCCTGGCCAGTCAGGAAACTGGTTTTCAAAGCTTCTCTGATGCGTACCCCTTCTTGTTGTGCTCTTCTAACTGCCCTGGTGTCTGGCTGCTTGTATTCAGCGGCCAGGCGATTTGCATCAACCTCCCACCCCGCCACAAACATCTCCCCCTTACTCTCTGAGAGATTGTGGAGCACATAACAAGCAGCAATAACAATGGGAATATTGGTTTCACTGAGGTCTGAGCGAATCAGTAAACTGCGCCAGCGACTCTTTAAATGTCCAAATGCACAGTCTACCACCATTCTGAACTTGCTCAGCCTATAGTTGAACAGCTCCTGACTACTGTTCAGGGTGCCTGTGTACGGCTTCATGAGCCAGGGCATTAAGGGGTAGGCTGGGTCCCCAAGGATAACTGTTGGGGATGTTGAAATGCCTATAGTTATTTTCTGGTCTGGGAAGTAAATCTCTTCCTGCAGCTGTTTAAACAGACCAGAGTTGTTGAAGACGCGAGCGTCATGAACCTTTCCCGGCCATCCCACATTGATGTTGGTGAAACGTCCCTTGTGATCCACCAGTCCTTGCAGCACCATTGAAAAGTACCCCTTGCAGTTTATGTACTGGCTGCCCTGGTGGTCCGATCCCAAGATAGGGATATGCGTTCCGTCTGTAGCCCCACCACGGTTAGGGAATCCCATTGCTGCAAAGCCATCCACTATGACCTGCACATTTCCCAGAGTCAGTACCTTTGATAGCAGTAGCTCAGTGATTGCGTTCGCTACTTGCATCACAGCAACCCCCACAATAGATTTGGCCACTCCAAATTGATTACCGACTGACCGGTAGCTGTCTGGCATTGCAAGCTTCCACACGGCTATTGCCACTCGCTTGTGAACTGTGAGGGTTGCTCTCATCTTGGTATTCTTGCACTTCAGGGCAGGGGAAAGCAAGTCACAAAGTTCCATGAAAGTGCCCTTATGCATGCGAAAGTTTCGCAGCCATTGGGAATCATCCCAGACCTGCAACACTATGGGTTCCCACCACTCTGTGCTTGTTTCCCGGGCCCAGAATTGGCGTTCCATGGCATGAGCCTACCCCATTAACACCATGATCTCCAAATTGCGGGGGAACGCGGTTTTAGAGAAAAGTGTGTTCATGTCCTCATCACTGCGCTGCCATCGCCTCCTCGCCTGGTTTTTCAGGTGCTGGTTCTGCATACGCTGCACGATAATGTGCGAGGTGTTTACAATAGTCATAACTGCTGTGGTGAGCTGAACGGGCTCCAAGCTTGCTGTGCTATGGTGTCTGCTCCTGCTCAGGCAATCCAGGGAAAAGGGTACGAAACAATTGTTTGCTATTGCTCTGGCGGAGGGAGGGGCGACTGACAACATGGCTTACAGGGAATTAAAATCAACAAAGGGGTTGGCTTTGCAAGAAACTGAATGGCCCCCTCAAGGATAGAACTCAAAACCTCAAGGACAGAACTCAAAACTGGATTTAGCAGGCCGTTGATTTCATGGAGGGAGGGAGGAGAAAATTAATACAAAACAGATCTGGTCTATTTCTTGTTTTGATCCACTTCATCTATCTTTATACATCTTGCTGGCAGCAGACTGTGCAGTATGACTGCTAGCCATCGTCATCTCCTAGGTGCTCGGCAGAAGACAGTGCAGTATGACTGCTGGCCATCGTCTTCTGCTGGCTGTAGATTAAAAGACTGCCGGTAGGACTGAATCGACATGAGACAAAACTTAAAAGGGAAATGACCTGGCTGAATCACTCCCATGTTTGCCCAGGCGCCCCTGACCTCATCGAGGTCGGTTAAAAGAGCACCTTGGACTATGTCGACTGCTGCCAAAAGGCAATAAACTGTTGCTGTGTAGCAATGCAGTACCACGTCTGCCAGCACCCAGGAGATATTCGGTGATGGTTAGCTGAGCAGGCTCCATGTTTGCCGTGGTATGGCGTCTGCACAGGTATCTCAAGAAAAAAGGCAGAAAATGATTGTCTGCTCTTGCTTTCACGGAGGGAGGGACGGAGGGAGGAAGGGATGGGGGAGTCTGACGATGTGTACCCAGAACCACCTGCGACAATGTTTTAGCCCCATCAGGCACTGGGATTTCTACCCAGAATTCAAATGGGCGGTGGAGACTGCGAGAACTGTGGGATAGCTACCCACAGTGCAACTCTCCGGAAGTCAACGGTTGCCTCGGTACTGTGGACACACTCCGCCGACTACATGCACTTATAGCATTTGTGTGGGGACACACACAATCGACTGTATAAAAACGTTTTCTACAAAACCAACTTCTATAAATTTGACCTAATTTGTAGTGTAGACAAGGCCTCATATTTAATCTCAATAAAAATGTCCTAAAAATCTTAAATTTGACTATCAATTTTCTTGTTCAAAATTGTACTTATTTAAGGACAGACAGGCAGAAATGGGTTTCCTTCTACCCATTGATCAGTCATTCTCAAAACATGAGAGGAAAAAGGAGGACACATAGTCTCATGAATAAACAGCACACTTTAGCTTCCTCCTAAGAATCTCAGAGTGATGGGGAAGAGAGAAAAATCAAAGTGCAGCTTCATATAGAAATTGGAGCAAGTGCTACCAAATCAGTATCCATGTAGCAGAAGTGAGACTGCCTTCTCCACAGCTGTAATATAATGGTCATGTTGGTGGAAAAGGAAGAAAGAGATTAAAAACCCAAAGAAGAAGGAGGAGCACAAAAGAGACAAGAGGAAGATGACGAGAAAGAGAGTTAGATTGGAGGAAAATAATTTTTAACCAAGTTATTTATCAAATAATGTATTATACATAGACTAAAGATAGGAATTTGTTTTTGGCTCTGTTGATGAGTGTTCATTGTAGTCAGACATCTTTTAAACAGCATAATCTGGATATTGATATGTACTAGGTTTATAGGTTTCCCCCTTGCCTGTGATATCTCTTGCTCCTAATGTAGACTTTTAAATTAACTGTGACAGAATAAAAATAAGAAAGATATTGAAGTAACGTAGAATGCCCCCAAAAAGGGAATAAGAGAAGAAACTCTAAAATGTCCCAAAATAAATAACTAAAATTGGCCAACTATCATTTAAACAGCCAGCGTCAAAGCAGGATACCATATGCATTTGGTATCTCCCATCCTTCATTCAATTATGTGTGAAAACAAATTCTCAGATGACTTTGGAGGAACTCTGTTGCTTGACTAAAAAGAGGTTGAATCTCATTTACACTACATTGCTCTGGCAGAATAAAGGGATTTTAAAGGGCCTTAGATGTAAATGAGAATCAGAGTTGAACTGAAATAGACTCGTGACTTTTTCTGAGTTTCATCAGTTATATTGAATACCACTAAAACCAATAATTAAGGCAGAATATGTACAGAATATGATGTATAACACGATATATTCATTTAAAACATTTTAAATATTAAAATCAGCTATCCATATCAACAGCACTAAAGCATTCTAAAACATAATTACTGTGCCATTATTCCATGTCTCAGATGGTCAAAGTCACTTGATATTTGGCCTTGTGCCTCACAATATACCTGTATGCAATTTATGATGCAGCAAACATGTCCTGATGTACTTTCTTGCTCTATTATACTATACTATAGAGTGCACTTCCCTGGATCTTTTGGTATTTCCATTCACTTCATGTACACTAAAGACCTCTGTGCACTTTAAGAGTTCATCAGTTTATTTTTGTTGTTGCTTCTTAATTCAGAAATCTTGACTGTTCTTGAAAAGGACAAGTGGCCAATATTAAATCTTATGGAAGAATTACAAGTATTGATTTTGGAGAATCACTCTAGTCCTATATGAATATCTTAGAGAGAGTTGTATTTAAATATAACCATTACTATTGCCTTTTACATTGGAAGTGGTGCTAAAGTTCAAGGTTGTTTCTGTAGTCATATGTAGACTATATGAGAATTAACAAAGGCATCATACATGTAATTATTCAATGTGACGGGGCAAGGACAGATGGCTATGGAAGAGTAGTGGGAGATAGATATATTAGCTCCAGGCTAAACAAATCTCTGGTACCAGGATAAGTGAAATGGCAGCTGCTCCAGGTCAATTAAGACATATGGGCCAATTAAGAACTTTCCAGAAGGCAGGGAGAAGGCTAGGTTGATTGGGACACCTGAAGCCAATCAGGGGCTGGCTGAAACTAGTTAAAAGCCTCCCAGTTAGTCAGGTGGGTGTGCATGTCAGGAGCTGTGGGAAGAAGTTGCGCGGTTGGAGAGGCTGAGTAGTACACACTATATCAGGCACAAGGAAGGAGGCCCTGAGGTAAGGGTGAAGTGGAGCTTGAGGAAGTAAGGGCTGCTGTGGGGGAAGTAGCCCAGGGAATTGTACATGTCATGTTTCTAAAAGGTCAGCCACCATAGCTGATACTATTAGGGTCCCTGGGCTGGAGCCCGGAGTAGAGGGTGGGCCCAGGCTCCCTCCCCCACCTTTGCCCCCGATTAATCACTGAGACTGGGAGAAAACAGAGACTGTGCAAGGAAGGATAACTTCTCCTCACCTCCCTTGCTGGCTTATGATGGAAATGGCTCGATAGACTGTGACCCTTATCTCTAGAGAAAGAAGGGTTACGTGGAGGGTCACAGTGAGCCTCTGAGGCTAGCGAAATCTGCCAGGAAACGCGGGACCCACGGAGGCAAGAACAGAGCTTTGTCAAATCAAGCAGTCAGAATAAAATATATTTAGAGATATTGATTCCATTCATCTGAGTTAAATGCTGAAAATGCATTTGTTTTGAAGAATGCTGCTCCCAAAGACAGCTGCTATGGACAAGGCATTGCATTGCCCTTTCAAAGAGTCAGAAATTATAGCAGTTATTTCTTTTGCTTTAAGCAAAAGAGTAAATTGGTAACGTTTTGCCAGTTCAACAGATCTCATAAATTGCTAGTCAAGGATGCCCTTCCCTTAAGCTATGATCAGCCAGTAAGTGATTGCTGTCATGATGTCCACCACAGGTCCCACAGACTTGTGATTTGTGGTTTTAACTTGTCTTTGTTTGGGAAGTTTTGTGAATAGACTGTCATTGTTGCCATTCTGAAGTGGAATGAACTTTCCTGTTAGTGAAGTGGAATTAATCTCTTACCATTAATAAAGTTATTTTTTCCCTAATTCACTTCCAGAGTTATTAGTGTTGTTATTGGTCAAACTCTGGTCTCCTTGATACTGCTGTAAGTTCAGAGTTACTCCATTGAAATCACTGAAGTTGTTCTGGATTTATGCCAGTGTAACTGAAAGCAGAATTTGGCATGTTTGCTTCAAATGCATCAACATTGCTATTTATGAAATCACAATAAGGGAATATGTAACAGTCTGCTTCCTGCCATATTTAAGTTCCACCCTTCTCCCACTTTTGGGGTGCACTCTGAGACTGTTTTGTGTTTTGCTAAAACTTGGTGTAGGATTCCATGAACTCAGTGTCTTCATTATTCATTTTTTCTGTATTTTCAGGAATTATTTACTTGATATCAACTCTCAGTCATTTGGATCATACCATGATGTTCTTGACTGTTTCTGCACGGGATGGAGGTGGCCTTACCTCTGTTGTTAATGCATCTGTCACAGTAAACATCCTCCAGACCACTTTGGCACCAGCTATATTTGAGAGGTCACGGTATACCTTTTCTGTTCCTGAAGATGTCCCTGAAGGCAGCCCTGTTGGAACTGTAAAAGCCAGGGAGCCTTTAAGTAAGTTGTCCACTTAGATTGCATTCAGACAGATTACAACACATTCTAATTGTAACTGGTACAGAAACATATGAAAACGATCTCTCTCTTTTAGCTCATCATTTTTTAAAATATGTCAAACATGCTCATAGGCTGGTGGACTCAATCATTCGCCTGTGGAAAATAATCAGCCGCACCGAGATCAGTTCATAGTCTTTGCCTCAGTGATCTGTGTATTGTCCAATACACGAAAAAGGAAATGTTGAGTGAGAACGCAAAATAATAGTCCTGTTTCTAACATAGTCTGTGGGACCCTTTGGCATCTTAGTAGTCAGGGCCTCCACCCAGCATAGATGAATTTGCAGAGCCTCTCACCCCCTCGTAGTCGTCCATTGTAGTTACAAGAGTGTTTTCCCAACTGTCTCCTGGAGGTTCCCTCTGAGAATTGAGACCCTCATTTATATCTCTGCCTGATAATCATCAGACCCAGTCACCTGATGTTGGCCAACTGGGTCAGATGATTCCCTGCACCTGCCTGCCAGGCTTCTCTCCACAACAGGAATAACCGGGCTGTAAAAAGAACAGTTCACCATTACAATACTATATACAAGAAGTATGCTTAAGTTTACAACTGGATCCCTTTTGTATACCTTTAGAACATAGATTCCCAAACTGTGGTCCATGGAGCACTGCTTGGTGGTCTGTGGTGAGCTTGTAGGTCACATGGGGTACTGCTTCCACCCTAATTGGTTCACACTGAAAAAGTTAACAAATCCCTGTATTAGAGCAATAGTAAGGTGCAACTCTTTGAGGGAATCTAGACAACTTGTTGCCTCAAAAAAAGTTTTCTCAAATTAAATGGCGAAATCCTGGTGATTTTATAATGTTTTTATAAATCTATTTTATTCTTTATTTTCTTAGAGGAAAAGGCTCAAATCCTGCTACATTCTTTATAGCTGCAGAAGACCCTAACTGGGCAACTCTGGTGTGGCTCTTCTGCAGATCATTGTGGATGCAGGATTTGGGAATCTCGCAAAAGGAATTCAAATAGCATGTTGGTGATGGAGTTCTACATATAAGGAAGCAGGGGCAAGGGCTTTGGATAGATTTGTGAGTACTTCAATCCACCGCCTTTCTCCCCCATGGAAGGACAGTGTATAGGCCGCAGGTGTCCTGCCAGGGAGTGGCACTGCTAATGTTCTATGGTCCTGTGGAAAAGGATGGGAAAGAATATTAAGCTGTAGTGGAATATTTAATGATCTTGGACGTAGTAAAAGTACACTTAGAGGAAAACTCAATGAAATGCAATTCTTTTAATGTATTGCCATGTATCTCAGTTCTGGCTCTAGTGAATCTCAGCTTATATTGAAATTGTTCTGTTACAAATGGCATAATTATCAGAGGTTTTCACTATATTTTATATAACGAGAAGAAAATGAGAGAGCAATGACATTTTCTCTATAAAGGTTTATCATACCCGGGAGGTGAAAATCAAACATCTCATAAATGGACAAAATAGATGCAGTCAAATGCAGCCTGTATTCATTTTATTGAAGGGCTCCAGGGACATGAGCAAGGAAACATAAAGAGCTCAGGAAAGAAAAACATCTGTAAAGGGGATTTCATTTTTTCAGCTGATTCTAACAACATTGCAGCATATTCTTCACAGATGTTCTTTAGTATATTGTATTAAGCACTCGTATTATCAGTTGCTTATTTTTTTTACATCGGTTGTTTTTGTTCCCACTTGTAGATACTTTAGAAGTGATCTCTTACAAAATTTCCTCTGGTGATCCTTATGGAAGATTCTCTATTGACCCTCAGTTTGGAATCATTCTCACCAAAAAGCAGCTGGACCATGAAACTCAGTCTCTCATTGTGCTTACTGTCCAGTCGCAGTTGGGCAGCTCCCCTGTCTACAGTAGCACCCAGGTCAATATATCTGTGATTGATGTTAATGACAATCCTCCAGTATTTCTTACAGAATCTGATAAGATAACTATATCTCATAGTACAGTACCTGGCACAGCTCTGTACATTGCTCATGCAGAAGATAAAGACAGTGGGCTAAATGGGGTAATCAAATACACTATTGCAAACAGGCAGTCAAATGCATTTTCCATTGATCCAAGCCTTGGGGTGGTATATCTCACCAGGACTCTGTTCACAGATAAGCAGCATGAATACGCTCTGCACATAACCGCTGAAGATTACGGAACTCCTCCACTGAGTTCTCTGATAATGCTGACAGTGATTGTTGAAGAGCAAAAGATGGGCACCACCTTGACTTTTGAAAACTTGGTGTATCAAGTGGAAGTCAGTGAGACTTCTTCACTGAATGCCAAAATTCTACAAGTACAAGCCCACACACAAGTTCCACAGCACACTGACTCACAGATGGTGTACTCCCTGGAGCCTAGCACAGATTCTGCTGCATTTGGAATTGACCCTGTCACTGGCTGGATTTATCTCCGGAAGTATCTGAACTATGAATTTACACAAATGTACAATTTTAGAGCCTTTGTCAGCAGCCCAGAGGACAGCTCAGGGCAAAATGCGAGTACATCAGTAACTGTTAATGTCCTGGATGAAAATGACAATTCCCCGATGTTCATGCGTGATCTTTATTTTTTTGAAGTTGAGGAAAGTCCAGTTCCCCGAGGTGTGGTTGGTACCATCACAGCAGTTGACAGAGACTCAGGAAGAAATGGACAGCTTTCCTATTTCCTCTTGTCTGATGGAAAGTTTTTCAAGATTAATTCCAACACAGGTAGCATGTTATGGGTTGTAATCTCCCCGTTATTGCTTTTAGAAAGAAGTCTTCCTCTAAAGGAATTAATGTAATGTGTTGTTTCAGAGTAGCAGCCGTGTTAGTCTGTATTTGCAAAAAGAAAAGGAGTACTTGTGGCACCTTAGCGACTAACAAATTTATTTGAGCATAAGCTTTCGTGAGCTACAGCTCACTTCAATGTGTGAAGTCCAGGAACTGTCATGTCTCTCTTGGGTGGGTGTACGCATAATTAATACGCATAATTCAGAGCCTCAAAAAGTTGGGATAGAATAATCAATGAAGAATAGGATAACCTAGAGGGTTTGTTTTTTCACTCTCAACTCAGTCATAGCTTTTCTTTGCTTACTCATTCATGAGTTTGTGTTTGACCTTAGAAAATTTGGGAGTATTAAATAATAGCTTCAATAAATCCTATGAAAAATTCCTAATTGTCTAGTGATCAAGTAAGGTTGAAAAGAAATGATCAGCGAGAAACAAGAATGAAAGGAATAGTGACATTTTAAAGGCAGCACATTTGTGAAAATCTTGAATAGTATATGTTAATACTGTGAATTGAAGATATCAGTAGTGTTGCAAAAAGAAAATTGTCTCAGAAAAGTTATGCACTGTAAAATGAATCCCAAAATGTTCTCAGTGATAATCATTATCTCCAGTATGTTTTAGCAGTGTAGAATAAAATACTGAAAGTCATGCAAAAGGGAAGCCTTTAAGAAACACAGGTAGTGTGGATATGCTGACTAGCAAGAGATTGCTTTTGCAAGACAGATCCGCAGTGTGAGATTCCACCACGTAAAATGGTGTATACCCAGGGGGTCAAAGGGTCCTTCTAGATACTTTGGAAATGTGACATCTCAAAATAAAACTACTGTTCCAAAGTAAAGTCTTGTATAATAAGCTTATGAAAGTTTAAAGGTAAACAGAGAGAGGGAGACAAGTAACAGAGAAGGTCTTAAAATGTATAATATAAGTCCATCTATCTGAAAAATGGGGATACTCAAAATCCTCAGATAAATGTGAGTGCAGTTGAGCAGCTGTCCAGAAGCTTGTATTAAATTTGACCACTGGGCTCTCCAGCCTCAGAGTGTGGTGAAGATTAGGTTTGCTGGTCATCAGAGAGAGTCTGTGCTGAGTTTCCTAACTCTGAAGCACAGTGAAGATAAGGTCAGCAGTTAAAGTCTGCACTTCAGCTTCTCCAATCTGGGATACAATGAAGAGAGGGTCAGATTTCTCCTTTAAAATAGCCAGCCTGCACAGTTGGCTAATGTTGTTTCATTGTGTGAGTTTCTGGGATCCAGAGTGCAGTGAAGAGTGTAGTATGACCCTGGGGTATATAAGTAAACTTTGATTAACTAGGTGTTTTTGTGGAATGAAGTTTAGTAAACTGGGATAATACTCTCTGTACTGTAGTAGGTATATCAAATGACGCAAGTGGTTGGTTTAAACTCTGCAGTATATGTTTCTATGAATTTTATACAGTCTATTAAGATTTCACTAATACAATGAATACACTAATTCAGTGCCTTTTTCCCCTTTTTTTAAATTTTTTTTCTGGGGGGTCCAACAGGTGAAATTATAAACTGGGTTGCATTAGACCACGAGCAGAAAACTCATCATCGATTGATCGTACTAGTAACTGACCACGGTGCTCCCCAGCGTAATGCCACAACAACTGCATATATCTTAGTTGCTGACCTCAATGATAATCAGCCTTACTTCCCTCAGATTCCATCTGGAAAAGAAGTAACCTTCAAGGTTTGTAGTAACTGTTTCAGTGATTTTCTAATCTGGTCAATCATAGTAGTACAGGATTTGTTTTGAGCACCATCTTATGGCAAAAAGCTTGAATTGTAAATGAGATTTCCTTCCAAAGCTCAGTTCACACACCAGTGTTGTGAAATACATGTGCTCTGAATGCTACATGAACATTATTAAATCAAGTGTATTCTCTCAGTAAGACATGTCTTTTATTCCATGTGAAAGTTACATTGCCTGTTTCCCCTAGCATGACCTAAATGAGCAGCATATTCAGATTCAGTTAACAGCCTGACATTTTAAGGTCAGTATCAAATAAACAACTTTTTAAATAAAATTACTTCTAATGTATTAGTTGCTTTTTTATTATGGTATTAAATATCATAGGGCAAATTTTGGGTAAGGCATTCAAGATTTGGCTTCATGTATCATATGGGCAATGTGAATGTATGAACAGTTGGACTTGAACTGTTTCAGGACTATTAGGAGCTGAAGATTGTTTTGGTATTTTCTTTAAATTTGCATCTCATGTTTTACTTATGCTTTCAGAAACAGAAGATATTAATGATTTCTGTAGAGAAAAGACATGCGGACAAATGAACTTTATTGGAGATTTGCTAGAAATGTATTAATTTAGCAGTATCTCTGAAATGTAGCTTATTTTCATTGACGTAGCCATTTCTAGAATGGAAAGTGCTCCTACTATATAAGTACTGAAGTTAACTGTTTTGTGGTGTATAAATTCAATTATGATGCATCAATATCCTTTATAATATGTAAAGTACTCGTGTAAACACATTGTTTGATGGCAGGTTTTGGAAGGACAGCCAGAAGGCACACTTGTCACTACTGTGTTTGCAAAGGACCTTGATTTTGGAAACAATGGTGTAGTTTTATATTCAATATTGTCAGGTAAGAATTTATAATTATTGTGCCCAATAGGAAGTGTATTAAAATAATGATGGGTCTAAGGGAGCCACTAAACATACAGAGTCTGGTTCCTGTTTACACTGAGGCTCAATTAGATAACTCTGGCAATGAAAAGGGGCCTTGAAGTGAGACTTTGTTTACAGCCACTTTTGAGCTCCCTTTACACTGCCATAGCAGAGGCCTCCGTGTAGGTAGTAATCAGGGTACCATATGACAAATAGATCATACCAAAATAATTGCGGAGGCATGAGCAGCTAGCTTCCTTCCCATCACCCTCTGCCTCTTCACAGGGGTTTACTTGCTCCTATGACAAGTCACAGAATCTTCAGTTAAAAACAGCAGCTTTCCCAAGAGTAGGACCATAATAATTCAACAGCATATACAGTACAGAATTTGTCATTATGAGCAACTGTTTAACATCTCAATGGAAAAATGATCTCCTGTTTCCCATGACCAACTGAAAATCTTCCTGCTATAGGAACAGTTCATGACAATCTGAGACAGGCATCATAAGAACATAAGAGCGGCCATACTGGATCAGACCAAAGGTCCATCTAGCCCAGTAGCCTGTCTTCCTACAACGGTCAATGCCAGGTGCCCCAAAGGAAATTAATAGAACAGGTATCATCAAATGATCCATCCCCTGTCACCATTCTCAGCTCCTGGCAATCAGAGGCTAGGGATACCATCCCTGCCCATCCTGATGAATAGCCATTGATGAACCTATCCTCTATGAACTTATCTAGTTCTTTTTTGAACCCTGTTATAGACTTGGTCTTTACAACATCCTCTGGCAAAGAGTTCCACAGATCGACTGTGCATTGTGTGAAAAAATACTTCCTTTTATTTGTTTTAAACCTGTTGCGTATTAATTTCATTTGGTGACCCCCTAGTTCTTGTGTTATGAGAAGGAGTAAATAATACTTCCTTATTTACTTTCTCCACACCAGTCATGATTTTGTAGACCTCTATCATATCCCCCCTTAATGGTCTCTTTTCCAGACTGAAAAGTCCCAGTCTTATTAATCTCTCCTCATACAGAAGCCGTTCCATACTCCCTAGTCATTTTTGTTGCCCTTTTCTGAACCTTTTCCAATTCCAGTATATCTTTTTTGAGATGGGGTGACCATGTCTGCATGCAGTATTCAAGATGTGGGTGTACCATGGATTTATTATCAAAAGATAATCTGAGCAAACAATAAGGCTTGTGTTTTTTAGCTCAGTTTTTACCCTTTGTTTGGCAATATGTTTGTCTGATACTGTTTGGCAACATAAAAATCCCCCAGAACTCCTACACATAGGAAATGGAATAGGCCTTAGGACCTGATTCTGATTCCAGTGAAATCAATGACAAAGATCTCCTAGACTTCAACAGGAGAAAGATTGAGCCATTAGTGCTAATCAGAGATAGAGATGTGTTCTTGTCTGTCTGTGTCATACATAAAATAAGAAGAGACCATCTAAACAATGAGAAAAACACGGCAGTTCCCTTGGCTATACCACATTATTTGTTCAAGACTGCAAAACCTTATTATTTGTAAAAGACTGTTAAGAATAAAACTTTATTTCTGAAAAACAGTCAGTAAGGCGTTCACATCAGAATGCCGTAACGTTATTTTTTATACCCTGCTTTATTTCACAGGATTAATGGAGTCAATGTCTTTCATGCTTAATATTTTAAATCTGTAATAACTGACACATAAAACAAACCATTTGATTGAATACAGGCTATGCAAGAAAACTGCTCTGATGTTTCCATCTGAGTTCTACAGTTTCTCATCTGTCATCTTTGCCTAACTAGAGCTCAAACCCATGCCTCAGTCAGTTTAGACTTGTCAATTTTATTTTTCACTTCAGAGTAAAGAACCAAAACTAAAGTATCATAAAACTAAATTACAACTCTTAAGGAGAAAGGGAGGCAGTAATACCTTCATGGCAAGGCAGAGGTTACTTATTATTTTGAGCTATATTCCCCAGTATTTTCATGCACTATACTTGCCATTGTAGGAGGAAAACACCCTAACCTCCATAAGGGCCCAGATGTTAAATCTGCTCTCTCCCACCAACAGACACTTTTTAAAATTAAATTTTTACAGCTGGATTGAAAATATTTCAGTTGTAATGTATTTGTGTAATAAGAATCAACAGTTTTTATTAATCTGAAGGTTGGTTTTTATTGCATCTGTTTCTCTGAAATAATACATTTTTTCTATTATGCAAAAATTACAAGGTGATAAGAACCCAGATATACTCCTAAAAATATAGATCCAGATCGCCACCTCCTGGTGAGAGGACCAAAAGGAACTGAAAACTCCTCTGTGTTGAACTATAGGGTTGTCAAGAAATTGTTCCCTCTAGTGCGAGTAGAGAGTTAGAGGGCTGCAGAGCAGGTGGCAGTCAGAGCCTCCCAACCTGTGGACCAAGTCTGACAAAGTAAAGGCCAGTCTGTATAGATGGCTGTCGCTCTGCATAGTCCCACCTTCCTTTCAGTATCACAGAGGTTTCCCCCATTGGCTACACAGAGAAGCCTTGGAGAGAACTCAGTAGGAATGCAAATTATTAAAATGGTTACTACCCCAAAATTTAACTGTTTTTGGTATGTTACTGCTACAAATGTCAAAAGGTTAAATATGTTATACTCTGATTAAAAACCTTATTTGGTCAAATAAAGTAAACTCAAAAAAATCCAGATCCCCCCTCAACTGTGAAATTAGATATTTTGTCAGTGATCAAATCTAGAGGCATCTGACCTTCTCCGATAATACATTTGTATTGCCTGGCTAATGGCATTTCATGTCTAGATCTTTTATTTCACAATGGAATATGGCTTAATATTTAAAAAATAAGAAATCAAGAATTTAGTTTTGAGATATTGTTCAGAAGATAATCCAGTACTAAAACATAATAAAGAAGTATAGTCTATATTAATTACTATAAGGACTACTGTAAAAAACAGGAATCAGTTTGGGATCTGCATGCAAATCCCAATGTTCTTTTCAACAATTAAGGGACTGTCCCAGGATCAAGAGTTATGAATATCAATGTCCACAGTGCAGCTTTCAAGTTCTACAGGGATGCTAATCACTGAATAATGTTTAGTGTTCTTAAGATCCTTAAGGAAATTCCCAGCTAAAAACAGATTAACTTGTGTAAAGAAGTTAATCATAAATGTGCACCTTTATTTAAGGGAGGAAAACCTTTAAGAGATCATTGTAGTTTACTCAAAATGTTAGCTTTTAAAAGTAAATGTTTCACTTTAAAACAAAAAATAAATCAAAACAAAACACCTATAAATGCTAAAATCTACAGATGTGCATGATCATCCAATCATAGTTCTGCTCCTATGTCATCGCTGATAGAATAACTGGTAATCTGCACAGTCATAGCCTTGAAAACTTCTATCTTTATGGCATCAGTAACTGAAAATTGATCTATTTGGACTTAGTTTACTCTTGTTAATTATACAGTAGCATTTCCAAAAAGCGCACCTGTCTTTACATTTCCATTGCTTCATAAAATACAC
This sequence comes from Dermochelys coriacea, assembly GCF_009764565.3. NCBI lineage: Eukaryota > Metazoa > Chordata > Testudines > Dermochelyidae > Dermochelys > Dermochelys coriacea. The sequence continues at coordinate 61,956,211 of NC_050071.1, read as the reverse complement.
CTGTCATCTTTAAGACCACGCGATAGCACTGGAAAAATACAGCCTTTTACAACTCTTTGCCTAAAGCAATTCCATTCAAAACAATTCCATAAAAACATCCAAGATATGAAATTTAGGAGTGTTGTCATATTGTGAGATTTAGGATAGGTATGCGGTTACCACAACTATAGGAGTTTACATGCCAGGGACATGCAGAGTGACAAAGGTCACAGCTGTCTGCCAAGTCAAAAGCTTGCTCTTTAGGGGAAGGAGGAGCCCAGACCTTAATAGAGATGGGATTCACAAACTTCATGTTCCTTGTGCTATCCATACTATTGGAGGGCCATGCTAGTGACTCCCTCTCACCCAGTGAAGACAAGACCCTTGCCTTCCTTCAGCATAGTGAATTGAAGTTGGCAAAAGTTCTTGAATTACTTACCCTCTCCAATGATCAGGTTTCAAAATAAGTGGAAACTTAAATGGGGCTTTATATAGAATACAGTTCCTCTAGAAATCACAGAGGAAAATAATTAAGATAATGTCATTTGCATATTGAGGTCACTTATATTTGAGAAAGATTTAGTGTCCTCCTGTGATTAGTCCTAATGATAGTTCTGTTTTCAGAAACAAATTGTGACAGCTTTGGAATTCAGGGCTTGAAAACCAGTTGAGACATCTAAATGAATTACACAGCACCCTGAATGCCTGTGTTCTAATGGCTGGAGGAACAGTTCTGTTACAATTCATGGTCGGATACCTCAAGCACTTCTACCTCCTCTTTATCCAGATTTGCAGTATGTGCTGCTTTGTGTGGGAAAGAGCTAAGGAGCTTTGTGAGCATTGGAGAATAGCAGATAAATGAGAGAGCGAGCAGAACAGCGAGTGGATTGGGCAGCAAAGGGGTGGGAAGCACAGTGGAATAGAATACCAGGGCACCAGCAGGGAACTGGCCAGGAGGGGAGCACTGGGCGAGTAGGGACCCAACCACCCTAGGTGGCTAGGGCTTTCTTCTTTCCCCACTTCTTCCTCTTTCCTCAGTTTCTTTATTTTCCCGCGTTTCCCTTGTTCTCCCCTCTCCTTTATTAACAGGGCATATTGAGATGCATTGACTCAGCTGCAGTTGCCAGATGTGTACTGCCTGTGGAGCACCAACTCAGGCAAATGCAGGGAGTATGCACTCAAACTAACAGCAGGAATTGCAATTCTAGAATAACTCCCAGTGTGGACACTGTATTCCAGAATAAAAATCACTTTATTCTGAATTAATATTAGTGTGCTCACAATTCACCACAATTGTTTATTCCTCAATAGCTATTCTGATCAATTTCCCTGTGTAGAAGGGCCAAGTATCTAAATGTTATATGATTGTATTCCTTTTAACTGAAGGGAGGGGGTGTTGGTTACAAGGGGTGTGGCTGCTCAGCTATTTTTGGCTCTTGGTGAGTAGGCTTATTTCTCAGGCTAGTGAGTGTTGGGTACGTTTTTTCAAGTCCCGATTACATTGATGCATCAGGGTAGTAGAGAGCACAGGGAATTTTTTCCTTTCTCTCACGCACCCACTTCAAAGGTATCCAGAACACTGGTGTTTTTGTTCCTCAGGCATTCATGAGAGAGGTAGGCTAGTGTGACCTGAGGCACTGTGCCCCCAAAAGTGGGTGTGGCTGGGAAAGCAGGTCCTCTTCTTCCCCTTCAACTTTAGAGCTAATGCTGGGGGCATTATATGCTGCAGGAGTATATTAGTTGCTGAGCACATTCTCCCTGCACAAAGGCAGGCGTTTTACAAGACGGAGTACTCCATAGACAGCATTTGATTGGCAACTGCTGCTGAGACAGTGCACCTCCACAGCCACTTTTAATGCAGTTGTGGCTATAAAAGCCGCACTGTTAAATTGGATTAATGTTACTTCTGTTTAAATTGGGTGTTCTGAATTTTATATATCTCTATGAAATGTTGCACATAGAATTAGTTCAGTGTTGCATATTAACATTAGATAAATGACCATGACAATTACTTCATGTATGTTGTAAATTTAATTGTTTGCATTATGTGTGTTGTGCATATATATTTACATTATATATATTTGTTTTTGTACAGAGGTAACCCTTAAAATCTCTGGTTTAGATAACATCTCCTTGGTGTTTCCTTATTCTGCCTCTTATTTATGGAATCCTGAAACAATACCAAAACTATGTTAAGTAAATCAAAAGTGTGAAGTTTTAAAGTATGGTCTAGATGTGTATTTTTGTCTTTTGTTATCCTGATTTTATAATTTACTAAATCAATGAAGAATATTTTTTTAAATTCAGCTAATTGGAAACCACCTTCATAAAATTGAAAAGGTTTGACTTAGAATTGTGCAGTGGATGATAGTTCTGTTTTGTTAAGGATTTTGAGATTTCAAAATTTGGCTTCATTCCACATCTAAGTGAAACTTGAAAATTTTAAAATTTTCTGAAAAAAAATTGCTCCCAAATTTGTTTTGGATCAATCACAACATTTTTATGTACAAAAATGAACCATTTTGTTTAGATTTTGACTTTTTATTGTATATTATATTACAATACATAATATAATACTAAATAAAAAATTCTAAACAAAAAATCATTTCAAAATGAGGATTTTTTCTAAACTATTTTTTTCTAAAGAATTTCATGCAGCATTTTGTTTTCAGTGGAATTGCATTCTCTGATAGAAAACGGCTCCATCTAAGTTTTTCCAACCAGTTCTAGTTTTACTTTGCTTTATTCAAAAACCTTGCTTTTGACTGGTTGCTTATTTTTCTTTCTCTTATCAAGTAAGTAAGGTTCACTCCTCCTGTAGTTTTATTGACTGACACCAATCTTAGATTGTACTTCACACCATAGCTGCACACCATCTGTACAGCATTACTTGAAAGAAAAAAACAAATCTGATTCTGAGAGCTGCTGAGCACTTTCGACTACCATTGAAGTCAGTGAGAATACTCGTAGGAGCTCACTCATGCTGTAACTACTTTACTTGGGGGTGTTCTTTGTTTTTTAATGTAAGCTTCGTTTTGTTAGAACATAAAGGATATTGTTTTCATGCACATTTATTTATTATTTGTTTCAATTCTCTTTAATTTTCATTGTCAATTACTTTAAAATACATAATTTCTAGCAAGTTATAAACATATGCTTATAGTTTGTTTTTTTAGTTCTATTTTTTCTGTCTTCTTCAACTTTCTCTTCCACCTGAATTTTCTGACATAAAATGTTACTTGGAATAATGGAGGGTAGCTGTGCATGCTGTGACATATGCTATTAAGGCCTTAAACGCTAGCCTTACCAAGGGTTAGATATGAAAACAGTTCTAAAGCAGCATTAATTTTCTGAAAATCAAGGGGAAAAGTGCAGAATGCAATATTGTTCCATTAAATGTATTTGCTTGTTCACTTTTTGTCCCTTTGGCTGGTAATTTCCCAGGTATATTGCACAATAAAAAGCAAAAATCAAACCAAAAGGGGGTTAATTGAGGCATTAGAAATGTATATCGCTCTAAAATAACCTTTAAAAACAATGGAAAAATCTCCTACAGATTGACAATCAAAGCCATGTTTTCACAATAGTCTCTTAAATTGCATATTCAAAGTATCCAGAACCAAATATTTTGCAGACACAGTTGGGGTAAGGTAATTGAATGCATAAAAGGCCATTTGTGTGTGCATCTATCTAATTTGCATATGCAGATTTGGGGAACAAACAGCTCAGGTTCTCTGTGGAAATTTAGCTTTTTATGGATATTTTGTGTACTACATCTGTTTTTGATTTGTTTTTACCACAGTAGCTTATTAGAATGTGCTCACTGCAGTTGTATGACATGGGTCCTTGGCCAGAAGAAAAGGGGCTGTTGCCCCTTTAAGGGCTCCCTGTGCAACTGGTAGAAGAGAGGGAAGGGATATACTGGGCTGGAGTAGGTAGGAGCAGGAGGTGGCTGGCCCAGGTCAGGGGAGGCACTGCCCTTCCAGCTGACTGAATGAGGGGGGCTTATTTATACCCCATGTAGCCCCCCCGAAATCCTCTTTCACCTGGTTTAGGTTGGTAGCATCCACCCTCCCACCCATGAAATCTGAAAAAGGCCTGGGTTCCTTCATGATGTGCTGTGGGCACTATGCTAGTCACCCCTTTTTCCTTGTGGGCTGAGAAGGAATTTTTCCCTCACTGCCAGGTTGGCTGAGCAGGGATGTGGGGTGGGGTTTGCCTTCCCCACAGTGGGTTTGGGACCCAGTAAGTGGGACGGGAGTCTAAGCTATAATATTGCAACTTAGTGCCTAAAACTTGTGCCAGATTTCCAATGCAGATACTCATTGTGGAAGGGATATGGTTATTGGATTAAATGGATTGGAAAAGGATTTAAAGGAAAGTATCCTTTAATGGAGCTGAGGAAGTGCAGGTTGGGCCTTCTGTTTCAGATACAGCGGGGAGCTGAACCCCGTCCTTTTATAGCCCCCTTAACCCGCATGTGAGGGGAAGACAGCAGTGTCCCAGCAATGGGATGGCTGGGCCCAGGTTGGGGGTTATGTGGACATTTTTAAGGAAATGATGATGACCTGCACTGTGCAATGTATTTTTAGGTATTCCCAGATATTTTAAGTGACTAAAGTTGCAGCCTAATTAAACCACATCCTTTGTCTTCTGGCTGGGTGACAGCAGCTATTATGACAGGTTTCAGAGTAGCAGCCATGTTAGTCTGTAGTCACAAAAAAGAAAAGGAGTACTTGTGGCACCTTAGAGACTAACAAATTTATTAGAGCATAAGCTTTCGTGAGCTACAGCTCACTTCATGGGATGCATTTGGTAGAAAAAACAGAGGGGAGATTTATATACACATACAGAGAACATGAAACAATGGGTTTATCATACACACTGTAAGGAGAGTGATCACTTAAGATAAGCCATCACCAGCAGCGGGGGGGAGGGGGAGGGAAGGAGGAAAACCTTTCATGGTGACAAGCAGGTAGGCTATTTCCAGCAGTTAACAAGAATATCTGAGGAACAGTGGGGAGTGGGGTGGGGGGGAGAAATACCATGGGGAAATAGTTTTACTTTGTGTAATGACTCATCCATTCCCAGTCTCTATTCAAGCCTAAGTTAATTGTATCCAGTTTGCAAATTAATTCCAATTCAGCAGTCTCTCGTTGGAGTCTGTTTTTGAAGCTTTTTTGTTGAAGGATAGCCACTCTTAGGTCTGTGATCGAGTGACCAGAGAGATTGAAGTGTTCTCCAACTGGTTTTTGAATGTTATAATTCTTGACGTCTGATTTGTGTCCATTCATTCTTTTACGTAGAGACTGTCCAGTTTGGCCAATGTACATGGCAGAGGGGCATTGCTGGCACATGATGCCATATATCACATTGGTAGATGCGCAAGTGAACGAGCCTCTGATAGTGTGGCTGATGTGATTAGGCCCTATGATGGTGTCCCCTGAATAGATATGTGGACAGAATTGGCAATGGGCTTTGTTGCAAGGATAGGTTCCTGGGTTAGTGGTTCTGTTGTGTGGTGTGTGGTTGCTGGTGAGTATTTGCTTCAAATTGGGGGGCTGTCTGTAAGCAAGGACTGGCCTGTCTCCCAAGATCTGTGAGAGTGATGGGTCGTCCTTCAGGATAGGTTGTAAATCCTTGATGATGCGTTGGAGAGGTTTTAGTTGGGGGCTGAAGGTGATGGCTAGTGGCGTTCTGTTATTTTCTTTGTTGGGCCTGTCCTGTAGTAGGCGACTTCTGGGTACTCTTCTGGCTCTGTCAATCTGTTTCTTCACCTCAGCAGGTGGGTATTGTAGTTGTAGAAATGCATGATAGAGATCTTGTAGGTGTTTGTCTCTGTCTGAGGGGTTGGAGCAAATACGGTTATATCGTAGAGCTTGGCTGTAGACAATGGATCGTGTGGTATGATCTGGATGAAAGCTAGAGGCATGTAGGTAGGAATAGCGGTCAGTAGGTTTCCGATATAGGGTGGTGTTTATGTGACCATCGCTTATTAGCACCGTAGTGTCCAGGAAGTGGATCTCTTGTGTGGACTGGTCCAGGCTGAGGTTGATGGTGGGATGGAAATTGTTGAAATCCTCGTGGAATTCCTCAAGGGCTTCTTTTCCATGGGTCCAGATGATGAAGATGTCATCAATGTAGCGCAAGTAGAGTAGGGGCATTAGGGGACGAGAGCTGAGGAAGCGTTGTTCTAAGTCAGCCATAAAAATGTTGGCATACTGTGGGGCCATGCGGGTACCCATCGCAGTGCTGCTGATTTGAAGGTATACATTGTCCCCAAATGTGAAATAGTTATGGGTGAGGACAAAGTTCAGCCACCAGGTTAGCCGTGACAGTATCGGGGATACTGTTCCTGACGGCTTGTAGTCCATCTTTGTGTGGAATGTTGGTGTAGAGGGCTTCTACATCCATAGTGGCTAGGATGGTGTTTTTAGGAAGATCACCAATGGACTATAGTTTCCTCAGGAAGTCAGTGGTGTCTCGAAGATAGCTGGGAGGGCTGGTAACGTAGGGCCTGAGGAGGGAGTCTACATTATGTACCTAGCAGCTATTATGTTATGCAATTATATTTGACACACAAGTACACCTTATTAAATATACTCTATACACAATATTTTAAGGGGGAATTTTTTATAAAAAATAAATTAGAATTTAAAAATTTTTTTTTGCACATTCTAGTAAAATTGGGGAGGAAATCTGCTATTTCGTTCTAGGAATTTCATTATTTCAAGTGGGAGAGAGAAGGCATAAATAGTGTGATGTAGCAATACTCTTGTTAGTTAACATTTTCTTGCTAGTCTAGAATAAATACTAATATGAAGTGGCTACTAGTGATAATTTAAATGAGAATGTACTGGTTATTGGCCGTGTGGCCACTCTTTGTATAAACTATAAAAGGGTAGTTTCTTATTATCCTATTTTGTTCTAGGGCAAATATGCTTAGGATTTTAACTCCCTTAGAGTACATGCAAAGTGTATTGTTCCTATTCAAAGCAAATACAAGGCTATTTACACTGCCCTAGGCGAAGGTCAGACTTTGAGAGTCACATTTCTGTTCCTGCTTCCTCCTTGCTTCATGTGGGAAGTAAGTCAGCCATATACCTGTCTCAGTTTACTTCCCCCTCCAGGACAATTCAGCTGCTAAGGCTCCACCCACTCTCTGCTTATGCCTATCCACTCCCTCTCCACTTTCCCTCTTGTGTTAGTAGCAGCCCTATGGGAGCTGATATCCCCCTTCTGCACAATCCAGTAATGTAGGTAGCCTGGTCATGGAAATAAGCGGGTGCCTTATACCTTGTAATCTCCATGAATTGGCACTGTGTGATTGAGCTCACAGCAGATCATCCTAATTATGATCTTGATCCTCAGAGGTGTGGAGCCCTCACAACTCCCATAGAAGTAAATGGGACTTGCAGATTCTCTTACCTCAGGGACATGCTCTGTATTGTTAATTACAAAGCACAGTAATATGTGATCATGGAAGGTGTGTCTTTGGGGAAGTAATATTGTATCTTCAACATTTATATTAGCAATAATTAATTTCTTTTTTTGCTGTAGAAGATAGTTTCGCTCACTTTCAGATTGATGCCAACAGTGGTGAGTTAAGAACAACTGAAGCTCTTTCATATAATTGGAGACCTAACTACAGAATACTGGTCACTGCAAGTGACCAAGGAATGCCTCCTCTTCAAGGACATGTAGTTGTTAACATTCAGGTACCTGTTTGTTTAGCACGGATTGGAAAACTGGTACTGTATTTTCAGTTTATTTTTTTAAACCTTTTAGAAACCCAAAGGATGAAGATGTTGAAAGTAAAATGTATATATTTTGATATAAAGAGCACATCTTCTCATCAGAATTCTCGGTACTCTAGCTATTGTTCTACTGAACCAGGAAATTAGAGCATTTTGCCTAATTTTGAAACCATTGCATTATTACAAGTTCAGAAGTTTGACATGCAATTTACAATGTTTATGTCCTTTTAGGAAGAGATTGTGATCATAAGAGAAGAGAGGGAAAATATCTAATAAAAAGTTAAAAATGGAGCAGAGAGTAGACAAAGTAAAAAGCCATTACAGAGAGACTGAAAATAGAGAAATTCTGAAGACAAAATATTTAAAATACATGCAGTTTCCCCACTATTACCATGCCTCTTCTCTGCCTGCCCGCACCCTTCATGCTGATCTATATGGAGCTGTCAGAGAGATCAGCTCTGCCATGCGTGGCGAGTGTTAAATTTACTTTCGTGCCCTCTCTGTAGCCACCCACCCTCTGTCCATCAGAACCACGGTAGATCTGCTTTGTCAGGGGTCTTCTATAATCCCTTAATTATAGGTTGAATGTCACTCAGAATATTGTTAGTGTATCACCAGTAGGAAGGTTAATTTTTGGAATATGCTAAACACTTCTCAATCATGAGACTGATGCAGCTCAACTATTGAAGAGTTTCTCCCATTCTGAGATCATTTCAATGATCTGTGGTGAAGGAAATTCTTGGACAATTTAACTAATCCTCAACAAAATCAATTGCTATTCATATTTGGCAAACTAAATTGTGGATGGTGATTTCTGTGAAACACCACATCCCTGCCACAGGAGGGAAGGCTGCTCAATAGTAAAGCTGGGTGAGAAGCAGTTTTTCCATCCCATTAGAATTTGAGACTTTGAAAAATGTTCCCATCTCAGCTCTATTGAGGAGCTCTGCTGCGGGAAGAGAGCAGTGGGGATGGAGCCTCTTTGTGGAGCTCATAAGATTCAGGGAGGGGAGATTACCTCTTGTTCCCTACTCTGCTCCAACCTTGAGTGCCAAGGTGCTTAGAAGGATAAATCTAGGTAGTGACTTGTTGGAGGATTTTCTAAGGTTGATTTTTAACTTTTGTTAAATTGCAGGGGAGGAAGAGGGATTAAAGCTTTTCCCTGTGTTACAAGTATATAGTTGTGGGGTCTGTTCTGTCCTTGATGTCTGTTAATGGGAATTATGCATGAACAAGCTACAAATGACTAGAACCTCTTAATTAGTAAAGAAAAATAATATTGCAAAAAATTCCAATACTAGCAATGGAAAAAATATTGCTGTCTTTGTGCTTTTGTTTCAGGTAATCCCATTTTCTAAAGAGAGATCTGTCTTTTCTCAAGATATCAGGCACTTTGTCATACCTGAGAATTTTAAGCCTGCACAAATATTGAGCTCGGTGAAGTTGCCTGGTCATTATCTGCAAACCAACAGAAAACTGCATTTTAGTGTATCTGAAGAAGAGGGTGATGCTCATTTTGAAATAGATAGTTCAACAGGGGATCTGTTTCTTTCCAAGGAACTTGACTATGAAACAACTTCTCACTTCCTTCTGAGAGTTGTCATGAAGGATTATAATAAGAATCCTCCACAGAACTACACTGTTTTCCTCAGTATTGATGTAGAAGATCAAAATGACCACTCCCCTTATTTCCAGGATAACTTCATAGTGATTGGCATAGAGGAGAATGTACCTGTTGGCACTCTGGTGTACACATTCAATGCAAAAGACGGAGATGGCAGTTTTCTGAACAGCAGAGTACAGTATTCCATAGAAACGAGTAACTCTGGTGAAAATCCATTTCTCATCCACCCTTTATATGGCACCTTGATCACAGCATTTCCATTAGACAGAGAGGTCACTCACTCTGTTGTCCTGACAGTGTCTGCATCAGATCAGGCAATAAACTTGACAGAGCGCAGACTTGGTTCCCTGACAGCAAAAATTGTCATTTTAGACATTAATGACAACAGTCCCAGTTTTGTTTCTTCCTCTCTTTCCTATGTCATGGAGAATGCAGAGGTAGGCTCTCTGGTGCATCATGTAATTGCAGAGGATCCAGATGAAGGAAGGAATGGACAAGTTACATATCACATTCTTTCAGGCAATGAAAATGAAGCATTTCTGTTAGATAAAACCACAGGTACTGTATATTCTATATAGATTCTTATGCTATGCTCATCACCATAATATCTGCCCACCTTCCAAGAGTGCATTAATCAGTGTTACTAACATCTGTCACAGTTTTGGTTTTTTTCAACCTCAAGCTAAGGGAAGAAGTGTGTTCATTGGAGTGTTTTGTTTTCGATGTGTTTTACACACACACACACACACACACACACACACACACAAACAGCTTTATATTAGAGAATACAAGGTAAAAGAAGGACACCTTGTACTTACAGAGGAAGATGGTGATATAATGATCCTTAATTCCTGATGGAGTTCATTCACCACTCTCACACTCTTTTCCCCCAGGAAAGTTCTGTCTCCCGACAAGATCTGTAACACTAATGCCATATCCATTTCAAACATTAATCCAATTTTTCCCTTTTTATAAGTGGTGTGCAGTTGTACGTCTTTTTCAGGATATAGTTGTTACCACTTATTTTTGGTTTATACTCTCATTGCCAATCTTCTCTGTGATTGCAGGCCCATGTATGTTAACTGTTTGTGGGACTCCCATAGCTTTGGGACAAATTTCTGGAACAAGAAAAAAGTTTCTCTCACACTGTTCTTTTACTACCATGGACACATAAATATTTTTTAAATGATGAAAAAGAACCCTGTCAGGTGTAAAATAAACATCACATTAGTAAGGGCTTGTCTACACAAACTTTAGTTTGTGGCTGGCTGGGGTATGACTACCCGGCCTGCTGTGGTCTAACTGTGTGACCTTGCGGACGCGCATTAACAATTCACTAAAATGCTTTGGTTTAGTTCTTTTGGAAACAACTAGATCAAAGCATATTAATGAACTGTTAATGCACATCAGCAGGGTGCACGTGGACAGTGACAGTATAGCAGGCTAGTGTGAGGAAGATTTCCCCACCATCTGACTGTGAACTAATTGGTTGTGAGGACAAACCCTTAGTTCCAATCAATTACACCAGTGCAACTCCATTGGAAGCCCGATAGGGTACTTCTACACAGGGATAAAAGACCTGCAGTATCGCTGGACTGGCCTGGGTCAGCTGACTCGGGCTTGTGAGGTTTGGGCTGCGGGGCTAAAAATCACTGTGTAGACATTTAGGCTTGGACTGGAGCCTGAGCTTTGGGACCCTGCAAGGGTGAAGGGTCCCAGAACTTCAGTTTCAGCCCAAGCCTGAATGTCTACACTGATTTTTTTCAGCCGTGGAGCCTGAGCCCCATAAACCCGAGTGAGCTGACCTAGGCTAGCCGCAGGTTTTTTATCACTGTGTAGACATGAATGAAATGTGCTAATGCAGTGGTTCTCAACCAGGGGTCCCCTGGGGGGCCGTGAGCAGGTTTCAGGGGGTCTGCCAAGTATGGCTAGCATTACATTCACGGCAGAAAGCCGAAATCCTACCACACGGGACTGCAGCCCAAGGCACCAAGCCCCACCACCTGGGGCTGAAGCCAAGCCTGAGCAACTTAGCTTCATGTGGCTCTGGGCAATTGCCATGCTTGCTGCCCCCTAACATCAGCCCTGGCTTTTATATACAGAAAAACAATTGTGGCACAGGTAGATGGTAGAGTTTTTATAGTATGGAGGGATCTCAGAAAGAAAAAGGTTGAGAACCCCTGTGCTAAAGTCTTTAGCACAGAATTAAGAAAGCAGTGGGGTTACATGTATGTCACTGAAGGCGTAATTTGTCTAGTAGAATCTTTATCATGTGGTGATGATACAAGGAAAAAACAGCCTGACTCACATATGAAGCCCAAGGCTGAGTTTGCAGGGCTGCCAAGAGGGCGCTGTGATATCACAGTGTTTTAGAGTAGATAGAAAAAACATCTTATTTGTAAAGTGAACACATTTGGATATGAAAATCAATGCCACATTTACAGAGTTTTACATTTTCAGAGCGAATTGCACATTAAGATATCATATAAATATTTGCACTACTTGAGCTTCTCTTGGACTGCAGAGGTAAACGAATAGTGACTGACTATTGTGATAGTGTAACTTACTGTACTAAGAGGAGAGTGTTATAAGGAAACAATGCCTTTTTGAATTTTCTATTCCTTATAACAGGGTTGCTAACCACAGCCTTTCCTTTGGACCACAAGAGTCAAGAATACTACCGTTTGACTATCATGGCTCTTGATGATGGCACACCAGCACTCTCTGCAACCCAGATGCTGATTGTAAGCATTCTTGATGTAAATGATGAGAGGCCAGTATTTCAAAAGCAATTGTATGAAGCTGCAGTCTCTGAAAACCAAGATCCTGGAGAGTTTGTCATTAAGGTGGAAGCTGTAGACAGAGATTCAGGTAATTTCAGTCATTTTAACCATTACTTTCATACTGGAAATAATGTTAATGTTAATTACCACATCTTGGCTTCATATTTCTAAACCTCTGAATGAAGATGGACTCCCCAGAAAGGTTTCACTCTTCTCCATGGAAAATTCAAGCAAGCCAAGGAAAGTGAGAAAAATAGAAATAGTCTTTCTTGTTTTGCTTAAGAGTTTTTGCTGAAATCAGAATCCAGTTTTGAATATTCAGGACCAAATACCAACACTGTATACAGTAGGTTGTTTCTCATTTCCAAATTCCGAAGTATAAATAATCAGCAAAGAAAAAGTGTAGAAGACTACCATAGCTGAGTAAAGGGATGTTGCCAGATAAAAAATCTAAAAAAAGAAATTACTTAATAACAACACATTAAATAATTAAAACAGAAAGACTATTTAAAATATAATTTATCTTGTCATCCTTTATGCTGTTTAGTCTTTGCATTTCACTTAGGCATTCTGATCCACATGTGCGGAGCCCCAGTGAAGACTAGGGATTCTGTCCAGAGGTCCATCTGTACAGATCACATTGGAGGACTGTGTTCTTAGATTTGATGCTGGAACTTGTCTGGTCAGGTTCAATTTTTGGCTTTCATGCCCTAGCGTAATGCTGCAGTGTTTGGGTTGCAGACACTAAAGAGGAATGTTTAAATTTATTAAAAAATTATATTTAAAAGATTTCATATTATATCTACTAATACTAGGCTAAGGAGAACATTTATTTAAACAAAAGGCAGTAAAACTAAATGTTGCCTCAAGCTATGTAACACTGTCCCTTTAAAACATACTTCCCAAATGTCAAATTTCCCCAGCAAGGGGCCTTTTGCTCTAGCACCCTTTATAATAAAGTTTACATTAGGTGAGCTGTGGGTGTATTTTCAGGGTGAAATCCTGGTTCCATTGAAGTCAATGGCAAAACTCCCTATTAACTTCAGTAGGCCAGAATTTCATCCTCTGTGCTTAAAGAAACAATATTATTACAAAGGACTTGATTCTCCTGCCTTTGAAATGAATGACAAAACTTCAGTTGATATCAATGAGAGCAGAATCAGGCCTAAATTTTGGGAAATCATGACTTAAAAGTCATAGATCTAGAATTGTATGGGAACCTGATGTGGAAGGCAGTCAATGATTTTTTTCCCCAAAACTTGAAATACTAAAATAAATGTAAACTAAGTTAAAATCAATATTTGCAACTTCTGTTCCTTCAAAGCAGAATATTTCTAGTGTTTAAAAGTTACTTTACCTGGTAAAGATACTTTTTTTGTAATGGAACCAGCAAATGTGCATTAATTTCTTCTGGCCAGAAAGGGGCACTGTCATCCAAGTTTTTTGTTATAAGAGCACAGAAAAGGAATCTTGACCTAGAAGCCAGCTGCAGATTTGTAACCTGATGAAAAATTGAGGACATGACGACTTCATGTATTTTTTAAATAACACTAAATTTTGTTCAGAGACATACAAAATGGATGAGGAAGAGGGGTTCCTCATATGCTCAATTCCTCTGTACCACATGCTTTCTTCCTCCACATATGTTTTGCAGTATAGTATAGTGCTGTGCTATGTAAAAAAAAAAAAATTGTTAGAGCTGATTAACAAAACCGTCCTCTGCACTCAGCAAGATTTATAGTTCTACTACTGTGCTCACAATCATTGTGAAAGGCAGGTCTGAGGGGGACAGACCAGTGGAGATACCATGTAGGAAGGACTCTTCATCCCCATGTGTGCCACATATGTGCACTGTTGTGCAAAAGCTGTATCTAGGAGACCACTGAAGGGAAGAAGTAGGCAGGTAACCCTGTGGGTCCATGCATGGTATGAATCTACATGGCCCAAAGCCAGCATAACAGCTGAACAGTATCTGTGTTCATCCCCTTACCACATGCCCCAAAGTACTATTTTTATTTATGTTTTGTTAATCGCCAACAGCGTGTTCAGCACTGTACTCAATATAGAAGTGAAGGCAATACTTGATGTGAAAAGTTTACGGTCTAAAAGAGGGATGCAGAGAAGCATGGGAAATTTGCTTGAATTCCACCCCACCCAATTCCCATAATTATTTTTTACTCCTTTCTTGTGGGAAGTGCAGAAGTGAAAATTGTGGGAGCATTTAGAATGAGGAGGTGGTAGCGGAGGCTTGGGAAAATGAGATAGGAAGAACATTCCAAGCATAAGGGGTGGCATAGAACAGTAGCCAGCAGCAGGCTGTCTGCATAGAAGCATTGGCTGGAGCAGTATGTTGTGGCTGAAGGGTCCTTCCTCCAGTTCTGTTATTTTTGAACACATTTTCCAGTAACCACAGTCCTTCTGTTGGGGCTTTTTCTCACATTATCAAAATTTGGCCCAATGTTATGTGTATATTGCAGTACTATTCAAACCCAAAACCAAAAGGTGGGGAAACATTCAAAGTAGTTAAATAAGCATACCGCATGTTGAAATAAATGTTGTTTGCTTTTTTATATATTTGAGAATAATGCCACAATTATTTTTTGCATATGGGCTGTCACCTTGCTTTCTGAAATACATTGGTGGACACAGCTACATTTCACATCCACAAAGTTACTTGTTTGCCCTAGAGATAGGGCTTACTTTCCTCCTTTCACTGATTCTTTTTTTGTCTGGTGTGTTCCTTGACTGGCCACATGGAGGAGTCCTGTTTACTGCCAAATGCACCTTCCAGTCTTCTCTTCCTCACTAGTTCTCCCACTTTGTAGATTCTCTCCCTATTGAAGAGGGAAAGCATGCAACTATAAATTAGTTTGTGTTTGACTCAGGCTTCCAGTCTGACCACCACTTTGAAATATCGGTTATGAAAGACTGCATTAGTGGCTGAGGCCACTTTCACTCATTTAGACATCCATTGGACATCCTGCTCCACCAACTCCCACCAGTGTACCACAGGAAGAGTCCTTTAACCATTAGGCAAGCAGCCACTGCATTTCTACTGGCACCTCAGACTGCCCCCTTTTCTCTCAGAAGGAAGACCTCTTGCATTGTATGAGGGCCTGTGCTCCTGTGGAATTTCCACCTTCCCCACAGGAACTCTAACTCTGTTGTCTCCTTCTTCTGGGCCATTGCACCCAGGGAACTGTCTTGTCCTAAATTTTGAGCAGTTTCTCCTGAGCATGCTTCCTGTGAGTTTCTCAAGCTGCATCCCAAAAACAGTCTGGAGACACATGCTTCCTGCAGGTCCAGTAGGAGTGTACACTGCAAACAACCCACAAATCTAAGCTCTCAGACATGAGAGCAAAGATAACTGCAGAATGTTTCAACTAGGTAAGATACTTGGGTTGAGGAACCCCCTTTATAGCAAAAATCTTGGGCTTTGAACCAGCTCTATGTGTATCTAATAAGTTCTGTCTTTAAGCTCATGCTCACCATTGTCTGCAATTCCAAATATGAGCATCATGAAAACAAAATCAGAGTATTAATAGTGATCTTAATACTATAAACCTGGGTGAGATTTTTTTTCAGCTTTTGATATGCAGAAAGAGTTGATTCAAGTATAGGAACTCAGTATTAAAGCTGGAAAGCAGTGCCTTGTCCTGAGAGGAGTCCAGTTCAGAAGTCCCTGTTTCAAGAGAGTGTAGTAATCTTCTTGCTGTGTTCTCGTACTGCTTCCCACCACATCTATGCATATGCGATTGCCTGATCGTTGCACTCTGCCGGATCACTGGAAGAGCACGCACACTCAAGCAGCTGGCATTGCAGGAGAAACTTCATATTTGAGGCTCTCTGTTGTAGTCACAGGTATTGGGGTTAGTGATATAGCCCTACTTGATCATTGCATCTCTAGACTGGCCAACTACAGTGTGGCATTGATTAAGACAAAACCTTATAGTCCAGAGTTGATCTTCACCGAGTAGTAGGTGTTTGACTGTTGGGGGCCAGAGCAAACAGGCTACAGGGGCGTTATCTACTCTTGTTTGCCATTATTGAATCCTTGCCTGTTTGGGTGATGATGTTAAGGGGTTAATGGTGGCAAGAAAATTTTGTCATGTCTTTAGGCAACTAAGCATCAGTGTTAAATCATATAGAAGATGTCTTGGATCTGGGCATTGCTTTGTGCACTCTGCTAGCAACTTTCCCGCATATATTAGGGGGAGCAATACCTGCGAGGATATAGAGGTTGTTGACATGGGTAGGCTTAAGACATGCTGTAATGTAGTGGCAGGTGGTGTTTAATACAGGGTCTAGCTTCTTTGTCTTTGGGGGTTGTACCCACGATGCACAGGCATATTCAGCAGAGGGGAAGCAAAGTGCCAGTGCTGTTGATCACAGTGTGGATGGATCTGCATCCCTCTTTGATGTAACCAGCTTGCTGAAAACATTGTTTTGGATGGTAACCTTGGCTTTGTTTTTCTCAATATGGGTTCTAAAGGAGAGTGTGTGGTCAAGAGTAACAGCAAGGAATATGGGATTTATGGAATGAGTGTGTAGTAAATATAAGGTGCAGTAAATAGTCCTGCTTCATTCATTTCATATTAGTTTTAAGATGCAGTAGCATTTTTAGCTTAAGAACTCTGCAGAAGAGCAGCTACAGAGACTTCCCACCTCCTGTAGAGCTTCTGAGCTCTGCCACAGAGGGGATACTGTGGAGCCAAGAGTTAGAGTAAGTGGGAACATGGGGGAGCCTGGCTGTCCATCCTCCTGATTTGTCTCTAGCTCGTGAAGTACTAACTCTTCAGATGGGAGATTCTGAATGGTGGAAAAGTATTTCCTCATTGTGGGTTTGTTGGACTCCAAGCCTTTTTTACCAGTAGTTGGAGCAAAGTTCCACTCAAACTTCCAAAAAATAATTCTAGTTGGGCAGAAAAAAATTCTTTTAAAAAAGGGAATGTTTCAGAAAGTTATAATCAACTGGAAAATGGGGGTTGGAATGAAAACACTTAAGCTTCCTTAGCAA
Source organism: Dermochelys coriacea (assembly GCF_009764565.3). Lineage (NCBI taxonomy): Eukaryota > Metazoa > Chordata > Testudines > Dermochelyidae > Dermochelys > Dermochelys coriacea. The sequence continues at coordinate 61,939,051 of NC_050071.1, read as the reverse complement.
GAGCTGTCAATAATGTACCTCCAGAGGTGAGTTAAGTCTAAATATGTCACTTGTTCTGCCAGGTGTGTGATATTGTAATGCACTGACTGTATGATCACCACTTCCCTCTCCTGGATAGTGTGTCAGACATGCTTAAGTGTTTATCATCCTCTAATGGACTTGCGGTCCAGTGGCTGGAGGCCTGAAGGGAGGATATTATAAGCATTCCCACACTGGCAATTAATCAAGAATGTCCTGTAGCTCAAAGGATAGAAGCTTGTGGTTTTTATTTTAAAGGTTGGAAATTTTATTTCTAGTAGTGCATTTATGTGGTTAGCTGACTGTTATGGTAGCTATGTGTCTGTGTAACATTGGCTACAAATAATGACCGTTGTGAAGAATCTGTCCATGAAAGTCTTATTCAAGGCCTTTAGTTGCAAAAAGACACAGGGTTTCATCACAAGTTCATGTCATCTCTACCCCTAATTCAGTAGTTATCATCTTTCTCTGTTTACGGTGTTTGTACTTTCAGATGTAGCTAATGATTGCTACATGCAGTTGACTTGTATCAGCTAATGTAGTCATTTTCCAAACAGCTAGAGCTGCAGTGATGCTTTTATATTTAGGTAAGATATACTTTGCATGGGGAAGGGCTGCAATAGGTTGTTGACTTTCAATTTTCCATGAGGTTACTCCAGGGTTGTCTTTTCCATTACGTGTTTTTCTCTGATCTAGAAAGATGTAAGAGCATATTTAATGTATCCTTTCTGCTACACAACTTTCCTTGTATTTTGAATAAACATGTCATCCCTTTGAATTAATAAGAAGCAAGCCATTTACAGTAGTTAGTCCCTTAATCAAATGACAACAACTTCATTAAGGTGTGTGAATCTGTTTCACCAATGCCAGTTAAAAGAAAAACAAGGCCTTGGCTGGCAGGCCTTTTTTTCTCCTCACACTGCGTTTACATGGATATAACTCCAACTCTAATGGAGTTTATCCTGATTTCCGCTGGTGTATGTGAGAACAGAATCAAGTCCAGTGTGTCTGAGCCTAAATAGCTTCAGAATTTGCTAAGAACTCCAACCCTTTCCAGGTGCATTAACTGTATCTAAACTACTAATAGCCTGTTGTTAGTTTAAAAAAAAACACAGAAAAATGATCAAATAGAACTTGTGAAAAAGCTGGAAATATACTTGCACAATAGTACAAGATGAATGCAAGTTGCCCTTGGTGTATAATATAGGATTAATCTCATTGAAGTTAATAGCGTGAATGATCTTACTCTATAACCAATGATGGAAATGTTATACTTTTCTTGGGAGAGCATTGAAACCACAACAAAAATGGGAGAAATTATTTTGAATCCATAATGGATAAGAATATGGAATCAGATTTATCCATCTAAACAGGAGGCAGGCAGCTTTGAAAAGAAAAATTAAAATAAGTCTACCTTTGCTAATCTCCTTATTCTCCAGAGCAGGGCAAACTACAACCCACTGGCTGGATCCAGCCCACGAGCTGTTTTAAGCCAGCCTGCGAGCTGCACCACGCAGTTCAGCCCCGCTCTGGCTGGGGCGCTGGGTCGGAAGCCACACCACACGTTTTCCAGAAGCTGCAGCATTGCCCTGCTTTGGCTCCTACGCACTCCAATGGGAGATGCTGGAGGCAGTGCCTGCAGATGGGGCACTGTGCAGAGTGGCCTGGCCGTGCCTCTGCGTAGGAGCCGGAGAAGGGACATGCCACTGCTTCCGGGAGCCACTTGAGGTAAGCATCATTCGGAGCCTGCACCCCCTGAGCCTCTCCCCATGCTCCAACCCCCTGCCCCAGCCCTGATTCTCCCCTGCTCTCCAAACCCCTTGATTTCAGCCCGGAGCACCTTTCTGCAGCCCAAACCTCTCATCCCGAGCCCCACCCCAAAGCCTGCACCCTCAGCTGGAACCTGCATCCCTTCCCGCACCCCTGCCCCAGCCCTGATCCCCCTCTCACCCTCTGAACCCCTCGGACCCAGCCCAGAGCACCCTTCTATACCCCAAACTCCTCATCCCCAGCCCCACCCCAGAGCCTGCACCCCAATCCCAATTTTGTGAGCATTCATGGCCTGTCATACAATTTCTATTCCCCGATGTGGCCTTCATGCCAAAAAGATTGCCCACCCCTACCCCAGAGACACCCAGACATGGTAGTGATCCCATACTATACACCAAGTGATATGTCTGCATGTATAATCAGGAATTACACAAGACAAAGTTATAATGAGCTCGTTAAATAGCAATCAAGGTGTTTGAAGGACTAATTAGGAATATAGTATGGAGTTCATACTTGTAGAAATTTATATTGGAGGGAAAAGTCTTAAACAGTCATTTTTGGGAATCCTAGAAGGCTTTTCAAAACCAAGTATTTCATCTTGGAGATTTCTCCCTGGCAAGTTCAACTGAAGTAAAGATACTGATGCCTGTCTCTTGAAGTCATCATGGGTTCCTGAACAGGTTCCTCTAGGTACACTGCTTCTGTGATGCACATGAGAAGCGAATCACTAATAATTTTAAAAACAAACACTTTATTGAGCTGCTAAAATATGCATATGCCGAGGCTCAGTTACTGTATGATCTTGCTGCTCTTGTCCTTCTTTGTCCTTAACTCCAATCCTTCTCAACTACATTACCTATGCTAATCATGTCACACCTAAAACTAGCTTATAGGTTCATCAGGGCAGGGACCATGTTTTGCAGTTGATTCTCTGAAGTGCCCAGCTTATTTTGTATAAGTTTCCTGCAAACACAATGCTATTCCATTAATTTCATCCATAACACTTTCCGCAGACTAAAGATCACAGAAAAAAAGTATCATAAAGCAGCACATTTTACTGGATTTTCCTTTCTGTTTTTAAGGAATAAATTCCCTGCTTCAGTATGAAATCTTACCAGGAAATGGGTTTGAGATTTTCCAGATAAACTCAGATACTGGACAGGTGATGACAACTGCCTCACTTGACAGGGAGGCCCAAGAGATTCTCAGTATAAAAGGTAACAGTATGAGATGTTTGATGTACTGTAAAATGGGATGTGGAGAGTGTGGGTTCACTTATCTGTGTTAACTTTTCTCAATTTCATGTGACTTATTCAGATAGGTGTAGCATGATGTTCGGGAACAGAAAGCAGCTGTATTAGCACATGTACTCTGATTTTCTGTATAGCACATGGACTTTAATATTCTGATACTACTGATGAAGATCCATCATTACACTAACATCATTAATATAAACTTGCTTTCTGTGTGTTAATCTCAGTCCTGGTTCGAGACAGTGGAACCCCTTCTTTATCCAGCACAGCGACAGTTATCTGCAAAGTACTGGATGAAAATGACAATACTCCTACATTTCTCCTTCCTGTCCCTGAGATTCAAATTCTGGAGAATCAAGAGCCTGCAATAGTGCACACTACACTGGCTGTAGATACAGATGCTGGCAATAATGGAACTTTACGATATCAAATAATTGGTAAGTATGGTCTTTATTCCATATATTACTAATACCAAAAAAAGTTGTCAGAAAATAGTTAAACAGGAGTTTCAGGTTTTAAAATAGTTCTGATTTCAGCCAGTCCAGATAGATCTCAGCTAGTGCAATGGGAGTCCTAAGACTCCCTTTAAACTGAAAAAACCTTCCACCTCCTCCATTGGCACACACTTCCAACCCAACCTCTCAGCCTAGCGATCAGATTTGGGAGTGTACAGAAGAGAGGAACAAAAATAATCTGGAGGAGTGAAAATAGGAAGAAAGAATAAAAGACCTAAGTATAGCTTGCTGACGAAGAGAGGGCATGGTAAGTATCTGTAAGTGCATGGAAGGATACAATCACCAAGAAGAAAGAGACTTTTTCCAGGGTATTACATATGGGATAAAATGTGTAATGTTGCAAAAGCTCTTTCTGGTGAGAATATTGACCTAAGGGAAGACATGAAAGCTCAAATGTTTGGGACATTTAAAACTAGATTGGATAAAGCACTACAAGAATATATAGCAAGAAAAAATCCTGCACTGGCAGGGGATGAACTAGATCAACAGTTTTGAAAACTGAGCCCACCTTCAGGAAAATGAAACCAATTGCACCCCATGTCATCCCCTCCATGGATCATTAAAGGCCTGCCAATCTTAATGTTATACCCCTTATGAATGTCCCACATTTGGGAAATGCTAGCTTCTTCTTCAAGTAGATGCAGCCGTGTATTCCACTTAGGTGTGTGCGTGCCCAGTGCCTTGTGGTCTTCTCCAGTCACTTGCCTAGCAGTGACTAGAGAAGGGCAGTGCTCTTGCTTTGTGGTCTTAGTCCCTCCACTGTCTGTCTGAGGTGGTGCCTCTCCAACCACCATCAATTTCTTCTTACAGTCCATGGCTGGAATTAGAGCTCTTTTTGGTCTTAACCTCACAGCCTTTCACTATTTTAGTGTCTTGTTCTAGTTGTATATAGTTAGTACTAGTGTTAGATTTAGTGTTAGTTGTATTTAGTTAAATACCCCTGTGATGCCATCACCGGGGTTAAACGTTGTCCGTCATGTGGGGAAATGATCTCAATAACGATAACCCCACACAAGGTGTTTGCTGTGCTTGGATGAGGCCCAAGTCAAGGAGTGGTGTTCGATCTGTAGATTGTTCATGAAATAGACTCAGGTGGATAGGGACCTTTGCCTGAAGCAGCACCTGTCCAAACAAGCCATGTTGCCTGCTTTGTCACCAAGGCTCTCATTGGATCAGAGGTAACTCTCGGGTTCTGAGAGTGCTGGCGTTTCATGCTCTGGAGCCAGCACTTCTCTGAATGATGGAGCAGATCCCCATGGAGAGCGCAAAGGAAAAGGTTGCATAAGACTAATCAAGACCACTCCAGTTCTCCTGGGGACTCTTCTGCTCCCCCCAGGAAGAGTGTGGACCAGCAAGGGTAAGTGCCAGGATGTGGAATGTCTCTAATCACTCCCCAGAGTAGCATGTAGGGAGGTCAGAGACACTGTACCAGGAACTACACTTCCAACCCTGGAGCATCTGTTGAGTCCAATATCGACAAGGCATCAATTGTTTGCATGCCGGCAGTATACCAGGCAGATGTGGACCACCTCTGCCTTACCATCCTGACCTCTCCTTTCATCCAGGACTTTGCCATAGCTACGTCATTTACATCCCTGTTGGCTGGATGGGTCACTGAACCCTTGGGCTAATTGGCACCGCACACCGATGTTCCCCTTCCACAGTCTGTGGAACCAGGGCCAGTACCGGGCTCAAGCAAGGGACCTCCTTGGAATTGGAAAACTTCTTGGCACGATTGCATTTGGTATGACAGATGTTACCATGGTGGCTTTCACAGCCCTCCATTTCAGCACCATCAGCTGCTTCAGTACTGCCACTGACTTCAGGGTCAATAACACTTCCAGTAGCAGCATACTTGGTGCCAGCAGTATGGCTTCCATCATCTGTACTGGTCCCTGCCTTGTTTAGGACGATGGATGAGTCAAACCAGTTAATCACTTTCTCAGATATGGCTCCACCTTTATCCCCAGAAACTTGAGGCTCCTCAGCGTTGAGGTTGCGATCTTCCTCCTCCTGCTTTCTATCACCTGACCCATATCGGGGACCCTTTATGGAGCACTGTGAGCACGAGGATTGGCACTTGTCTCACGGTTGGGACAGGGGCCCTTGGCCCAATACCTGCTGGCCATCAATACCTTATCCTTATGCCTAGTGTCCTCCGTGGAATCCGTGGGATGCTCCTTGGTTGGGGAGGTCACACTTCTCAGTTCACTCTAAGGAGAGATCGACAGGCAAATTGGTGGTGGCAACTGTGGACCCACAGAAGGATCAGGCACCAGTGAGCCTTCCCCGTGCAGAGCTCATGGAGCTACTCCTTCCAGCTCCACCAATCCAGGAATGGGAGCCAGCATTGGCACATTTTTCAGAGTAGCAGCCGTGTTAGTCTGTAGCCGCAAAAAGAAAAGGAGTACTTGTGGCACCTTAGAGACTAACAAATTTATTTGAGCATAAGCGTTCATGAGCTACAGCTCACTTCATCAGATGCATCTGATGAAGTGAGCTGTAGCTCACAAACGCTTGCATCCGATGAAGTGAGCTGTAGCTCATGAACGCTTATGCTCAAATAAATTTGTTAGTCTCTAAGGTGCCACAAGTACTCCTTTTTTTTAGCATTGGCACAGTTAACCAACTCTTCTTCATCCCCAGATGATTCAGCAATGTCTGGCTCTTCCTCTCCTCCAATACCTGAAGATTTCAAGGACTCTCCAGACCTTTTGCAGCATGTAGCTGCTTCCCTGGGCATTCAGGCAGAGTTACTGGCTATCCTGCAGCCTCCTGCTCCTGGGAGATAGCCCTTCCTCTCACCGTTAGGATCCTAAAGCCTTCTTTGAAGCACACCTGCTTCAGTACTGCCCACTGCAAAGCACATGGAGAAATGCTATTTTGTCCCAGTGTAGGGATTTGAGGGCTTTTACTCCCACCTGGCCCCACATTTCCTAGACATAACTGCAGTACATGATAGAGTCTGGCAGGGAAGGTTTAAGTCCTCTCCTAAGGACAAGGACTTGAAAAGGATGGACAGGAAGGTTTACATTTACTCCTCCCTGCAAATACAGATGACAAACCAGCAGGCATCATTGTCCAAGTATAGCTTTATAAATTGGGCAGCTATGTCTAAGTTTGTGGACCAGCTACCTGAAATTTGTAGAGAGAAAGTTTGGGTGCTTATCATCAAAAGCTGGTGAGTGACCAAGACGTCATTGTAGTCCATACTGGACTTCGCAGATGCTTTGGCCAGACTTGTGGCCTCTCTGGTGACCATAAAAAGGGCTTACTGGCTGTAGAGTTTGGGCATCACTCCCAACATGCAGAGGATTTGCCCTTCGGTGGCAGGGTGTTATTTTCTCACAAATGGATCCTCCTTCAAGGATTCTAGGGCCATCCTATGGTCCTTGGGATTGTACACACCACTAGTTCAGAGACTGCTTTGGTGGCCAAAAGCAGCAACAGTACCACCTGCAACACACCTTTTGGGCAGCCTTTTCTTCCCCTGAGACAGCGGGATTACCCCAGAAAGGGGCATAGATCCCAGAGGAGGAGACAGTCAGGTCCAGGGTTCGGCCAGTCAAAACGCTATCCCCTGACACCCACCCCAAGTGCCCATTTTGACTTCTTGATCCAGAACAACAGTCTGGTCATCACTTCCTGTACCCCCATCTCCTTTTAGGGAAAGGCTAGCTCACTTTCACGAAGTTTGGGGATCGATTACAACTGTCCTAAGCACCGTCAGTTTGGTCTTTGCCAATTAGATTCTCTCAACTCCTCCTCCTCACATCCCTTCCTGTCCTTTTTTGAGATCCCCCTCATGAGATACTGCTCATCAAGCTGATCCACTCTTTATTGGCCTTGGGTGTAGTGGAGGAATTTCCTCCAGAACACTGGGGTCAAGGCATCTATTCCTGGTACCCAAATCCAAGAGAGATTTAAGGCCTAATCTTGAACTCCTCAACCTTAACAAATATATCAGATACAAGAGGTTGCATACGGTCACCCTATCAGCTGTCCTCCCCACGTTCACTCAGAATGACTGATTTGCTGCTCTTGACCTTCAGGACTCTTACTTATATGTGGCAATTCTACTGAGCCACAGAAGACTTCTCTGGTTCATCATGGCAAATTGCCATTTTCAGTACACAGTTCCTTTTAGTCTGTCTTCTGATCTCCCTCCCTCCCCCTCCCCCAAGTTGTTACCAAATGTATGGTCGTGGTGACGGCATACCTCAGGAAGAAGGGAATCCATGTCTTCCCATATCTGGATGACAAGCTACTAAGGGGCAGGTCCAGAGAACAAGTTCTTGCTCATGTACGGATTACACCATGCTTACTCGACCATCTGGGTATCATCCAAAACACCAAAAAGTCAACACTGGTCGCAACTCAGAAAATTGAGTTCATTGGGGCCCTAATAGACTACATGAGTCTAAGAGCATTTTTGTCAAGCAACTGTTTCCAGACAATTCTCTGCTTTTGTCTCAGTCTGCAGTCTCAATCTTCCACAACAGTTCACGTGTGCCTGAGGTTCTTAGGCCACATGTCTGTATGCACACAGGTGGTTCAGTTTTCAAGGTTGCACCTTTGTCCTCTTCAGATGTGGCTCAAAACTGTTTACTATCCAACCCTTCACCCCCTGGACAGGTTGGTCCGCCTCCCTCCTTTGATCCTGGACTGCTTGCAGAGGTGGACAGTTCACAGGAATGTATGTCAAGGCATTCCCTTCGCCTGGCCCTTACCAACCAGCACTATTGTCACCGACACCTCCTTGATAAGTTGGGGAACACATCTGGGTAGAGTACTGCGCCAATATAACATTGTATCTACGTCTGATCCGGAAAAATCGTCCATGGATGCAGATCTGTGGATCTAAAATGTATATCCGCAGATTGGCAGGACTCTACCAATTTGGGGTCACTGAAAGTTCAGGCTCTGTGGTCAGAGCAGAAAGCTTCCCTACATATCAATTTCCTGGAGCTTTGGGCCATCTACAATGCCTGTCTTGTTTTCCTAGGCTGCAACAAGGGTTCAGTAGTTCACATGCTTACAGACAGTATCACCACAATTTATTATTCAAACAGTCAAGGGGGAGCACACACAAGGGTGCTCTGCCAAGAGGCGATTAGGCTGTGGCAGTTGTGCACTGAAGACTGTATCATTCCAATAGCCGATCATTTTCCCGAGGTCCAGACTCATCTTGCAGACCATCTCAGCAGGAATTTTTCTCTTAATCACAAGTGGTGTCTGAAGCCAAGTGTCCTGCGAGTCATCTTTTTAACATGGGGCATCCTGACAATTGACCTGTTCTCTATAAGGGAAAACATGAAATGTCATCTGTCCTGCTCTTGAGAGGTTCTCGATCCAGGCTCTCTGATCAATTACTTTCACCTCAACTGGCAATCATCTCCTGTACACTTTTTTCCTCCGATCCCAATCATTCATCCTTAAGCTGAAAGTGGATTGGGCCAACACCATCCTCATTGCCCCAGCATGGCCAAGGCAGTACTGGTTTTCCGACCTTCTTGCAGTGTCAATTCAGTCTCCCATATCCTTTCTCTCCATCCCAACCTGCTCACACAGAATCATGGTCACACTTCCTATCCCATGCTCAGCTCTTTGCATCTTACAGCGTGACTGCTTCCTGGTTGAATGAGGAGAAAGAGCAATGTTTGGACTCCGTCAACAGGTCCTGATCAATAGTAGATAACCCTCTACCAGGATGTTCTTTTCTGGAAAATGGAAGCGTCTTTCAATGTGGTCATTGGCCCATGGAGTACAGCCCATGCTATAAAGGATGAACTGCAAGTTCAGTCATCAGGCATTGTGCTTAGCTCTTTGAGGGTGCATCTAGTGGAGATCTCAGCCGTTTATTCATCGTTTGTGGACGATCGGTGTTTTCGAGTGCCATGGTGGTGAGATTCTTGAAGTGAATTCTTTGTCTCCATCCACCGGTGGGACTGTAACATGGTCTTAGTGGACCTCCGTTCAAGCCTCTGGGATCTTGTCCCTCTCCTCAAAAATGTGCATTCCTTGGGCGATAACATCTGCAAGGAGAGTGAGAGTGAGAGTAACCCAAGCAGAGCCTCCTTACACACTGTTCTCCAAAGACACAGTTCTCCAAAGACAAAGTGGTGATGTGGCCACACCGAAAATTTGAGTCTAAAGTGGTCTCTCAGTTTCATTTAAACCAGGTGATATATTTGCCTGAGGTTTTTCCTAGGCCGAATTCATCTCCGGAGCAGCAGTGTCTTCACACATTAGACAATGTCCGGCCTTTTATTTGGACAGGACTGTATCTCATCTGTTTGTGTAGTATGCAGACCGTATGAAGGGGCAGGCAGTCTCCTCACAGACACTTTCTAAGTGGATAACTTCTTGCATCAAAACTATATATGACACAGCTTCAACTACGCCCCCTCTCTGGGTGTGAGTTTATTTTATGAGAGTGCAAGCTACTTCAATAGCATTCTTCAGCGATGTCTCAACATTGTATAATTGCAGGGCTGCCACATGGTTGTCAATATGTACATTTATGAATCGTTATGCCATTATCATGGCATCCAAAGCTGATGCAGACTTTGGGAAGGCATTCCTGCAGTCCTTGTTTAAGTAGACTCAGAACCCCACCTCCTGTGGGTTCTGTCTATGAGTCACCTAAGTGGTATACATGACTGCCTATACTCAAAGAAGAAGAAAGGGTATGGTAACTGTGGTTCTTTGAGATGTGAAGTTAATGTGTATTTCACGATCCATCCCCTCTGCATCGGAGACTAGTCTCTTGGCATTAGGTGTGAAGGAACTGAGTGAGGTCAGGGCGGCACCTCCTCATATAGCCGTGGGAGAGGCTATGGCCACAAGGCATGAGCGCCACCCCTTTATGGGTACTGCTAGGCAAATTTCTCTGGCTCCAGTGCTCTGGGTGCACACAGATCTCAGTGTGATGTCTGCATCACATCTCAAAGAACCACAGTGACTGTAAGTAACAGTTAATCTAAAACTAAACGAATGCCTTTTCAATCTTTTTATGATTCTCTCTTCAACCTCCCCATATCAAATAAGGACCCCCAACCCAATCCTCCTTTCACTTTAAAAATAGGTGTGGTTAGATACCAAGTCCACCTTCCAGGTGATGAAAGTTTCTTTCATCCACCAATAATAAAATCCTCCAGTCGGTCTTCCAAGTTGCCAAACCATCCCCAAGTGCACCATGCCAAGAAACTCCAACACAGCCCCTGCCCAACTCTTTAAAACCTTCCTGCATTACCCTCATCCCAAAAATGGCAAGACACTGTTTACTTTGATTTGGGGCCCTCCGCAGTATTACAAAAATAATTTGATGGCAGCACTGATAACTGCTGATTATCCCTGCTTTACTCCCACTATGTAGAAGGGGCTGTAGAGTCGTCTGATTTTTATGCTTTTAATTTGAAAATTATCTTGCTCTATTGAAATATACTTATTCTGGTCACTTTTAACAAAAAAACATTATAACTCTTTCTAAAATCCATTGCTCCAGATATTTAATAGTAGCTTTAAAAATAAAAAAGTGGAAAAGACATCATTATAGTTCACGTCTGAGAGACAGGTTTGTAGATGAAAGCAAGGGACAAATAACCATATTTGTTGTCAGCAATGCTTTATCGGTTTCTGGAATTTGTAGCCAAGGTTGGGAAGAGTTCACTTTGTGCAGCAGTATAGTTGCACTAGATTTTATAAGGTGTGTTGATTTGGGAAGAAAGACATGCATCTGGCAAAATAGCTGTTCTGTAAAAGGATATGACATTCTGGATTTACTGTCACTGCCACCCACTGATTTAAATGAAGTGCAGGTTTTAATTTTTATTAAAGGAGGAAAATATGCCAAAGGCACATGAGTGCACCAGCTGTACTAGCAATAGGATCATGTTATTACAATTAACATAATGGTACTAGCAAAGGGTTTTTTCAAATTGGAATTGTTTGTGATAGTTTTATTTTTATCGTATTTTAAAGGTGGAAATATTGGAGAATACTTCACTCTAAATGATACTTCAGGAGAACTCTTGGCCACTCGTAGTTTAGACAGGGAGGATGCCAGCAACTTTACCCTCATTATTGAATGTCATGACCTGGGCAGCCCACCAAGAAGCTCCACAACACAGCTACAGATTACAGTCCTGGATGAAAATGACAACAGCCCTGTATTTGCAAAGAAGAACTATCAGACCTCTGTGACAGAAGACCTTAAGGAAGGATCAGTAGTTCTTGAGCTATTTGCTTCAGATGAAGATGGTGGCCTGAATGGTGAGATCATGTATTCGCTCATTGATGACACACTTGGAGCATTTACTGTTAACAGTACATCTGGCGCTATAATTACTACAAAAGCACTAGACCGGGAGACTAAATCTCAATATGCATTTAGAGCAGTGGCAAGTGACTGTAGCATCCAAGGCCCAAGAAGTACTACAGTTAACATTATGGTGCACATTGATGATGCCAATGACAATAGTCCAGTTTTTCTACAGAACCCTTTCAAAGTTTATGTGCCTCTTGAAACTTCTGTGAATCAGACAATAGCCACTCTGAGAGCTGCAGACGTGGATCTGGGTCCAAATGGTGCAGTGGTTTTTAATTTTGGAGTACCTGGAACTATGTTTCGTATTGATATCAATACAGGCGAGATTTATCTTCAAGAGCCATTGCCTTCAGATGGTTTCAGTTCCCACCTGCTGGTACTGGCTTCAGATCAAGGTGTCCCACCTAGGACAGCCACAGCTCTATTGGCCATTTCAACAAGGGAACAAGAGGAGGTGATGTCATTCAGCCATAGTTTGTATGCAGTAACTGTGCCTGAAAACAGTGAAGCAGGTGGGTATCAGACTCTAACTCATGGCGGTCAGTGACCAAAGTCCTAACCTGTTGGGCACTATTGAGGATGAAGTGTGTAGGGAGCCTTTTTCAATAACAGGCAGCATCAGGGTAAAACTGGAATTGTACTATATGCAAACAGTATGTTAAGGAAAAAAACTTCTCCCTGCCCAGTGCACCATGGACCAAAGGGGAGCATGATGTGCTGTCTCAGAGGCGTAGTCGGGTTTCTGGCCTCTGCACACATACAACAGAGTGCCACTCATGTTAGGCAGGATGCTCCTTTTTGAAGGAGAAGAAAGGGATGCTGCACTGCATGTTCCTCCTTCACCATGGACAACCCTTGAGTGTCTCTGCTCTGTATCTGCAAAGTGGCTGTAATGATGCATGCACAATTTTTATCCTCTGCGGTTTTCCTTGCCAACAGGCATCTCCTTGGAATAAAGGCAAAATGTATCTGTCTCAGTGTGTGCTTGTGCAGATGTGTGTGTGTGTGTGTGTGTGTGTGTGTGCATGTGTACCCAAACGAGACTGATTACATAATATGTCACTAATAGTTCACTTAAATAAATGCAGTGAAAGCTCAGATAAGATGAGAATTCCACATATGTCTGTTGCGATGTATGATTTTTGGCTTTAGCAAAATCCCTAGTGTATTGTAACTGCATTCAGAGATTTTCCAACACTTTCCTCACAGTTTCAACTTGCTAAAAGAATGTGTAGAAGTAGGCGGGGAATGCACAGAGGCTGTAATACATTCTTACTTAACAAGACATTGTGAAATTGGTAGACTTGTACAAGGGACAAGCAGTAGATAAAAGCCCACATTGTTAAATGACCCCTATAGATAAAAGCCAGATTCACTGCAGTCTCTGCCACCATTGGTTCTTTCAGGCTGTAGTAGAATAAAGTTGCTGGGGGAAAAGTTTGGGTTAGTGCAGCGAAGTCACAGTTTTGACCTGCTGGGAGCTGCTGTAAACTGATCAGAGTAGCCCATAAGACTTTCCACTGGACATGTTCCTGCAGAGCACAGGACAAGAAGTAATGCTATCCCTGTCCCCAAGGGGGTGGAGGGGGAATTCTGTCCCCTGTGTCATCATTGCAGCAGGAAGATATGATTCTCATTTCCTGGAGTCTAGGATTTTTTGGTTTTGTTTGTTTGTTTGTTTTTATCTGGTCCCACCTCTTCTTCCATGCTTTAACCGAACAGTTGTGAATTCAGCTGTTACATTTTAACTGATGGTCCCTAGAATTATACATTATGGGGTAGTGAGGGCAAGATGTTCTCAGTGGAGGGTCCTGGACTCTTGATTTTGCTGCTGCTTTGGCCCAGTAATAATAATTAAATTAATAATAGCTCTTACATAGCACTTTTCTTCAGTGGCTATCAAGGCCTGATGACCTTCAGGGTGTGTTGCAGGAGCCCAGTTAGTCAGGTTTTTCCATACAGTTGTGGAAGAGTGCCTTGTGGGGATCTCAAAAAGAAAAGGAGTACTTGTGGCACCTTAGAGACTAACAAATTTATTTGAGCATAAGCTTTCGTGAGCTACAGCTCACTTCATCGGATGCATGTGGGGATCTCAGTTGTTTGTATTATTGTTGGTACTGCGTTGTTTGTTTAACCTGTATACATTTAAAAAAAGAAAATCAAAATATTCTTTCAGTAATGGATAAGCTTTTGTGATTCTGTATGTGCCTAATTACAGATATAGTAATGGGACAGGTTAGGCAACCCAGCCTCAAATTATGGAAATCCCCCAAGGAATTGTGGTAAGAGAATACCATAGTCAGATGGCCTCCCACTAAATATACTGCAAACATAAATAGCAGTAAATTTAAATTATTTTGATTAAAGGAAGTTTAAAGAAGCTTCAGGGTAAATCAGAAGATTTCAGCCTGAAAGCTTACTGTGTATATTAAGAAAACTATAGGGTATAGAAGAGCAAGTTCTTTTATGTATTCTTTTGAGATGTTCCTATCAAGTAATAGTTCTGTTTCTCTTTTAATTATTTTATGTGATTTCAACAAATACAAAAACATGCTAATTTAATTTTATTTGTCAGAAAAAGTTATGACTATAATTAAACCCTCTAAAGGATTTGGTTTGCTAGCTACAGTTCTGATTCTGGAACCCTTACTCCATGTGAATAATACTTATTCTCCCACCCAGTCCCATGAAAGTATTTACATTATAAAATTCAATATTAATGTAATCAGAATTAACAAATAACGTTTTACCTCATACGTTTTAGTTCCATTTTCAACCACGCAGTGGCAAAACTTCACTGTAGTTAGACAAGAATCAAAGCAATATCAACAATGAAGCCAAAGGCTGATATCCTTGCTCAGTTTTTACTCAGTAGTTATGCAGACAAACTCTTACTTAGGTAAGAACCTCAGGATTTCTTCAACGAAAATGTTTGGACCCAAGTTTGGTAACCTTCATATTATTCCCCTAGTTTAGTTTTGCATCGTCTTAAATATTTTATACACTGTATCGCAACAGGCGCTTTTAGAAGTCAACTAATAAATAATCAAGTCAATGCATTCCGTAAAGTGCAAAATACCTTTTCATTGTTCACCAAGTCTGCCTCCAGTTGAATTATAGTTTGTATAGAGCCCTCTGGGTGTCAGATTCCCCAATAAAACAGTCACAGCTGCTAGGTCTGCAGGATTCTTTTTTATTTATTTTTAAATACATATAAGGTACCTAGGCTGGAAATTTATTTACCCCTCTTTTATTCTCTGTGCTCCATGAGCCTTTTCTTTATTATCCACCCAAGAAATCTGTCCTCAAACACAAAGGCAAGAGTCAGACAAATGTAGAGGAAAAAGTTGCATCCCTGGTTCCAATGTCCAGATTACAAAAGAGAGGAGAAAGGAAAGAAAATAATATGGGGTTATGTTCTTGTTTCATAGATAAACAAAGGTCTCCCAGTGACTTGGACTGTAGCAGTGGATCAGTTCTGAGTTGTGCATGTATGTCTCAAGCCAGAATATGACACAGGGTTTTTATGTCTGTTTTGACTCCTGTTCTTTAGAAAAAGCACACATACTATACAAACTGTGCATTTCAGGTACTTGGTTGTTTAATGCAGATTGAGGTATTTTAACATAATGTTAGGATGCTTCTGATTTAACAGACAAAGCAGGGAAATCTAAGTTAAGGCACTTGCTGCAACCTTGCCTTGCCCTGTTATGCTTGACTGGTTTGGAAGTTTCAGACACAGTTGGATACTGTGTCCCTTATTTGAGGCAATACCTATGCACAATGGACAGAGTCAAGTAAGTTTAGAATTGTAGCTCTTTGAGATAGAGACTGCTTTTTGCTGTACATCTAGTTTTATCTCATTAAGGATTTAAAGATTTGGCCTCATCAGTTTAAGATACCAAAAGGTATCTTATTCACTATTCAAAGTGAAAATGAACTGTATGGAAACTGCAACATTTGTTGTTTAAAAGCAAGCCATATTACTACCACAGTGTGGCCAAAAAGCATCAGAAACCACAGAAATGCCACTTCTTTGCCCTTTACCAAAAAAGGTATCAACAGTTTTAACAGCATTAAAAAAAGATGTCTGGGCTGGAAATTGGTAGACCCAGAGCAGGATTTGATTGACCCAGTTGTTATACCCTGAAAAACAAGGTATCAAATGGTAATACTGATGCAGCCATTTTTTCTTGGCATTTTTTCTCTTGCTCCTTTCAAAAATTAGGCAGAGGATGTTGTGAACACAGGACATAGGGACTTGTCCTTCAGACACTGGATGCCATGAACAATGGTAAACGCTGGCTGCTGGATTTAATAAAAATTGTACAGTTGTGAAAATGGGACCAGCTGTCCCTGTGATCCAAAAAGGGGCCTATGTTTAATTTCTAGAAACAATGCATTTCTCATCTTTAGCCTTACACACTTACAAATCATATTTGTGTTTTCTTTTGTGATTGGTCTTACAAGTATCCTAAGTAATGTAGAAAAGTTCATAAGCCATAATGTACATATTTCCCCCACAAGTATTTCTGGTTTATGTTGCCATGCTTAAGAGCAAATGACTAACCAGTTAGCATAACATTTCCTATGTTTAAAACAAAAAAAAGTAACAAGTACTAAGCATGTGACTTTTGTAGTTAAAGGTAAATTATACTACTGTGATGGCACAGTCCCACCCAAAATCTAGGACATTTTATATTAACAGCATGCCTCCTGTAATGTAGTAAAATAACGTAAGCTTATAATGCCATTTGGAAGAGGTCAAGTTACACATGATTCCATGACAGTTGGTTAAAATCAATTGTAGTGTGCTAAATGGCTTCATAACTGGCTTGAGAAGAACAACCATTTCGAAATCTTGATAATGTTTTTTGAACTTTGTCTCAGTTTATGTTGAGCATGATGCTTCTGATCAGGATAATATATTCAGTTTCATATTTATTTTCTGCTCCTATTGCAAACAGCATTTTTATTTCATGCCTTTTCTGTGCTTGTCAGATCAGTACTGTTTTCGTTGATCGTTAAATTTTCGTTAAAATCTTCGTTTAAGATTCTTCATGAACAATAAAATGCCCTTATTTTCTTTGCGGCTAACACCATACTGTATATCTATATGCACCCTGTTACGGTAGTAAAAGCTATTGTGAGTTGTATTCAGATTGTGTCTACTTAAGATTGATTGATGTATTTATTTAGAATTAAAGTGTCCACCATTACAAAACTCTGGGCTACTGTACATAAGTAAATGAAAAATAAATAATCCCTTTCCAGTTGCTCAGAGATATCAGTCATGCTTAATACCCTCATAAAAGCCCCTCTTCACCTGCTCCTGCCCCAAAGAGTTTGTGAAAGGATGAGGGTAAAATGACCAAAGATGGAGAAACTTGAGTAGGAAGGACCTACACCAAGCCTTGAATACAGCCAGAGATAGATTCCTGTAGACAGCCTCAGGGAAGGAGTTCCATAAATAGTGTCTCTGAAATAAGAAAGTCTAGCCATCAAGCCAGTGAAGGTGTGCAGAGAGCAAGGATCAGGGATTGTTGACCTTTAGGGCATGCTGCAAAATCCATCATTTTGCCCAGGCAGCAGCAGATGTTGGGGCTCAACAAGGGTGTTTGTTGACGGGGCAATGGAGGTTGGTGGGGAAGTTCCTGTCTATTAAGTTGTGATGTGGGTGGAGTTTTGTTGAGTGGTTGTTGCTGTTTTTGTTTTTGTTGTGTGCTATTTTAAATAATGTTAAAAGCACCCAGAGTGGCAGATGGGCACCTTTGCATGCATTGTTATTAATCACAGTAAATCTATAAGTAATAAAGTAAGATAAGATCTTGCAAAGTTGACTCTATTAAAAACTATTAATGCTTCTGTAGGAACCTCACTTTTGACTGTGGAAGCTTATGATGATAATTTACTGGGAAAAGGCATAAAATACAGGCTATTCAGTGACAATGAAGATATTTTCTCTATACACCCCATCACAGGTAAATTAATTTATTTAAATTTGTTTTAAAAGCATGTTTAAGGCTTTTGACATTTGAATAAACATTACATTATGTACAAAGTGTTTCTGTGTTGGGATTGTTTTTATACCAAAACATTCTCATTAATGATGTTAGTTTAAATCAAAAACTAGCAGAAATGGGTGATAGGCAGTTAAGTGTAACAAACATCTGTTGCCATAAGAACCATGTTTATATGTCCTAGATATACACATGCCTTTTGTCTACAGTTAATCTAGAACATAGGGCCTGATTCTCCTTTTATTCTGGGGTAAATCATTAGTAATGTCATTGACATCAGTGGAGTTACACACTTGTAAAACTCTTGTGAGAGGAAAATCATGCCCAAGAGTATTCCTCTTTAAAACTCTTCTGTTCTTCAAGTAGATGCAGCCGTGTATTTCACTTAGGGGTGTGTGTACCCACTGCACCAGAGCCAGAGAATTTTGCTAGCAGTACCTGTAGAGGGGTGGTGCTCGCGCCTCATGGCTAGAGCCCCTCCCCTGCCTGTATGAGGTGGTGCCACCCCAGCCCCCCTCAGTTCCTTCTCACCTCTCATGGCTGGAGTCGGGGCTCTTAATCTTGCAATTTTTCACTATTTCTTAATGACTTTTTCTAGTTGTATATGTTTAGTAGTACCCTAAGGGTTAGTTAGATTTAGTGTTAGTTGCATTTAATTAAATATTCCCCTGTGATGCTCTCACCATTGTCCATCATGTGGGGGAGCAATCCCAGCAATGATCCCTAGTTGCAGTGTTTGCTTTGCTTGGGTAAGGCCCATCTCAAAGAGTGGTGTGCGGTTTGTAGATTGTTCACAAAACAGACTCAGGTGGCTAGGACCTTCTCCTGAAGCAGCACATGCTCAACCAAGCTATGTGGCCTGCTTCAGCACCGAGGCCCTCATCAAACTGGCGATCACTCTCAGGTTCTGAGAGTGTTGTTGTTTCATGCTCTGAAGCTGCCTCTTTGAAGAGGTGGAGGAGCTGTTCCTCATCAAGTGCACTGGGGAAAAGGTTGCATAAGGCCAAGCGAGACCACTCCAGGTCTTGTGCAGACTCCTCTGCCTCCTTCAGGAGATGCTAGTGCTGATGCATGGGCTGGTGCAGGTGCCTCTAACTGTTCCATGGTAGGGCACAGGTTGGTTAGAGACCCTATACTGTCATCTCTGGTTCTGGCCCCAGGACATCCGTTGAGTCCAGTACCAATGAAGGTGTTGTCGGCACCGGCTGTTTGCATGCCAGCAGCATACCAGGCAGCTATGGATCACCTCTGCCTGTCCAGCTCAATCTTTCCCTTGGTCCAGGACTTTGCCAGGATTACATTATTTATAGCCCTGTTGGCTGGTCGGGCTGCTGAACCTTTGTGTCCATCAGCACGGTACCCTGATGTTCCCTTTCCATAATCTGTGGAAGCAGGTCCAGTGCCAGGCTTGGTGCAAGGGACCTTCTTAGCACCAGGAAGCTCCTTGGCCCTGTTGCATTCACCATTGCCAGTGTTACTGTGGTGGCTCTCACTGCCCTCCACTTCGGCACCGTCAGCTACCTATCGTGCTGCCTCTTCTAGCTCCACCTGTCCAGGAGCAGGAGCCAGCCTTGGTGCAGTTAACTGAATATTCTTAATCCTAGGACAATTTGGCACTGCCTGGCTCCTCTTCTCCTTCAATACCTAAGGCTCTTCTTTGAGTGAATGTAAGAAGGAACTGAGGGGGAACGGGGTTGGCTTGGCCCTATCTACTGGTGCTATGTGCGCGCAGCACCAGAGTGCACCAGAGCAAACAATTTATGGGTATTCTCCTGCAGGAACTCGTCCAGAATGCCCAGGGAAGCAGCCACAAGCTGCAAAAGATCCTGACAGGCCTTGAAATAAAACGATTACTAACATTTCCTTAACTGTTGTCCTTCAAGATGTGTTGTGCACATCCATTCCATTGTAGGTGTGTTATCACCACAAGCACAGTCGCCGGAAATTTTTCCCTCCATGGTATGCCAGAGATTTAATAAGACCTTTCCTGTGTATTAAATGAATATCAATTGAGTGTTAAAAACTTACTTCCTTATGACTAACTATGTACAAGACACGTATCTACAACTTAGTTAAACCTTAAGCATGTTTTTAATCATCAGTTATTTTATTAACATACAACTGTCTTATTTAATGTATATTAAATAAACATTTGGGAACTTTTTATAAGGCATTATTAAAATATGTTTTTATAATAAGAAATATAGAACCAGTAGCAGAACCCAGGTAAATTAGGGGATTATAGCCACCAAAAAAATCCAATAGTTTTCCACCTAGATTGCCTTCTGAAATGGTTTTATTTTGGAGTAACCACCCTTGAATGAAATGGGTGTTCAGTGCCTTTGAAAATCAAGCCACTCACTTAGCCTAACTATTTAGAAGACTAACATTAATCACCCTTGTTTGAAAATCTTGGCAATAACATTTTAGATCTACATTTGTGTTGTAGTTTCTTCCTTTAGTTATATATATATTTTCCATTATATTCTTTTATTGGATATATTGAACAGCTATTGTTTTCTTTATTGCACAGTATGTGTCCTCACTTTTAACAGTTTATTTTTGCTAAATATGTATATAACCTGTCCTCCTTTAAATTCTTTTTGGAAAATAAAACAGGTGAACTCACAGTGAAAGAGTCAAAGTTTCTTGACCATGAAGTCAAGAGTAAAGTGCATCTCACGGTTTTGGCTGAAAATGGCTTGAATTCAGCACACTGTGGAGTGACAGTTTGGGTACAAGATGTGAACGATAATGCACCTAAATTTGAGCAAAGCTCTTACAAAACATCGGTGTGGGAAGGCCAAATCTACAATACATATGTCATGCAGGTAACGGGGAATACATATTTACAAACCTATTTCTGCAGTTAAAATTAAGAATAGCCTAAACTTAGGCCACAGTCCAGCAGTGTATTCATGGGACTTCCCCCTGTTCAAGATGCATACGCCTTCTTTAATGTTGCTGCAGCCTTGCCTGGAAACCTAACATTTATAATTATTTTGGCTGCATTAGAGCTCAAGGTTCAGTTCAGTTTTTATCAAATTAGGCCAATATCCTTTAGCTTCTGACTGATTGTAGAAATAGAAACTAAATTCAACTTTCTTGTTGTTTTCCTCTGCTTCTAACAAAAAGCAATTCTTGCTCATGAAAGGTAGTCAGAGAATGATTATTCAAGGCTAGTTCATCTTTCAGCATAGATAGATTCTTGCTCCCAGCAGTGTCTCTAGAGTTTGTCACTTCAAAATTAATCCATTCAGCTCCATTCAGGAGTAAAATCCTCTTGTCAGATCTAAGCATCTGATTTTAAATCTGCTGCTGAAAGAGTAACTCATCTTATTGTATGTGTGAAAATGCTCCTTCCTCTGAACATATCCATTCTTCAAAAGCTGTTCATGTGCTATATCTATGTTGGAGCAAAAGAGGGGCATTATTTGGAGTAGAAAGGAGAGCAGTTTTCTCCGTGCTCCCCATCCCATTTATCCCTTTGCAAGGTAAGTCAGAATGAAGGTCATGTTAGGAACTGAAGATGTTCCTCCTCTGAGAATAAATAAATGGAATGCAACAACTGCCCCGGATGTGAAGCCACTAGGGAGTTGTATGAGCATACATTTGTTTAGAGAAACATATG
The DNA here is from genome assembly GCF_009764565.3 of Dermochelys coriacea. Taxonomy (NCBI): domain Eukaryota; kingdom Metazoa; phylum Chordata; order Testudines; family Dermochelyidae; genus Dermochelys; species Dermochelys coriacea. Next base: position 61,917,515 of record NC_050071.1, on the reverse strand, counting down.
TCTGCTAATGGAAAAAAAAATGACAAAGCAATCAAATGTGTCTGGAATAATCTGGATCCTGTAAAGTGTGTCCCATGCTCAACAGTAGGAAAAAGAACCAGTGAGGACTCTTCAAGGAGGCTGGGGAAATGTTCTCTATCTTGAGAATCCTGGACTGGTATCTTTTCCTGGTGCCGAATATTTGTTATTCAGCTAGTTTTATATTCTGTTTCTGCTCCTTTTCCACTATTCTTTATTCCTTTAGATTTAAACAATAATTCATAATAGCCTACAGAAAGATGCCTTAAGCATTAATAATTATTTCATTTATTTGTAATAGCACTTAGGGTCTCCTGATCAGGGCTCAGGACCCCATTGTGCTAGTGACTGAACACACACATAACAGAGACTGACAATCTGCTAATAGCCCTGGTCTACACTCCAGGGTTAGGTCGATTTAGCCACGTTAGGTCGATTTTATAATGAATGCGTCTACACAAGCAACCCCGTTCCATTGACCTAAATGGCTCTTAAAATTGACTTCTGAACTCCTTCCCGGTGAGGGGAGTAGCTCTAAAATCGACCTTGCTGGGTCGAATTTGGGGTAGTGCGGATGCAAATCGACATTATTGGCCTCCAGGAGCTATCCCAGAGTGCTCCAATGTGACCGCTCTGGACAGCACTTTCAACTCCGATGCACTAGCCAGATACACAGGAAAAGCCCCAGGAACTTTTGAATTTCATTTCCTGTTTGGTCAGCGTGGCGAGCTCAGCAGCACAGGCGACCATGCTGTCCCCCCAGAATCATAAATGAGCTCCAGCATGGAGCGAACGGGAGACACTGGATGTGATTGCTGTATGGGGAGAAGAATCTGCACAGGCAGAACTCCGATCAAAAAGAAGAAATGCTAATATATATGCCAAAATCGCACAGGGCATGATGGACAGAGGCTACAACAGGGACACAGCAGTGCCACATGAAAGTGAAGGAGCTCAGGCAAGCCTACCAAAAGACAAAGGAGGCAAATAGTCACTCTGGGTCAGAGCCCCATACATGCCGCTTCTATGATCAGCTGCATGGCATTGTAGGGGGGGACCCTACCACTACCCCACCACTGTCCGTGGACACCTTCAAGGGGGGAGTCTCACGCAACAGGGAGGAGGATTTTGTGGATGAGGAGGAGGAGGAGAATGTGCAGCAGGCAAGCGGTGAATCCATTCTCCCTGGCAGCCAGGACCTTTTCATTACCCTAGAGCCAGTACCTTCCGAAGGCAGGATCCCCGACCCTGAAGGCGGAGAAGGCACCTTTGGTGAGTGCACATTTGTAACTACACTACAGGGTTTAAAAGCAATAGTGTTCAATGTTTAATTTTCCCTGAAGACTCGGGATGCATTCGCAGCCAGCTACTGGAAAAGTCTGTTAACATGTCTGGGGAAGGAGCGGGAATCCTCCAGGGACATCTCCATGAAGCTCTCCTGGAGGTACTTTGAGAGACTTTGCAGAATGTTTCTGGGGAAGGCTGCCTTATTTGGTCCTCCACGGTAGGACCCTTTACCACACCAAGCCAGTAGCAAGTAGTCTGTAATCATTGCAACACAAAGCATGGCAGCGAATGGTCCTAGTTTTTGGTCGCATTCAAGCAACATTCAGTCTTTATCTTTCTATGTCAGCCTCAGGAGAGTGATATCATTCATGGTCACCTGCTTGAAATAGGGGAATTTTGTGAGGGAACAGTAAAAGGACCCTTTTCATGCTGGGCTGTTTGCGCTTGGCTAAAAGGGATCATCCCATAGCTACGCGGTGGGGGGAGGGGTGAAGGGATCATCCCAAATAGCCGTGCGGAGGGATGGGGGGAGCTGTGCGCTGCACATCCACCCGAAAACCGCAGCCCCTCCTTTTACATGGCAAACCCAACTAGCATTGCTTGCTTTGGGAAAGGAGGACACAGCTGTTTGAAACCATTTCCACATGTTATGAAAGTGTTAGAAGCCAAACCCGCGTAGCCTTTGGCTTACCATGGCTGCCTGGAAACCGAATTCTGTTGCCCAGCCATGTGTGATGTGTCACCATACCAGTAGGCACTCAATATAAAAGGCAAAATGCGACCTTGTACCTAAAGCACATGTGCTGTCTGCTGTGAATTGCTTGATTCACTGTGAAAGAGTCTCCCTTTTGTTCTCAGAAACGTATCATCTTAAAATTTACATTTCCTTTTTATCCCCCTGCAGGTGCAAATGTTTCTATGCTCCCCCTATCATCTCCGTCCCTGAGGTTATCGCAGATTAAAAGGCGAAAAAAACGCGCTCTCGATGACATGTTTTCCAAGCTCATGCATCCTCCTGCACTGATAGGGCACAGCTGAATGCATGGTGGCATTCAGTGGCAGAGTCCAGGAAAGCATTAAGTGAGCGCGATGAGAAGAGGGAGGATGCAATGCTGAGGCTAATGGGGAAGCAAACAGACATGCTCAGGCGTCTGGTGGAGCTGCAGGAAAGCCAACAAGAGCACAGACTGCCGCTGCAACCACTTTACAACCACCCTGCTCTCCTCCCCAAGTTCCATATTCTCCTCACCCAGATGTCCAAGAACGCGAGGGTGGGGAGGATGCGGGCACCCAGCCACTCCATTCCACTCCAGAGGATGCCCCAAGCAACAGAAGGCTGTCATTCAAACAGTTTTGATTTGTAGTGTGGCTACAATAATGCATGGTTTCACAACAATAGTGACTTTATTTCCTTTGCCAGCTGTGATTGAAGGGGGGAGGGTTGTTGGCTTACAGGGAATTAAAATGAACAAAAGGGGCTGGTTTGGATCAAGGAGAAATGCACACAACTGTCACATCGTAGCCTGGCCAGTCATGAAACTGGTTTTCAAAGTCTCTCTGATGTGCAGCATGCCTATCTGTGCTCTTCTAATCGCCCTGGTGTCTGGCTGTTCAAAATTGGCAGCCAGGTGATTTGCCTCAACCTCCCACCCCACCATAAATATCTCCCCCTTACTCTCACAGATATTATGGAGCACACAGAAAGCAGTAATAACAATGGGAATATTGGTTGCATTGAGGTCTAATCTAGTCAGCAAACAGTGCCAGCGAGCTTTTAGATGTCCAAAGGCACATTCTACCACCATTCTGTACTTGCTCAGCCCATAGTTGAACTGCTCCTTACTATTGTCCAGGCTGCCTGTGTATGGCTTCATGAGCCATGGGAGCAAGGGGTAGGCTGGGTCTCCAAGGATAACTATTGGCATTTCAACATCCCCAACGGTAATTTTCTGGTCTGGGAAGTAAGTCCCTTCTTGCAGCTGCTCAAACAGCCCAGAGTTCATAAAGATGCGAGCGTCATGCACCTTTCCCAACCATCCCTCATTGATGTCAGTGAAACGTTCCTTGTGATCCACTGGTGCTTGCAGCACCATTGAGAAGTACCCCTTGCAGTTTACGTACTGGTTAGCAAGGGGGTCTGGTGCCAAGATAGGCATATGTGTTCCTTCTGTTGCCCCACCACAGTTAGGGAACCCCATTGCCTCAAAGCCATCCACTATGACCTGCACATTTCCTGGAGTAACTACCCTTGATAACAGAACATCAGTGATTGCATTGGCTACTTGAATCACAGCAGTCCCCACAGTAGATTTGCCCACTCCAAATTGATTCCCGACTGACCGGGAGCAGTCAGGAGTTGGAAGCTTCCACAAGACTATTACCACTCACTTCTCAACTGTCAGGGCAGCTCTCATCTTGGTGTTCCTGCGCTTCAGGGTGGAGAAAAGCAACTCACAGAGTTCCAGGAAAGTGGTCTTACGCACGCGAAAGTTTCGCAGCCACTGGGAATCATCCCATACCTGCAAGACTATGTGGTCCCACCAGTCTGTGCTTGTTAGCCGAGCCCAGAATCAGCGTGCCACTGTATCAACCAACCCCACTGCCACCATGATGTCCCAATTGCCACAGCCTGTGCTTTCAGGAATGTCTGTGTCTATGTCCTCCTCCTAATCATCCTCGTGCTGCTGTGTCTTAGCCAGGTTCTGCAGTATAATGCACAAGGTGTTTACAATGCTCGCAACGGCAGCGGTGAGCTGAGCAGGCTCCATGCTTGCCTTGCTGTGGCATCTGCACGGGTAACCCCGGAAAAAAGGCCTCAAAATGATTGTCTGCAGTTACTTTCACAGAGGGAGGGAAGGGAGACTGACGACATGTACCCAAAACCACCAGTGACAATGTTTTTGCCCCATCAGGAATTGGGAGCTTAACCCAGAATTCCAATGGGCAGTGGAGACTGTGGGAACTGTGGGATAGCTTCCCACAGTGCACTGCTCCAGGAGTAGATGCTAGTCACGGTAGTGAGGACACATTCCGCCGACTTATGGCGCTTAGTGGGGACATACACAATCGACTGTAAAATCGATTTCTAAAAATCGACTTCGATAAAATCGGCCTAATTTCATAGTGTAGACATACCCATAGTAACCATGCAGCAGCATAGAAATAAATACACAAGAATAGGTCAACTCAACCACCTCTTGCTTTATTGTTTGAAATTTCAGTTCTGCAGCAGAATGTATTAATAGAAGACAATTGAGTTGTTTTTATTTTGTAAAAATATTTCCATTCATAGTGGTCTTGGTAACTTCCCCTGGGCTAATCCACAAAATTTGGGGCCTAAACTATTTGATTGTCCCTTTTAATCTGTGTGGCCAAAATGCAACTAACTGGCAGAAATAGATATATGTGATGTAACACTTTGCTTTTTGAAATTGCAGTTTGTTACCTGAGATTAAGCATGGATATTCTTTCCAAACAGATTTTTGCAACTGACCTTGACAGTGGGCTAAATGGAGAAATTGAGTATTCAATTTTATCTGGTAATGAAAACAAAACATTCCTGATTGATTCAACACGGGGGATTTTAGCAACTAATGCAATCCTGAATCATGAAGACATTTCGTCATACAGGTTGTGTATAGTGTCTGCATAAAATATATATTGTTGCTAATTGTGTTTACCTCAAATTGATATTGCTCATGCTGTCTGTCTTAGGGTTTTATACTGCTGGCCATCACTGTTATTGGAACACACACCATGTAAACTCAATAGCAATAGTGAATGTCATCACGGAGTGCTTCTCTGTTTTTGGAATAAAAACATAACCTTGTTAAATCAGCTACAGCACACACTGACACAAAAGCACAATAGATCTTTCAAGATACCCTGTTCATAGTGACATATGGCCATGTGTGCAGGGGCAGGAATTGAATGTCAAGATAGGTAATTCAGAATTACTCTTTTCTGTTATTCAGCACCATGGACTTTTTTTTTTTTTTTTTTTTGTAAAAGAAGCCATTTTTAACACAAAAGAGGAAGAGAGTTTTAAGAGCCATTGTTGGCAGTTTCTTTTACAGTATGGAAGATACGTTTTCAATGATGAGTGATATAATATTGTAGAATTTCAATGGGATGCGATGATACAGCATTTCCAGCAGTTCCCACAGCTGCCTTCTTCTCTGGAATCCCAGCTTTCATTCTGAGAAAGTTTCTAGCTGATATGGTTGGAAAGAATCCAACTGCTCGTCAAAGTGTATAAGAAAGAAAAGGTAGGATCATATTAAGAAGGTCTACACAGTCTGCTCTGAAAGACCATTCATTTTGGTCCATATCATGAATGGGTGGATACAGGAAAGACCACCACCTCTTTTTCTCCCCAGTCAAGAAGCCGCCAAACCCAAGGAGCCCACCTAGGCATTTGTGCTACACTGAGGGGAAGCCAAGCCCAAGGAGCCATGCAGAGGTCATGAGTATATTTGGACCCTAGTCAGGGTGAGCCAAGCTCAGAGATCATTCATGGCATGATCCTTCTTTGAACAACTATACCAACTATTGAGAATAGTGTCTTATTTCGGTACCTCAAGTGGGAGAAGTTTGGAAGATGAACATTCTTTTTCCAGTTCAACCACTGCATGAAAGTACATTAAAGTCCATTGTGAAGTCTTTTCAGACAAATTCCCATTTCATTTAATAGGAAGTTTGCTTTCATATGGACAATAGGAGTGATCCCTTACAGCGGTAAGAACATTTCCTTGATTTCCACTTAATTAGCAAGAATTGTACAGCCAGTTTTCCTGCATAAACCCAGTTACATCAGTATCAACATAAAGAGAACACTGCTAATCCCAGAAATAGCAATGTGTTGACTGATATAGTTAAGGTTGAATTTGTTCTTAATTCTGCTTTGACTATTGTTACCTGGGTTCTATCCATGTGGAAGGTACTAGAATTTTCATCTATAAGCTTTTTTTGTACTTAGTTTTGTTGTGTTTCTCCTGCAACTCTCAGATTCATAATTAAGTAAACTTGACTCTTACATTACACATCATGCCATAATTAGAATTACAAGGTAAAGAAAGCATGCATGTAAAGATATGTCAATTTTTTAGCATAGCAAACCGGTTTTATATACTACAGTTCTCTAAGAAATTAAATTACTGTATATTGTACCATTGGAATTGTGACTTTTTTCATATGGCTGTAGCACCAGCTAATGCATTTATACAAGTACTCTTTTCCTACTGGCCCTCAGGTTTTTAATTATCCAGTCAGAATTTAGAAAACTACATCAACTGTATTACCAGAATATGACTTTTTAAAAATATCAGTATAATTACGGCAATAGTCTCCTATAGGAATTATTTTGTGTGAACATAATGCCCAGAATATTTCATTTAATTTATTTTTCATTTTCTCCTGAGCCAAGAGTATCTGTCATTATTTTTAATGTATCCACAATAGTAGAAAGATTTAGTTTGCTGAAATAATACTTTAAAGGGGTATTTGAAATGAATCTTCTAAAGGAAATTCTCAGTTAATGAAGCATTCATGTTGTTAATGTAATGATACCTACTTGTGTCCTTAAATGTGAATTTGCTTTTATTTAGTATTTAAATCATTATTTTAATGTAAATTCTTTTTGATGTTTGTTTATATATCATTTCATTCTTAATAATCTGTGGTTTCTTATTTTTAGTAAAAGGAATCAGAAGAGCCACAGAAACTGTTCTAAAAAATGTTTTTCTGTCTAATTTCAAAATGGCCCAATTACATTTTTTTCTCAAAATTTGAAAACAGTTGCTTGTTTCAGCTAAATCAGACATTTTCATCCTCCAGAATTTCTAAGTCCTTTGAAATACAGGGTTTTAATAAAAGTGTTGACAGAACCTTAATTTTAATGTCTGGGCTGAGATGATTTTATGAGATTTTTTTTTCCACTGAAAATTATTATTTTTAGTAAAACATTTCCATGTGTACCTTGAACATATTCATTCTAGACCAGATATGCCTTCTGTATGGAATTACGTAGATGGTTACCAACTGAATAGAAGTCTGTAATTCAAGTTTTGTGTTCTGCTGGTGTCATAAACAGCAAGAAAATTCAGAGTACAGCATGTGTGGTTCGTAATCGCAGTAGAATCCACAGCTTGAATTACTGCTTTGGTGTTCAGTATTGTCAGGTGAACATTAAGAAAGTCACTGTTTATTTGTCACTTTCATCAGAAAGTGCTTATAAGATGAAGGAAGAGTTTAACTCTTCAAACTTAACAAGGGAGACAGAGAAAGTGCTGCTTGCCCTTTAAATGTTTATACTATATAAAACATTTGACATTGCTAAGCCCTGCAGTGTATATACCTTTGTTTAGTCTGACTGACCTTCTGACCACATCTTTTTTTTTTTTAAGGAGTTATAGAACAATCCATGGAGCTGAAGTAGATTCAACACTAAATTCCCTTTCTGGGGATTTTTTTGTATCCATCTTTGTTTATAATAAACAATTTGGTCTTGATTGTATAGAAGTTAATTCTGAGAAACAATGTCAAGAGCAAATTTCTTTTTATGATTTTTTGTTTGATTGGATCATTGTTTTCTTCATTACATTCTCTAGGAAAATGAAAGTAATGTTAGAATAATCCAAAGCAGTTTCTTGTCCAGGAGTTTAATGAAGACCTAAAAGTAGATGCTTGTTTTATATGCTGATGATAAAACCCTGGCCTCATTGAAGTCGATAGGAATTCTTTCATTGACTTAAATGGGGCCAGAATTTCACCCTGAGTTTTTAGTGTGACTTTCTAGTCAGTCCTACAGCAGTTGTTGCATTGTTTCATTGGGTTCAGTATGTCTTTGTCACCTAGGTCCCCTTGGACTTTGTTCTTTCTACCTTCAAAAAATAAAATTGTAGTCACTCATTTGTATATTGGAAATTAAAATGTGATTTTGGCAATGGCAGGAAGAAAGGTAAGTCATATTAGCTAATCTCATAATTTTTCATTTTTGTTTTGTACGTTTGAAATCACTGTTGAATAATTCTATGATTTCTGGCTGTGTGTGACAACTGTGACTTCCTTTCAATACTAGGTTAGTTGTGCAAGTTGCTGATAGAGGAATCCCCAGCCTTTCTGCTACAAGCATAGTAACGATACAGGTAGTCGACGTTAATGACAATACCCCAACTATCCAACCAGTAGGCAAAGTGGAAGTCTCTGAAAGTAAGTGTGACGGTGCAGAAAAGTGTTATTGAGTCAAGGGAATGTCAGATCAAGATACTACCTTTCATTTTGTTTTGTAACAAAATATTATAGTGGAAGAAATCTCAAAAAATCATGGCAATATTAACAGAAATATTGAAGCAAATATGATCTGCTTTTGCTTTCAAAGGCATGATTCTTAATCTTTGGACATTATATTTAGGAACAGTTCAGAGCCAAAATACAGGAAATGTTTAAAAAAAAAAAAGTACAGCTGTGGTATATTCTCTGTGGACTCCAGGCTAAAATTCCACAGATGTCTTAAATTTATCTTTTTATTTAATAGAAAAAAATAATGTTAAAGCCAACACTGTGAAAAAAATCTTTTGAATTTTATTATTTTGAAGGAAACATTTTCTTTCCATAATGAGACCTTTCTTTAGAAAGATTCAGCAGCATGGCCTAGTAGATGAGCATGGAGATTGGAACCTGAACCTCTTGAGTTCTAATGCCAGCTCAGCATCTGACTTCTTATGTGACCTTGGACCACTTAGGCCAAACTTTTCTAACTTGTATGTGTCATGTTGGGCACTTCTATCACTATCTAAGAACCTAAATAAGTAGCCTGATTTTCAGAAATGCTGCGCATCCACAGCTCCTGTTGACAGAGTGTATCAAGGTTGTATTTTTTCATGTGGATGTAAGTCAGGCCACTTCTATTTAGATATCTGAGTTTAGCATCAAATTTGAGAATGTTGGCCTTAAACTATCTAGTCCTCATTTCCCAAACTCATGGAAGGGCCCGTTGAGCCCCCAGGATCTTGTGTCCTGTACCAACTTTTGCTGAAGATCTCATGTCCACTGACCATTACCTCATCCAGGAGAGCCTAGGAGTTTCATGCCCTGATTCCACAAAGACAAAAGGATACTTATGCTTTACCCAAATATTCTGACAAAAGTTGTATCTGGGCTTATCTACACTTGAACTGCTACAGTGGTGCGGCTGAGCCACTATAGCACTTCAGTGTAGACACTCACGATAGCAAAAGGAGGGGTTCTCTTGTCAGTGTAGTTAATGCACCTCCTCAAGAGGTGGTAACTAGGTCGACAAAAGAATTCTTCCATCCATCTACCACTGTCTACTCCCAGGGTTAGGTCAGTTTAACTATGTCACTCAGGTTGTGGATTTTTCACACCCCTGAGTGACATAGCTGGGTCAACTTAAATTTTGAAAGCCTCAGGCTTTCCTCTCAATAAGTCACTATCCCCTATTTCAGCAATTCATAGGAAACTCTATGTAGAAAATTATATACTTTTCTGTTGCCCTTGAAAGAGTAGACTTTGTGGGATACAATAGGGCTGAAAGTCTAAAATAAAATACAAATTAAAGGTCACATTTCTAAGGGATGAAGCAGGGTTACTGTACCTCCTGATACTTGCTTTATATATCATGCCCATATCTTGCTCTTATTCTAAGATGTACCAAGATTCTAAGCCAAAATATGCCAAAAATACTGTAAAAATACCATGCATGTAAAATCTAAAATTTATAAAATATACTTCAACTAACTAAAATTTACAAAATATACTTCAACTAACTAGATTTATTTTGAACATCACTGTTTCAGATGCCCCACCTGGTTTCGTAGTGACTCAGGTTTCTGCAAATGATGTGGATTTAAGCCCAGCTCTTCTCTACAGCTTTACGGAAGATGGTAACCCGGGAATGAAATTTGCTATTAATCAACACACTGGTGTGGTCACACTGGTGAAACCATTAGATTTTGAAGAAACTGCTCAGTATGAGTTGTGGATTAGTGTGTCAGATTCTGTGCATCAAACAGAAGCACAGCTCACCATCCATGTTTTGGATGTCAATGACAACCCACCAGTATTTACTCAGTATTCATATCAGGTAAGAATGTGGCAAACATATGTATAAATGCTCTTGAAAGATGTATATGACCACTTAGGAGAGGGAGGATCTCTGTTTATCCACCAAACCACTACAGCATCGGCAGGGGCAGCACTTCAGATACACCTCAATCTGACCTAGAGGGGCTAGTTACATTTCCAAGCTTATTCATTTTCTAGACTCATTATTGAGACGGCCCAGAAGAGTGCCAGTTAGTGCCATTTTTTATGGTGTAAATATCTATCCATAATAAATTTGATTGAGACCACCTCACTATGTTCATATAGGCCACAAAGCAGCGAGCAACTGGTAATAACTGTTGGTTAATATTGTCTTCTGCTGGATTTGAATAGAGATCAAGAATGAGAAATCTCTCTATGTCCCTTTTATCTTCTATGTTTGCAAAATTGTTTAGGAAAGCACTAAACACTATGCAAGATTTTTAACTGAAGGAAATAAGTATTATTCAATGAACTACACTATTATAAACTAACTGAGTTTCTGGCCCAAAGATTTTGATTTTGATGTGTTGCTTGGACAGTAAGATTACACAGCGCCCGTGCACTCGAAGTATAAAAGCATATCTCATTACCTGTTCATTGCACTGAAATTTTTAACCCTTGTATTCTCAAGTTTTCATGTTTATTCTGTATATGGATTTACCTGCATATAATCCATGTACTAAAGTGATTTTAACTAGATGTGTAACATCTGAAATTATGAGAGAGAGAGCTGCTGTATCATATAAACATTAGAAGTTTGATTGAAAAGGTGAAAAGAAATTTTGATAATAAAAATAGTGCATGTGGGCTTCAAATAATGGAAATAGGAAAGAGGAAAATGCTTCCTTGTTTTCCAAGATTCTGTGAAGAAAGTAATCAAAGTTAGCAAAAACTAAATTATAACAGTGATCTATTGATTATTAAGTGCTGTAGCACTTGGATTTTTAGAGCATATAACAATCTTTTAAGGGACCAGGACAATATATGGTCAACTGAATAATTCAAAATAGGCCTCAGAACTCTATTCCATGTACTAAAAACAAGATACCCATGGAAGGGAAACTAAATTGAGCTGCAATATTCTGAGGAGCCTTGCTGCCATTAGTGTTTTGTTGCAGTGAGAGACATTTTAAACTCTCTAACTCACTGAACTACTTTAGAAGAAATAATGGTCAGAATGAAATCGCAAATGGATAATATTATTTAAAAAAATATAGTTCACTCTGAATCTTGGACTAGTTGCCAGCATAGTTTTAGTATCTCAGCCCTGTTAGCTTTTTTAAACTTAAGGAAATCGGCAGGTGAAACCTTTCACAAAGCTTGGAACTGTATTTGTTTTCGGTAATCAAATCAACAAAAATGTAACTTGCTGTGTCCAAGACCTTTTATGTTACTCTTATCAAACATTCCATTTTTGGTTATACTTCAGGTGACCGTGCCTGAGCTCGCTCCTGTAGGTACTTCTGTCCTGACCGTCTCTGCTATAGACAGAGATTCAGAGCATAATGGAATTATTTCCTACAAAATTTTGTCGTCTTATGAGGGATTTTCAATTGATCACAAAAATGGTGAGTTTGTTACACAATTTATTATGAAGTAAGGGCATATAGACTGAAAATTCATATTCCATTTCCAAATATTATTATTGGTGATCACAGAGTTCTGCATGCCTTTGGTGCCTGCAGTCCTCTGTTTATCCATGAGTAAAAGGCACCTGAAGGAGTCACAGCGCACAGTCCTTTAGTGTACCTCTGCCATAGCATAGGAGAAATAAGGTGACTAACTGACTGCTTATGAGAGCTGAGAAACTGATGGCATCTGGGAGTATAGCACTCGATTTATCCACATAGCTACTGTGAACCTCAGCCAGAACATATGTGAAGCAAAGGTGATGGAAGTAGTGCTGCTGAAAGCTAAAGAACTGATAGCACTAAAGACTGAAATCCTTTGTCTATCCCCAGGCTAGGTACAAAGCTACTAGTCTCAGTCTACTGTAGACTCTATTCCTCTACCATGATTTAAAATGAAAGCTACCATAACTTTTGCATTAAGTTTAAGATGATTTGGTGTTCATGCTTAATCAATATCTTCTAAGTGCCAGTTATACTACTTATATTTACAATGAGGCTTGTGTGCAGTGTTTGTGCTCAAGTCTAATGTTTCTGAAGACTGGAACAGCTAGTACTATACATGACTTGTGTTATGTAGTAATTGTAAATGAGATTTATAACTAAGGTTTTTAACATGAGAAAGGCCTCTCTGAAGAATATCATTCTCTTCAGAAACTAGCATCTAAATCTGCTAATGTCTCTTGTGTGTATTTGTTTTTACAGAAAAAATTGTTGCCACTATATATTTTAAATGGATTTTGGAGATGGCCATTAGAGCTGACTGTATACTGCAAAAACAACATGGGGCCACTTATTCAATTTGAGTGCATTCAAATCACTTATTTTACTTTCTGCCTTTCAAGTGGCTCTGCATATTCCCACTCGGTACTACAGTGCATTGCCATAGAACCTTCTTCTAGCAATATCAGCTAGAGTGCTCTCATGTGCCCCTACCCTTCTCCTTAGTGTCACTAATGATTTGAGGGCAAAGCTATATAAGGCTAGAGCACTCAGTTCCTTCCTACTGTGTGCCTGGAGGGATGTGAAGTTCTCCTGTTTCCTCAGGATCGGAAGCCTCTTTCTTTTAAAAATAGTTAATGTTAGCTTGTTTTAGTAGTTAGTCAGAAATTTCTTCCCCATTCCAGAGTGTGGCTGAATCGAAGACACAGCAGAAGCTGGGTATTAAGAGTTTAGCTTCCTGTCTGGCTACCTTTCCTAGCATCTGATGACCATATGTGGTTCCTCAAGTGCCTGGGAGAAGGCCACTTGCCTTTTGGGTGTTCAAGCTACCAAATCTTTCTCCCAGAAGATCTAACTCCTCCAGGTCCGTTGACATTACCAGCAAGGATAGGAAGACTCCTTTGCAGCTCCTCCTACTCAAGAAAGCCTTCAAAGCTAGACCCTTTGGATCCATCCAAACCTAAGATTCAAGGTCTAAGATGCCAGTCACAGTCCGTGTGGGCCCCAGCAGTTCCAAATGGCTGAAGGGTTCCAAGAAACTTCAACCCCTGTCAGTGCCAGACTTAGTTCCTGCAACTCCTTCAGTCAAGCCCTTGAGGTTACCCATCTCCAAACCAAGGTTCACATGGTTGGGATTAGACTGCCCCAGTTCTGGAAGAGAGGTTAGAGAGAATACAGCCACCCTCACTGGTACCTTGTGCTTCGCAGCTATCCAATCCCCATAGAACCCCTGTGGTTGCAAGGCCAGGGCAGTTCTGACTTGCACTTCCAGATCCAGAAAAATGATACGATTGATGTGTTAGAACACGGGCTGTCAGCACCTTTGGTTCCAGCTGTTGCGGCACTGAAGAAAAAGAGACATAAGAGCAAGACAGCCACTGTTAGCCATGCCAGTTCCCAGGCATCAGAACTAACAGATCCATCCAGTTCTGCCAAGGGTGCTTTGATTTCGATGCAGAGACCTGTTTCACCTCCAGCTTCAGTAGTCAGGGAGATGGACTCAGATGTATCATCCGATCCCATGTTGTCCAAACCTTCAAATCAGCTGTCAGTTCCTGCTCTGGTTCCTGTGTTGGTTCTGACTACATTTTTGGTTTTGGGAAGCTCTGTCACCATGGCAGCCCAAGTCCATCTTTCAGCTCCAGTTCATGTGTTGCATCCAAATGTGAAGTGCAAGATTTCTAAACGGAGGTATGTTTTCCCAGTTCCAAGTTATTCTTCTTCATATCCTGTTAGGAAGAAGAGGCCAGAAACGGTGGCTATTTTTCCTCTTGAACTGTAGCCTTTCTCCTCATAGGACCTCTACAGGTTCTCTACAGAGAGCTGGATCTACATTCCTCACTCCGAATCCATTATCCCCAATGCACTCTATCTCAGAGAAGGCTAGAGAAAGAATGCAGAGACCAGTGGTTTGCTTTGTACCACCCTTTAATCTGTCTCCTTTAGGCATGTTGCCAAACCCCAGTTACTGGGGAGACTGGCCGTCCTGGAGCCCTTTGCCTTATTGTGGGCCACCTCAGGATTTTTTCAATTATCCTCTACACAAATGGAAAGTTAATGTTTCATCTACTAAGCAACTGGCAGGCCATAGCTCCTCGGATCCAATTCCTCCAGATCCATCGACACTACAGACAGTGATGCCTGAAATACTGTCGGAGGAGGAAGAAAGAGAGGTAGAATCTCCCTTTTTGACCAGGAGAATTTAGAAACAGACTATGAACCTGACTTATCAATGGGCGAACGCTGGGAGATGGCTTGAGCCTCCTCATCTTCTGACACCAGTGCACAATTCTACAATTTGGTGAATCATATGGTATTCACTCTGACTCTACCTGCTGTGCCAGTGGAAGAGACTTCACACCCAGTGTTTGATGTCCATGGTGCTAATTCTAGGAGTAGAATATCCCTACTCATTTGGTTGATTTGCCACAGCTTGTTAAATTCATGTGATCTGCTCTTGCTTCTTGTCAACCTGTCTCCAAAAAAGCTGACAAGTTGTATCAAATACCCTCTGAGAGATATTCTTACTTTCATACCTGTCTGATAGATGTAACTCATTGGTGGTGGCTGCTGTCAGTAACAGGGCAAGATCTTGATAACTCCAGCCACCCAAGCTGATAAAGAGGGGGAAAAGATTGACTCCTGGTGAGAACGGTGTTCTCTTCATCATTGTTCCTTGGTATTAGGCTGGTGAATTATCAGGAGCTCATGGTCCACTACCAATTCCATTTCAGGGAGAAGATTACATTGTTTTTACAGGACTTATCTGATGACAGAAGAAGAGTTGGCAAATGCCATTTTAATGGAGGGTCAAAATGTAGCCAAGCACTTCCCCAGGGCTCCTGTGACATTCTGGCCACTGCTGGCAAAGCATTGGTGTCTGTTGTGACCATCAGGAAGCAGGCTTTGCTTCATTCTTCCTCTCTAGCACTAGACACTAGACTTAAGCTGTAGGATCTCCCTTTTGAAAGGGAGGGTCTTTTGGGCGAAAAGACAAATTACTGGAAAAACTAAAGGACATGAGATTGACAGCCCTCTTCCTGGGTTTGATTCCCTCTGCTAGGAGGAGGCCCTCTACTCCTTTCTGGTACCAGAGGGAGTCCTATCCCCATTCTTCATTGTCGTACATCTCATCGAGTAAACGATGCCTACAGTACCAGCATCCTGCAATTTTCCAGAGTTGACATAGAAAGAGGTCTTTCTAATCCATATTTAAATCTAAACAACCTCCTTCCATGTCAGAATCTTTGTTGCAAAACAGCAAGATTCAGTTTTGATGGGACTATCAAGAGTCAGGAGCTAGTTATTCAAGTCCAATCTACCCCTTTTTTTGGAGACGGCTAGCCCACTTTATCAATGTATGGACCTGTGGGTCCTAAAGATTGTAGAAAGAGACTATGCCATATAATTCAAACAACTGCCCTCCCTCCACACAGATCCCCTTACCCTTTCCTCTTCAGGGACCCCATTCACGAGGCTATTCTGCTTGCAGAAGTAGAAAAATGGCTTCTGATAGGATTGTGTCCAAATACCTGAGGGATCAGGGCTTTTATTCCTGTTTCTTTCTGGTACAGAAGAACAACGACGGGTTTTGTCCAATACTAGATGTAAGGTACTCGAACAAATATGTTCAGAAGTCTCGTTTCTGTATGCTGACTTTGGCCTCCCTAATCCCCTTTGCTATTTGTCCTGGATTGGTTTATGATTTTTGATCCAAATGACACATATTTTCATATATTGATTCATCACACTTATCGCAAGTACCTTCTTTTCTTGGCAGGAGGACACTGTTTCCAATATCAGGCACTTCCATTTAGCTTTTCCATGGTGCCCAGAGTTATTATAAAGTTCCTCTCTGTGGTAGCGGCTCATCTGAGGAATCAGGGTAGTCTTGTTTACCCCTGTTTGGGTGATTGGCTACTGAAGGCTGCTGTATGTGAGGTCTTATTAAGTCATATTGTCTTTACAACCAACCTCTTCTCAGACCTGGGGCTCTAAATCTCCCGGAGTCAGTTCTTTGCCCTCCCTTTACAGGTTGTGTACTGGACTCTGTGGCGGGAGAGCCTTTCTACCACAGGACACGTTTCTCAAATTAAACCAGTATTTATTGAAAATTCAGCAGTGTCCCACTCAAAGAGTAAAATTCTTCCGAGGTCTGATGGGCCTTATGGAGCCACTACTTGCAATTAAGCAGTCTGTAACCTAGCCTCCTGGCTAGGGCATACAGCACACACAGTCGAGGGGCTTGCAGTCTTTGGGTGGGGCAAGCCACAAACAGGTCACAAGCCTTCCAGCCTACAGGGAGTATGCCACCACTTGAGTGCTGGGGCTGGTGACAGGGAAGTAGAGGGACCCAAGCCTACCCTATTCCACCGGATCCCAGTCCAGGGCCTTAACAGTGGCAGAGATGCCGCCACTAAGGTAGCAAGGTTCCTGCCAAAACATGCTGACTCATGTGGCAACAGCACAACCTGACTAATGTCTGGTTCCCCTGGGTTAATTCCTACCACAGTCCACCGGTGTGGCGCCCTAGTCGGCAGGTCCTCAGTCTCCTTGGGGTAGGTGACAGATGGCATTCCCAGCAGCTCCTCTCCACTCTTAGTCTCCTCCTCCAGGGCAGAGCACAGCACAGCACAGCACAGCTCAGGGTCTGGTCTGGAGTCCTGCAGTGGGCTAGAGACATCTGCGTCCTTCACTGACTCCAGCCCAACTGAGCTAAAGGGCCCACTTCTTATACTTTCTGTCCTGGCCCTCTGCTTCTGGTGTGGTGGGTGGGGCTGGCTTGGCTCTGCCCACCAGGGAGAATGTAGTGATTCCTGCATCTCAAGCTGAAAGGGGGGCCCCTCTGCTTCACTACACGCTGTAATAGAGGCTCAAATTAAATATATATCCCAAATAAAAGAAATAATAATAAGGACCAAAGAAACTGTCACCATGGCTAAACAACAGAGTTAAAAGAGGTGATTAGAGGAAAAAGGCATCCTTTAAAAACTGGAAGTCAAATCCTACTGAGGAAAATAGAAAGAATCATGAACTCTGACAAGTCATGTGTACAAGTACAATTGGGCAGACCAAAAAATATTTGAAGAGCAACTAACAAAAGATATAAAAACAAACAAACATTTTTAAAAATACATCAGAAGCAGGAAGCCCATCAAACAATTAGCGGGACCACTGGATGATCAGGGTGCTAAAGGAACACTCAGGGAAGACAAGGCTGTTGCAGAGGATGTGAGGAAGATCCCCACACCTGTGCCATTCTTTTTAGGTGACAAATCTGAGGAAGTGTCCCAGTTTGAGGTGATGATAGTGGTGGTTTTGGAACAAATTAATAAATTAAACAATTAAGTCACCAGGTCCAGATGGTATTCACCCAAAAATTCTGAACGAACTCAAATGTGAAATTGAAGAACAATTAACTATGGTATGTAACCTATCACTTAAACTAGATGTACCAGATAACTGGCGAATAGCTAATGTGATGCCAATTTTGATAAAAAGATCCAGAGATTATTCTGGAAATTACAGGCCAATAAACCTAACTTCAGAACCAGGCATATTGATTGGAAGTATAGTAAAGAACAGAATTATAAGAAACATAGACAAACACGATTTGTTGGGGAAGAGTCAATATGGCTTTTGGAAAGGGTAGTCATGGCTCACCAATCTATTAGAATTCTTTGACATAATTTAAACACAGTCCTTGAGTTTATATCAGTAGGCCTTTTGATTGGATTAATTCAGCCTGTCTGTCTCCGTTTTGTACCTTTTAGAATCAGCATTTATTGTTAAAAGTGCATTGTAACATTTTTTTAAACATTCACTTACCTTTCACGATTGAACTCACAATTAGGGTATATTTGTATGCCCGATTATCACAACAGTGCTTGACTTTGCAACCTTAACAATATTCTTTTATCTTTATATTTAATCTATATCTTTATCTGTATAAAAGCTCCACATACCCACACACACCATACCTTTATATCAGATTGATTTTCAAATCTGGCTATCTATAGTTAAGGTCCTAAATCCATATAGGTACCTAACTTGTTGTGATCTTTGTTTGATTTTGGTTTTTGGTTTTTCAGGATCAGTATTTACTGCCAAACCAGTGCCACACCTGGGAAAGAGTTCAGTTATTCACCTTCTTATAGAAGCCAAAGACCATGGAGACCCTGCTTTGACTGCTGTTACTTCAGTGGAGATACAGATACAGGATGTAAATAACTATGCACCTCAGTTCACAATGGCACTATACAATGCGAGTGTGAGTGAAGATGCCTCAGTTGGAGGGACTATCCTCACATTTTCAGCCATTGACTATGATTGGATACAAGAAAATACATACATTGAATACTCTATTAGCAGCAGCAACACTAATAACCTATTCCATGTGGAAACAAGTGTCATTGAATCAACACCACCTTACAAGATGGTTGGCAACCTTGTTTTGAGTAGTCCGCTGGATAGGGAAACTGCTTCCTCTCACTATGTGATCATTCTTGCATCTGACCGTGGAACACCTCCCCTGAATTCTAGTGCTACTGTTTTGATAACTGTACTAGATGTTAATGATAATCCACCAGTATTTAGCAATCTGGAGTATCGCATTCATGTCAGAGAAAATATCCCAATAGGTAGTCATATCACTGTGATTTCAGCAACTGACTGTGATGCAGGAGCCAATGCAGAGGTCACTTACACTATAATCTCTGGAAATGACAAGGGGCACTTTCGATTAGATGGGAAAACTGGCTCTGTGGATTTGATCAGAACTCTGGATTATGAGGAAACAATTAAATTCACTTTGACTATTCAAGCCTCTGATGGAGGGGTCAATGTAAGAAATGTGGCTTTTTCTGTTGTTTTTGTTAATGTCCTGGATGACAATGATTATGCTCCACTGTTTTTGTTTCCCAGCCTGAACTGTGTTGTCCATGAAAATCTGCCTGCCTTTTCTTTTGTGTGCACAGTTTATGCACTGGATTTTGATACAGGTCCCTATGGACACCTTAATTACTCAATCCAGTCATCATGTTTGTCTGATCATGGATCTCCTCAAGATCATGACATGTTTTTCATAGACTCTTTGACAGGAGATATACAAACAAAGCAAATGCTTGATTATGAAAGTCAGAATAAGTACTGTTTTATAGCCCAGGCAAAAGACAAAGGTGAATCAATAGCCACATTAACAGTTCAGATAGATGTTGAAGGGACAGATGAATTTGATCCTGTTTTTACCAAAGATCAATATATTTTTGGTCTCCCTGAGAAAAATGAAGCAGGTCAGATGGTTGGCAAAGTGGCAGCATCCGATAATGATGCTGGATTGGATGGAGTTATTCACTACTCCCTGTTAAAACCTTCTCCATTCTTTTCGGTAAATCAGAGCAATGGAAATATCTACTTGACTAGAACTCTTTACAGAAAGAAGAGCAGTACCAAAAGGAAAGATGACTCTCTTGAATTGTTAGTAAGAGCTCACAGCCCCAAACTGGACTCTAAATCCACCATATGCACTGTTCTGGTAAATATTTCCAACTCTCCTGAGAATTATTCCATAGCATCTGTAAACATCCTGTCTATTAGCCTTACTATCTCTTTTGTAGTGTTCCTGCTGCTTGCCATCAGCCTTATTGCACTTATTCTGAGATACAAACGAAAAGACATAATAAACTCCTGTATGAAAAGAGAAACATCATCTTCATCAGCTGATTTGAGCTTGACCCATGAAGATAATATTCCTAAGGACTGCCAGAAACTCCAGAGCACTGAAAGTAGTACACTTCCCATGGGCTCCATAACAGAGTGGTTGAGTTTGGTAGGCATCAGAGAAAAGGAAGATATTGGTATCCCCAGCAGGCACTCAGATTCTAGTGGTCATGGCTCAGCAGAAGGGGAAACTGCAGAAGACGAGGAAATCAAAAGGATCAATGAGCATCAATGCAGAAAGGGGTTGGGTTCAGCTTTAAGTGAGCGAGGCTCATGCGTGCCAGACTCAGGAATTCCAAGAGACTCTGACCAGTTATCCTGTCAGTCTGGAGAAACTGATGTGTTCGCTGCCACTCAAAATGCAGAGAGCTTCCACACCTTCAAAGATGAAGGAGGAGGAGAAGGCTGTGACCCAAACTATGCCCATAACAAAATGCTGTCCCAAACTCTTCAAAAAATTGGGATAAAAGAGAGAGACATAATGACAGATATCACAAGAGAATACATCTTCATCTCTGATGGCCAGGATTCCCGGTATGGATCACTTGTAACCCTTGTAGCCTCTGATGAGGATCTTAGAGGAAGTTACAACTGGGATTACTTGCTTACCTGGGAACCCAGATTTCAGCCTCTTGCTTCTGTGTTTGATGATATTGCAAAACTGAAAGATGAAAGCTTACAAATTCATAGCTTTCCTAAGGAGAAGAAATCTTTTATTTTCCCTCCTCCCTTGATAACATCAGTAGCTCAATCTGGCATAAGGACAGTGCCACCACAACTGCCAACTATAATACCTGGGCAGGCATTTAAAAAATACCCTCGTTCTCCCCTTATCCATAATCTTAGATACCCTTCACCGGCCATGACTCCCAGTTTTTCTCCTTCTCTGTCTCTACTTACCATGCAGAGTCCTACAGCTTCTCCAGTGAGGTCAGATGAAGGACTGGCAGGAACATGCCAAATTGGCCAAATTCATGCAACAGAGGAAGAAGTTCAGGTGTAGGTGATTAACCACTGGTAAAATGTTAAAGGAAAATTTGGCTTAAAACATACTTGCTCATTGTTTAATGAGTAAAACAGCATGTCAGAGCTATATCATCAGTATTTTTTTATGGTTTACAAAAGGTAAGATAATTTAGTCATAAACTTTCTCACTATCATGTTCTTTGCAAAATACGCTCTAAACCTGTGAGGGTCGCCCTTTAATTACCTTTTTCTATCTACCAAAAGCCCTGGTATCTAATGTAAATCACATACCCAGGTGCCTGATAACTGACTTACCCAAATGACAGGCTATATTGTTTATCATTAAGGATTTCAATGACTCTTTGTTGTGATTAATGGTTTATCGCTGAGGATTTCAATTTAAAATGCTGACTGTTGGTGAGGGTTACCTTTAATACCTCTCTGCCTCCCTTAAGCTATTTTTGTGGCAGCTGGAAAGTTGGCTACTTGCGGATTTCTCTTGTGTAGGGGAATCCACTTGGAATGTGGCTGAGGTAGCATCTCCAGTGTCAGGATCAGGGCAGTATAAAGGTTGTATAAAGCCATCTGTGACTCCCCCACTCATCACTGGGACTATACTGAGTACATCTCAGCTGGTGCAGAAAATCTAGCCCTGTATATAATATATATCATACATATAACAGCTTATGTGTATATGTACACACATACAACCTGTGCTGTTTCTGTGTGTGTATGTATCGTATCAATAAAACACACATACATATGCTTCTACAATAATTTTAACTCAGAATTGGCACTTGGGGAACAGGACAGGGTGAAATATGGGAAATATGCCTTACAAAGGGTAAGGTTGGCTACCCTTTTGGAATCAGTGGGTATATTATATGTGTAATAGCTTCTGAGCAGCTTTGCCCATGATCACGTTTGGATCCTTTCTGGATATAAACTGACGTTGTTCCTAAGTTATCTGTACACAACATACTGTTCCTAAGAGTATGCAGGCAACAACTGTTTCCAAGAAAAGAAATAGAAAAGAATCAGAAATGGAGTCAGCCAGAAGCCTGTGCCAGGAAGGGGAAAGTAAAGGAAAGTAGTCATTCTCAATTAATATATGAACAGGGAATTATAAGCTTATGGGCATAGGGCCATGTCTGAGAATGCTTTTGGGGTCGTTATATTGGCCACCTCAGGGTTACATAAGCTTCCTTGGACCTTTTTCCAAAGAAGGCAGAGTGTATTTTTTCCATTTTGTCTTGTTACAGGATGCATGACTGGCTTTTGAAATTTCAAAGTTAATTTATGAACTTTCACACTAAATAGTTTTGGGTTATTCTGGATACTGTAGTTATTTTTTTAGCACCCAAATGGGCAGTATTAATTTATGAACTGTGTATTGGTGAGAAATGTATGTACATAAAAATAACCAAAATGTAATGTCATGCTAATAACATGTATAATTGTGTAGCTAAAATATAATATTTTTAAAAAATAATTTTATATACTTTTTTACTACTAACAGTTAAAAATTTTCCACATAACATACCTCTCATCTGTTAATGTTCTAATGTCTGCTAACCTATTAGGTTCTGATTTGTACTACATGTTAATCGAATGAAATATGCCCATTGTGGTGTGCAGTTATGTACAGCTATGGTTTCGGGAGGTGTTAATGGCACACAGTGCTCAATTATCTGTCTGCTCAACTCCAAATTAATGTTTTCAGTATCAGTACTCGTGATCAAGTGAGAGTTTGGTGCTCCGAAGAGGAGCAGTGAACATTTTTATTCACATTATGGTAGCAGGGATCATCTTTATCCATAGATGATCAGTGGAAGAATAAATATTTTGCACAGCATTATTGTGTTTGATTTTTCATGACGTGCTGGACACAATATTGCTGCAGGTGACCATTTTTTCCCACTAATATCACTTGTCAGCTGGAGTGTCATCCTCTTTAGAAATGTCCAAAACATATAGTGACCACCCAGAAAAGTTAATACTAGAGCTCTATAATAGATACTAGCAATTCAGTAATTAACAATAGTCAGTGTGCACTAGTTAGCTATGTTAGCTGAGAGACCAAGTGGAATGCACATAGAAAATGAATTCATCAGTAAAATCCAGGACAAGTTTGAAGACCTAAAGTACATCTGTTTCCTGTAACCATTCCAGATCAGGCTATGAAGATTCTCTGTTAGGTATAATGTAGAGGTAGTGCCTGCTGATAGTATCACCAGAAAGAGGTAGACAAGTTATACGTGTGGAAGGTAGAAAATAAGTCCTGAATTGAGAAGAAGTCCCAATACAATTAAGGCAGATCAGATATATAAAAAGTAGAAGGGCTAGATTCACAAAAGGACTTAGGAACATAACTGTCCACTCTGGGCACCTTAATCTCAGAAACAGGGCTCCACTGGGATTCACAAAACCCCCACTCAGCGGTCTCAGAACCCTGCAGGTGTCCACATTTTTACAGTTAAAGTTCTCTACCTGCCTGTGTGTCTGCCTCTGAGTATGCACACTGCAGTCCTAACTCATGTGCCCAGCTGCCTTAGCCCCAGAGCAATGCACAAACTGGGAGAAGAAGAGCGTTTTTCCACTAATCTGCCTGCAGGGCCCGATCCAGTAAGCCTGCTTAGACTTCACCTACTGCATCAGGCCCAGGCAATTTTCCACAAGATGGTCGGTGTAGTGGAAAGTAGAGTGAGGAGCAGGAGCAGTTCCCTTGGTAATCGTTAGCCCAGTGTGTAGGGTACTCACATGGGATATTTGAGACCCCTTGTTCAAGTTCCCTCTCTTCCTGAGGGAGGGGGTCTCCCACCTCACAGAGTGCTCAAACCACTGAGTTAGGGGATATTCTTATTGGGGCTCCCTCAGTCTCTCTCACTGAAGCTGTTTCACTGTGGAATAAATATATATATATTTTTAAGTAACTGTATGATGGGTTGCAGCTGAGAATCTCAGGCAGTTGGAGGGGCTTCCCAGCAGCACAGATTTCAGCACCTGTCTGCGAATCCCATACTAAGGCACTTGTCTCTCCCCTTGTGAAGCTAACCAAGGCACCTACCTCAGGCTTTGTGAATCCCAGTGATTTTCTGGACACCTAAAAGTGAAGTGGGGTGACGTTGAGCATCACCACATCTAAGTTTCCTTGTGAATATAGCCCAAAATGTTCAGCTGATTTGGTTGTGAATCTCTACAGATTCTCCTGTGCGTCATGTCTCAGTGCTACATCCAAAGGATTATTTCTACTCTTCTTCTTTGTGCTGGAAACAGTAGGAATTGTTCTTCTCATTGCTGCATATGTCATTAAAAATGCTATGCATGGTTCAATTCAATCAAAATTATTTGGCAGCCTAGTAAATGATCAGGTGACATAGTTTTAACTTCATATCTGATAAATCTGGAATGGATACAGTACAACCCCCATCTACTACAAATGATACCCTAAACAGACAGGTTCTGTTATATGAATTTAGACTGACAATATATATATATATGACAAATAAGTCTTAACATTAAATTAACCAGTGGTTCATCCCGTATTCATCTCCAAGGACCCTACATGGATACCAATCATTGCTATTCGGGTGCTAATTACAAAGTTGCCTTGAGCAGGTTTAATTTTCTCCTTTTAAAATGTTTCTCATAGAAGAGATTCATAATGAATAAGGGGTTTGGGCCTGATTATACCACCTTGTTTTGGAAGTCCACGCCCAGTTTTCCCACAGTCCACCCAAAAATTGAGCAAACCATGTGCTCTTCCTTGTGCCTTTCCTTGCATCTTCAAGAACAGCTTATTTTTTTTGAATCCCTCTTTGAAAGGATACGACTTGCATCCTATTTGTCAAAAGCATGCTGTATTCCAGATGAGCTAACTAGCCCATGATACTTTGTTTTGCATTAAAGTTCTCCAGTAAAATTTCTTCTTTATCTATCGATTTACTAATTCTGTATCAGAGAATAACACTAACCCTATGTATTGCTGTCTCATGTGTGGCTGACCTTAATAATGTGAATATGCAAGGCAAGTGTCTGCAATAAATCATGTGTCAGCTCTTTTAACCTTACTCTTTTTTCTTAAGTAAACAATATAACTTGTATAATTTATCATGAGTTTAATATTAACTTTCCTCAAACAGTCTGTTACTTTGCAGATCTGCATACCAGTTTTAGCATTTTGGAGGAGACACAGAACTTGTTAGTGGAAAATCATATTAAGCTCAAACTGCATAAACTATCAAATAAAAGACAGTTGTCTCTTGTGGAATTTTGGGTGCCTGCCATTCTGTATTTGCTTGTTGGCAGCCTTGAAAACACTGGTGTAAATCATTACCAAATGGATATCAAAATTCCATATATGAGTAGTAATCATTGAATTGGCATTCGAGCAAATTCCTATGCAAACCCCCTCCCCCCATATCTTTAGGGAATCCACCATTTAGAAGATATAAAAATATACTAAAAAGTACCATAAAACACTGGCTACCTATATGCTTATATATTTAGTTCATAATGTATCTTCAGTTGAAAACAGCCGTTGTTTCTAAGATATTTTTATCTAATTTCAGATAAAAATGTATCCTTGTTGCTAAAACTATACCCCATGTTTAGTGTGCCGCTAATTCCTAGCTGATGTTTGTAATTTACATTTTATTTCCACCTGTTATTTTTTTTCTTTGATATGTGTACTGTCCTGGAGTGCATCAACATTTGTATGTCTTTACACTCACTGTTAAAATATATATATATATATATATATATATACACGTGTGAATACTATGCTTTAAAGAGATTATAAGCCAAATACTGCAGTCTTTACTCAATCAAAAGTCTCTTTAAATCATGAGACACAGGATCAGGCTATTGACAGGTGTGCAAATATAGCTTTATATTACTTATTGCCAACCACTATACTAGCAGGGAGAAAAACACTATCATGTAGAAAAAGATAGGTCCAAAGTTCCCTAGAAAGTTTTAAATACTCTGGCTTCACATACGCAAAATTGTTCATGAGACCTCTCTGATTAGACAGCCAGCTCTCTTTAGAATATCCCCAAATATAATGGGTACAGTTCTTTGCAAAGACAACCCCTTCATATGCAGGACTGTATAATGGGGGAGTTGGCATTGTTTTGGTAAATGAGAAAGAATATTGTGGCCATCCAAGATACTCTGGGGAGCAGAAGGGAATTAATGGCACAATTGGTGAAAGTTGGAGATCTATGGTTTTATTTTGGCTTGTCTAACAAGTGAAATGAATTTGGTGGTCACTTCCCTGGCCCTTAGTGACCTATATAACAAAACCTGAACACTGGGGGAACGTGTGACCTGATTCTCCATTTATGAGCAGGAGAAGCCCAAGACTGGAATAACAAAAGTCTTGTAAAGTGAGGCTGTGATGCACTTGTGGAGTTTCCTAAGATAGTTGCTGGTGCCAAATTTGGTTAGCTATTCACTTTCTCCTGCATACAGGCTGATATTTTCAAAGCTAGCTAGAGATTTGGATAAACAAAATGAATTGGAATCTGGCATCCAGATCCCTTAGGTGGCTTTGAAAATCCCACCCTAAATTCACACTAAATTTTAAAAATACATTGAAAAGTAGAGATGTCCAGGAAGGGTGCATTGTAGAGAGGAAAATCTTAGTCTCATGCTTTGTTCCTCTAATAAAACCGTTTATCTATTTTAGTCTCACACTTTACATTACTACATTGGATACATTCTTCATAACTATGAACATTTCAAATGCTTTCCCCTCCCCCTGCTTTAAAATGTAGGATATATACTGGAAATGCAGCTGTAAAATATATAGGTGGGAAGAGTGAAATGGTTCTATTTCTTGTTAACTCCATTGAAAACACAGAGCTGATCATCTCAAGAGTGCTTTACTGCCATGTCAGTGCTTGGGTGACTGTGAAAACTCTTGGTACCTGAGGCAGCACTAAACCAGAAGCTTTCATGCCTGTAAATGAAGATGCCATGATATAGAGCTACAGTGATTTACCAGGTAGTTCAATGCTTCAATTAAAACATGTTACTATAATTATAGTAGCTCTGATTCGTTGCATATTAAGATGAAAATCAAGGGTGGCGACACTACCAAATGTTTTAAAATCAGGCAACCGCCTAAGTGTCAGTGTCTCCATAATCTCTAGAAACTGAACTTTACACTTAGTATCACTTTGAAGCTCAGAATATTCAGTTAAAATTGCGTGTGGTTGTGAAGATGTTGGCATTTGAACAGATGTCAGCTGTCTTAGGAAATGGAAGTTGAGTTGTAGATTGAGAGGTCTGGGCAGCTAATAGTGATAGTTATATAAAGAGCTACATTTGAGAACCAATGGGACTGGATTCTGCCCTCACAGTGTAAATCTGAGGACTGCTCCAGATGTTAATGAAGTTGTTTAGATTTACATTGCTGTAAGTGAGAGCAGAGCCTGGTCCCACCGCATTTTATTAAACTTTCAAGTCTTGAGACTAAAAGAGTGTCTAAAATAGCTTCACTGATACCATTTCCAAGAGAGTTTAAGAACAAGGTCAACACAGAATGGGGTTTACACTTTTTGCATTTTACTATTCAGAAACTCTTGTTTCATGTTCTACACAACGAGGAACTAACCGATGTTTTCTCCTAGCTCTTCCATATGAGAAGCTCTGGGGTTCATTTAATTTTGAAAAGTTTAAAAACTCTTAGGCTCTTATCCCACCCCCGGGACTTCCATTACTTAACAGGACTTGGATTGGTATGGAACTGCACCTGGAAGAACTGAGCAAGATGTTTCTTGCTGGAACTGTAGTAAGTATCATTGGCAACAGAGAACTGGTTCCCTGATGTGCTGGGGATATAAACCAGCAGGGGAGGAGCTGAGAAAGAGAGCAATAGCCTAGAATTGAGAGTGGAAGAAGATTTCCCTTATAATGCATAACGATTGACACAAGCCTTGCCTTAGGTACTTATTTTGGACTACAGTTTAGGGAAGTCTCCTGGGCCTTAAAGGGGCAGCATACTTATTACTGTTTTATTCTAAATTTCAATAAACTAAAGTCTGTTGCTTCATCAGCCACAGAGCTTACCGGCCTGCCACAGAGAAAATCATGACTTTACAATCGTAATTTCTCAATCCATCTCCATCCATCTTTTCTGGAGATCACATGCTGAGTGGGGCTAGTCTTCCCAATGAGCATAATGGGCACTGAAAAACAAACAAAAAACAACCACCGCGAGGAAATGTGCTTAAAGAACAGTTTCAACCATACTTAAGATTCATCCAGTCCTTGTACTCCCCTCACTAGCGTTTATTTCACATTGTAATGTGGCCTGATAGATCATGACTGATTTGGCACCTCATGCCAAAGATTGACTACATAGCTCACTGGATGGAGAGTATAGAGGTTTAAGCAATCTGCTAAATACTCACTGGCAGCAGAATTCCAAAACACTAGGGCAGTGGGTCTCAAACTTTTTTACTGGCGACCCCTTTCACATTGCAAGCCTCTGAGTGCGACCACCCCTAATAAATTAAACACACTTTTTAATATATTTAACACCATTATAAATGCTGGAGGCAAGCAGAGTTTGGGGTGGAGGTTGACAGCTCGTGACCCCCCCCATGCAGTGACCTCCCGGCTGCCTGAGGGATCCCGACCCCCCAGTTTGAGAACCCCTGCACTGGGGTCTCTATCAGAAGTACACTGCTGAATGCCATGTGCTGTACATTATCAACAATAGGTTTGGATTCTTGATTTTACTCCAGATTTTTTCCATATCTAGCTAAAGTGTCTGTGTGCACACTTGTCACCCCTCATGTGTTTCTTGTAACTTAGTATTAATAACTGAAAATTAGTGATTCTGATTCCTAATTGTTTAAGGTATGAAATGGAAGAAGTGAATGTTTCACATTAAAAGGATACATTTCAGAGTAGCAGCCGTGTTACTCTGTATTCGCAAAAAGAAAAGGAGTACTTGTGGCACCTTAAAGACTAACAAATTTATTTGAGCATAAGCTTTTGTGAGCTACAGCTCACTTCATTGGATGCATCCGATGAAGTGAGCTGTAGCTCACGAAAGCTTATGCTCAAATAAATTTGTTAGTCTCTAAGGTGCCACAAGTGCTCCTTTTCTTTTTATTAAAAGGATACAGTACGTTCCATCAGAATAATTAGATATAAATAGAGGTTTAGCAATACAAAGCCTTCTCATTCCAATGGTGTTTACCAGGTTCTGGATGTGTTTTAATGATTTTTTTTTTACTCCAAATAAGTTGAATTAAGCAGCTCTATTAATACCACACGAACAAAAAGTGCCAAGCAAATGTGGGTACTATTAAGTTATTGTAGACACAAAATGACACGCCAAGAAGGACATTCATCTTAACTAAACATCTTAGAGTAGATTAGTGAGAGGCATTTCCATCCACCTCCTTGAGATGTTTAGCATTTAAAGGATCTAGTTTTAGTCCTAAGGTTGGAAAATACTGTTAGAAACATAAAATTATTCAGCAATTCTTAGGCCTCTTTCTCATTTATATAGGGATTCTTATTACTACAACCTCTTTAAGACCTCTTTACACTGTAAGAGTGGAATACTGTCACTGAGATCATGATGAAGTGTCGAAATTCTTAATTGGCAAATTGGACACTGTGTCAATTCCCTTCTTCAAATATCCTTATCGCATTATCAGTGAATCCATAAACATCTTGCTCAGAACTAGGAAGGAATTGTTCCTAGGTATGAGTAATACCCTGATACCTTTTCAAAGGATATCCATTTTCTTTTTGGGGTATGAGCAAACATCTCTTTTGGAAGAGTCCTTTGGACTGATTCCCTCCCCCAGGGACTCTTAACAAATTCTTTTCTTTAAGTAAGGTTTGTTAACTTGTCCGTATAATCAGTGTCCCAGGACAGCTTAGCCTTCTTTGATTTACATTTTGTCTATCTGCACAATCTTTTATAAGCAATAGTCATGTAATATTGTGTATTAAAGGGAATTTTTTTAAAGGATGGTTCATCAGTGAATTCTCTCATGGTCTGTCATTTTAAATTTAATCCCATAGGAATATATCACAGATTAATTGAAAATTTTGTTTAGCTTACAGATATGAAGCAAACACTGTATCATCCCCCCATAAAAACTCTTCACATGTAAACTCCCATATAAAACTCTCTAAATGTACAGTGTTTTATAGCCCATAGGTTTAAGCTGCTGTTCAGTGTCCTAGAAAGATAGTCCATATTTTGGACCTGACTCCAATCCAAGAACCACTGAGCATCTGCCAGGATCAGGACCTTGTTTTATTTCTTATTGTTTTATTCCTGCCTCCTCCGTTCTGACCATGAGGCCAGCCTTGTCCACTCGCTTGTTAGCTTCCCACACAAACCTCTTTAGTATCTTGTTTCATGTTGTCCTTTATCTGTGCAGTAATCCATAAGCTTGCTATTTTCTCCTTCACATCTCGTCTCAATATTCACCTCAGCTGTAACACCTATACGAAATCAGCCAATTTAGGATGGCCAGATGGGGGTACACATGAGACTAGTTGGCACTTTATCTAAAATAATGATTAAAAAATACTTTTGTAGAGGTATGTCTGCCTTCCGACATTAACTATAGAAGCTATTAATGCTCGTTAATATAAATATAAAAATTGTATATATCTGTGTCCTGGGTCGACCTATTGAATTTCAGGAGGTGCTGGGGCAGAAGCCCACCTGTCTCTGAAGGGCCCTCCCCCAGCCTAAGGGGAGAAGCAACTAAAATAGGGCCCACATGATTCTGAGGGACAACTAATAAATTCATAGAGTTCTTGTTAATTCATAGAATATCAAGGTTGGAAGGGACCTCAGGAGGTCATCTAGTCCAACCCCCTGCTCAAAGCAGGACCAATCCCCAATTTTGCCCCGGAACCCTAAATGGCCCCCTCAAGGATTGAACTCGCAACCCTGGGTTTAGCAGGCCAATGCTCAAACCACTCAGCTAAAACAGGGACAGGAGTGAGGTCATAGGGCCAGAAGCAGGGAACCGGAGGGGGACACCGAGCAGAGGACCACTGCTCCTCAAAGGTGTCTAGAGAGCCAGAGGACATGGCCAAGAGGAACAGTACTTGGATGCATAATAGAAGGGAGGAGTGGAAATAGGCCCCACAGTTGCAGAGCACCTCCCCATTCAGCATCATTCTCCTGGTTTTATAGATGGCCACCTTGGCCAGTCTCAGGAGGAGATTGATGAAGAGGTCTCGCAACTTTATAGGGCCCCAGACAGGATGTGCATAGATCAGGAGGTGTGGGGAAAGTACAGCCAGAACCTTAGGAGAAGGTTCTGGAGGAGCTGGAAAAGGGGCTGCAACTGGTGCATGCTAGGTAGGCGTGTGCCAGGGTCTCCCTCACTGCAGAAGGGGCAGGTATCAGGAAGAGGGGTGAACCCTGCTAAGTACATGCCTGTGTTTATGGCTCCATGAAGGAGCCACCAGCTGATATCCCTGGCAGGCCATGGAACCAAGGTAGAATACAGACTGGTTCACCAGGGTTGTTTACCCTCAACTGGAAGGAGGTCCTGCCACTTGGTGCCAGGGCAGGACATGAGGGTGAGGAAATGATATGGAGCACAAGCATGTACAGATGTGTATTTGGTGCGGTTCGGAAATGAACCAGCTGCAGGTTGTACAGCCAGCTCAGATTACAGGGTGGACCCAGGACACAGCTATATACAATTTTTATATTTATATTCATTTATTATGGAGGAGGGTTAATAGCTTCTATAGTTAATGTAGGAAGGCAGACATACCTCTACAAAAGTATTTTTAATCATTATTTCAGATTAAGTGCCAAGCTGTACTGCCAATATAATTTTAGAATGCAAAGAAATCAGTTAATAAACACTTTCTGTCATGAGACTGAGCCTATAAATGTTGCCTTCTGCATATTGGTGTTGAATGAAACCTAGCAAGACACTAAGGGGACAGCAGTGAAAATAACTGTCCAATGTGAAGGATTTTGAGGCCTGTATTGAGTAAAGGTATACTACTGGTATGAACTGGATTTTGGGGGAAACAAAGAAATCCATTTAATTTTAAGTGAAAGAGAAGAAAATGTAAACAAAGATATGTTTAAACAGATTCATCTATAACAGTAGCATTAGATAGCTTTACCTTGTAAAACTCAGTGTCGACCCCTTTGGCATGTAATTCTGTGCTGTTAATTTCAAGGACTCTGTGTAGAACAGTATGTATAGGTACATGGTCTTTACCTAAGAATTCCTTCCCTCCTTGCATCAAAAAGGTTAACTGAATAGTTTCTAAAATTTTCTGACTCCATTCAATCGAAGGAAAACTCTGGAAATAGGGCATAATCCAGAGCTCGCTGAATTCAATTAGAGTTTTTTCATTAATTCAATAGGCTTTGGACCCTGTCCTTACTGAGGCATATATTATTTAATAAAAGCTTGAATAATCTCAATGGCATACCTTATAGAATATCTCATGGTATGTTAACTTCTAAAATTGATGTTTCTTTTTCCTCATATTTCAACTGCTGAGCCATTAGCTTGCTAGGTTTATTATCCCATTCTTACAGCTGCACTTTATGCAAACTAGATTAGGCTTCTATATAATGAGAAGATTACATTTGTCTCTTAATTACAGTCACTTGATCTCTTCTTCTTGGTCTTTAGTCCTTGCTTGTTTTGTTTCCAATTTCTTCATTTCCTTTTTCTGTCTCTTCTAATTTGTCATTCATCTCCCTCTTTAGCTGATGTAACAGAGGTAACCTCTTACTAGAATCTTTAAATGAGTCCCATACCCTCAAAGCCGAGGAGACTGAACTATGATTGATTTATGTTTTCTGACTGTATTTAACTGAAGAGGTCATAAATCCTGAATTAGTTACACATTTCTTGACATTGTTGTGCCAGTCTCTTAAGTAAGAATAAAGAGTGTATAACCAAATATACTGTATATACTTGTCTAATATATCTATTATATTTTGGTGGGACCAGTAGTGGCTGCTTGAATTAAAATAAAGATTCATCTTAGATTGTAACTCAGAACCATCCAACTTTTCCAGTTGCCAATAACTTTCTCAAATACATTTTTTAAAAAATTAAGATTTTGGAATGACATGTTCCGTGTTGTGTCCATTCCCAGAGGCAAATTTATTTTGGATAGTTTCAGCATAATCCCTTCAGCCATTTCTGAATTCCACATTTACAAAAATGTATATGCACTTGTCTCAAGGTATGTCCTGAGCAGAAATTTTGTTATGCATATCTCAAGAATGTGATTTTAATATTTGGCTTGCTTGAGGATCTCGGTATGATGTAAACAACAAACCAAATTTCAAGGAATTTGTTTAATTTGTTTGGAAGATGAGCACTGAAAGGGCTTGTTTGGTTTTCACAGTTCAAGTTTATTCAGAAAGAACAATATGAAAGGTTGCAAACAGTAACCACAACTTAAGGCAACTAGTAGATATGGTGTAATGGAGGAAATATAAAAATCTATATTTGGAAGACTGGGTAAACTTAAGACTTTGGCCCATATTATGCCATCAATCTTTAAGTATTGCTCACAGTTACTCCTACCTCTCCATAATAATGAAATGGGCAATAAGAGAAAAAAATCACTAAAGACTTCATTATGAGCCTGGCTGTCTGCCTGTGCAGGGAAGCAACAGGACCTAGGAGCTCCCTTATTCCCCTGGCCTGATTACCACTATCAGCAGAGATAGCACAGGATGACAGCAGCTGTTGTCACACAGGTAGGTAGAAAGTAAACAGACAGAAATGGGAATGAGAAGACCTAGCTTCTCCCACATGCCTCAACACATTGGCTAGCACCAGTGCAGAGGTCTGGTGCAGTTTACTTCTCCCCTTGAACAGTTCTGCCCCTTACTCAGACTGGATTATAGTAAGTTTTTATACACAACAATTTTGCCCCTTAGAAGCCAATATCTCATGGTCAGCCAAGGATGGAAATAAAAGGTCTTGTCCCACAGAAAACAGGGAGAGAGGTTCCTGGCTTTTTAATGGGAATGAAGCTCCTGTTTGTAACCTGAAAGGGTCATGAGATGTTAAACCTATCTGTTGTCTCAATATTTCCCATCTTGTGACTCAGGTCAGGGTAACATGGGGCGGGGGAGAAAATCCATGTCTGGGAAGAAGGGAAGAAGAAGGAAACATTTCTGTGACAGGGCTTTCCCTGTCCTCCCCTCCCCCCCCCCAACACAGTTGTTGGAAACAACTCAGAAGTTTGGAATTTTAGAAATAATCCCAGTGGAGAAAGATTAGTGAGCAGAGTGCAGGTGAAAATCAAAGGGACATGGAAAAGCCATTTATTGCATGAGTAAATACATCAGCTC
This sequence comes from Dermochelys coriacea, assembly GCF_009764565.3. Classification (NCBI taxonomy): domain Eukaryota; kingdom Metazoa; phylum Chordata; order Testudines; family Dermochelyidae; genus Dermochelys; species Dermochelys coriacea. Next base: position 61,882,997 of record NC_050071.1, on the reverse strand, counting down.
AGCTAGAACTCTTTTAGGCACCTCCAAACTGACTGCATTGAAGACACCAGAGTTCTACATAGGAATCTAGCCGCACCCTCAAATTAGCGCCAGTGGGCAGGGTTTCTATAAATGAGCTGTCCGCCATTTTGGCTACTTCTTCAATCAAACACACACCGATACTGATGCAGAGAAGCAGCCAAAATGAAAAAGGTATTTTTTATGAAAAAGGACAGTAAAGGGAAGAGAGATAGCAAATGCTGGGATAAGAGCATGTACTTTCTTCCCAGCCTACTTGTTCTAAAGAAAAACAAACAAAAATGTCCTGAAATTATGTGGGACAATAGCTATCTTAGCACTCCTTAGCAAAATGGCAACCTAGTCTCAAGAATTTAGCACCTAAGCCATTGCAATGTTGCAATGCAGGTAAACTGTAATTCAAGTCCAAATTTCCTAGATGCTGAAAGTCTTCAAAGGAAGATATATGGTATAGACTAGGCCTGAATTAATAGTCATAGGGCTTGTATTTAGATACTAGTATTATTTTCCGTGTTGGGGCAGGATTCCCCTATCCTTTTATTCCCCATAAATGGGTTGGGGAAAACAATACAAGATGTGGCTTCTAGTGATATCCTGTCTTTGGGAGCTCTTACCAGGGTTTTTTTCTGGGAGGGGGTAGCAGGCCCCCAATCTGATGTGTGTATATATATTTTTTAACATTCTAGTAGTGTTCAGTCAGGATCAGAGCCTCGTTGTGCTGGTTGCTGTGCACACATCATACCAAACGCTCTCTGCCCCAAACAGCTTTCAGTCCAAGGCCCTGTTCCTGCAATGGGCTGTAGATAGGTAGACCCCTGTGCCCATGGAGCCCCCTGGACTCCCTGAGCTACAACCCTGGCCTGATCTCCATCCAGGGTCGGCAGCACAGATAGTGTGAAGTGCTGCCTTTTATTCAAGATTTGTGGGGAAACTACAATCTAGTCCTCTGTGAATAGTTCAGTTGATTTCAATTCTCTCTTAGCATTTCAGTGGCAGTTCTCATGAAGGTGTACTTAAGATGTGAGAGAATCTGACCCATACAATTAAAGTCATGTAGTTTTATATTTCCCTTTACAAGAAATTCATGCTTTCTGGTCTTCATATAACTTGCTCATCAACTTTAAAGGAGATGCTCTGGCCGATCCAGTTAAGGATCAAGGTAGGAATTCTGCCAAGAGAGCAGAAATAGTTTGAAATGTAAACGAAGGCTAGATTTAAATCCCAAATGGTATCATATTTAAATTTTAGAGCTTAGCTAGATGAAGCTCAGAGAATTTAAGTATTCCCTGTTAGCTTTAACCAAAGGAAAAATAAAACACTAGCATTTTATTTCCTTTTCATTCTTTCATAATAGACACATTGAATCCTTTTCTCATGTTTTGGCCTGCCAATTCCTTGGTTTCCAACATTTCAACAGTATGGAGGAATTTTCTCTGCTCAGCCTGCCCTAAAATGTGAAGGGTCAGATTCTGCTCTCAGTTGCACCAGTGTAAACCTGAAGTGATTTCATCAGTGTGTGGACAAAGCAGAATCTGGCCCAAAGCAAAATACTGTATGATGTTAAAACCTTGTGAAACAAACAAAGTGACAAAAAAAGAGTAAGGCTGAAGATAGCATCGGAGAAAACAGTAGTTTTACCAATTCCTATCTTGAAAATCTGGGTTTCAGATGGCTTGGCACAATTGATTGTTTTCCTCAGTGAAATCCTCAATCACATAAATGTTTTAGCAAAGTTCCTTCATTTCTAGCTTTGGGTCACAATTTGTTCTCTTGTCTGTTCCTGGGCAGGTGCAGTTACAGACCACACTTTACTGAGGTCAAATTGTAAAGTTACAATCCATCATATTGTGGAATTGAACTCAACCCATCAAAATGATAAGAGCTCAGAAGATAAATTTCTTCTAGAGTATGCTGCTGCTTATAATCTTACCTAATAGCTGTAAAAGAATTCAACATATAATTGAAACCTTTTTATGGAACGGGAAAAGACCAAAAGCTTAAACAAGTAATTAGAAGCTCATAAAACAAAAGGTGACTTAAGGCTTCTAAACACAGAACTATTTTATATTGCAAATGGGTTTCAAAACTGGCTCTTTTTCTTGAATCTACTGAGTCTCAATTCCTATTTGGATTCAGTTAGAAGCACTCCTGGAGAAATTCCCCTATCCAATCCAGTTCTGCCTAGATGAACCAAAGCTAATTTACTTAACCCAAAGTTAAAGTATGGTAAGGATATCTGGGAAAAAGCATTAGTTGATCAATGTTGTACCAGAAGTAACCCATTATTTTCAATCTGGAATAATGCTAAAATTAATATTGAAGGTAGTAGGTCCTTTTGTTGAGAGGAATGGGAACTAGCACAGGTTGTTTCCCTTTTGGATATATACTGAGATGGTTTGCCAGTTATATCCTTGCAAAATAGATTTAGCTTGTGAACCAACCAAAAACTGAGATTTCATATAACTTTCTGTCATTTTCATTCCTGTTTGCCGAGAGCACCTGTGTCAGCTGCTGTAGCTCTTCTATAGTTCTTTCAATATTAAAAATGCTCCTTTCCACATAATTCTCTTTGTATTGATTTCTCATGTAATCCCATCATCCAGTGTAATGTTACTTGGACATTTTATCCTATTTGTGCTATTCTCGTATTCTCTCTGAGACAGGAACTAAGTTACATACTTCGATTAGAGATAATAGACAAATATATTAGATTATACAAAAAAACTAAGAGTGAGTCTAAAATGAAATTACAGCAAATTAAAATCATACAAATAATTTGTTGGCCTGCTGGATAATGGTATGTGCTGGCAATGTAGGAAATCAAGGTGGCAGTCTGACGCAAGTTATTTAGAAATATCCTTATATTATAGTAATTTGACCAGATGCTATATAGGCTATAGAAATAGTAAAGCATCATAAATTATCGGACAGGCCAGAATTATATTTTCTGTATAATCCCTCTTCAGTCCTTGGGTTTACAGCATTTATTAATATATGGACCTCAGTTGTTTTCGTGCAAGAAAATTGTTCCTCAAAAGATACTCTTGTGTCTCACTTTTAAAAGACTGGTGTGTTGACATGACGGAAAGAATTTCATATGGACCTCATCAGATTAATGACAAAACAGAAGAATTTCAGGTCATGTGGGAAGAATTTGTTTCTCATCTAAAGAAAAACAAAGACATGCAAATATAGGTGAGAACTCGAGGGGGTATAGTGGTGGAAAGCTGGTGGAAAGTTTTTGCTTCTTTGTTGTCTCTCCGAATGGTATAATATCATTGGCAGGTTGTTATGTTGTTTCAAAATCAATCAAGCATTTAAAAAAATTCCAAGTCCAAACCATATGAATTATCTCTTAATAAAGCAGTTTACTCTTAAAAAAATTAATTGGAAATGTGAAAGTCAAGTTTCCAGCAACAGTGTTAATTCTGCTTGATTGTACACACTGTGTACTTTGTGGAAGATGCTTTCAAATTTTTTCACAGTGCGGACTGCATTTTAATAGAGAGAGTGTCTCATGAGCATCTTCTCTCCCATTCACAAGACAACATCCCTGTGGCACCTACTGTAGTTGCTAACATGGAAAAGTAATGCAAAGCAATTAGTTTGTGTATATTTCAGCTATCTTGTAATGCTGTCTACCAACTAGAAACAAGGAACAGGGCCAGCACTATGTGGCCAGTGAGCTCTTTATGGACGATCAGCTATTGTTCCGTGGATCATCGTTGGTCTATGGGCCACAGTTTGAAAACTGCTCTTTTATAATATGAATTTTATAAACATTTATATAAACAGTAATATACTAAGGTACATGTTTAAGAACAAAGCAGGAATCATAGAACCATAAGGTTAGAAGGGATCCCAAGGCTCATCTAGTCCAACCACCTGCCAAGATGCAGGATTTGTTGTGTCTAAACTATCCAAGACAGGTGGCAATACAGCCTCCTTTTGAAAACCTCCAGTGAAGGAGCTTCCACAACCTCCCTAGGCAGTCTGTTCCATTGTCCTACTATTCTTACAGGTAGGAAGTTTTTCCTGAGATTTAATCTAAATCTCCTGTTTGAACCCATTGCCTCTTGACCTCCACTCTGTGGCAAGAGAGAACTTTTCCCTATCTTTTTTTATGGCAGCCTTTCAAGTATTTGAAGACAGCTATCGCATCCCCCTTTAATCTCCTCTTTTCCAAACTACACATACCCAGTTCCTTCAGCCTTTGCTCATATGGCTTGCATTCCATTCCTTTGATCATCTTTGTTGCTCACCTCTGGATCCTTTCCAGTTTCACTATGTGGTTTTAAAAAAGAAAAGGAGTACTTGTCGTACCTTAGAAACTAACAAATTTATTAGAGCATAAGCTTTCGTGAGCTACAGCTCACTTCATCGGATGCATTTGGTGGAAAAAACAGAGGAGAGATTTATATACACACACACAGAGAACATGAAACAATTTAATATATTAGTGAACAAAACTGGTCACAGTACTGCAGCTAATGCCTAACCAGCGCCGAGTAGAGCTGTACTATCACCTCCTGTGATTTGTATGCTATGCCTCTGTTAATGCAACCTAAAAATGCATTACGTTGTCTATAGCCCAATTCTCCAATTTATCAAGATCCCTTTGAATTTTAGCTATATCCTTCAAAGTGTTTGCAATGCCCCCTAGTTTTGTGTCATTTGCAAATCTCCTCATTATGCTCTCTATTCCTACATCCAGGTCATTAATAAAGATGTTAAATAACACTGGACCCAGAACAGATGCCTGTGGAACCCCACTTGGGACCTCCTTCCAATCTCACATCATTCCATTCATAGCTACTCTTTGTTTGCGGTTGTTTAACCAATTAAGTATCCACTTAATGGTAGTTCTGTCAAGCCTGTATTTCTCCAGCTCACTTATCAGAATGTCACGTAGGACTGTATCAAAAGCCTTGCTAAAGTCTAGGTCTGTTATGCCCACCGCATTCCTCCTATCCACCAAACCAGTTACCCTGTCAAAGAAGGAAATCAAGATGGTTTGGCATGATTTGTTCTTAGTAAATCCATGCTGGCTGCTAGTGATCACCCTTCAGCCTCCAGGTATTTGCAAATTTAATGTTTTATTCATTGCTCTAGTAGCTTCCCAGGTATTGAAGTCAGGTCGACTGGTTTATAGTTTCCCAGCTCCTCCCTTTTCCCCTTTTTAAAAGATGGGCACTAGGTTAGCCCTTCTCCAGTTTTCTAGGACCTCTCCTGTCATCCATGAGTTTGAAAGTGTTGTTGCTAGTGGCTCTGAGATTTCTTCATTAATTTTTTCAGCACCCTAGGGTGAATAACATCAGGTTCTGCTGACTTGAATTCATTCAAATTAGTCAGAAGATCTCTGACACGTTCTTTACTTATCCTGATCTGTGCCCCTTCCCCTTTATTGTCTGTGGTAACTTCGCTTCGTGACTCATCTGGTCACGGTATTTTTTGTGAGGACTGAAGCAAAGGAAGCGTCGAGCAGCTCTGCCTTCCTACCATTGTCTGTTACCAACTTACCTTCTCCAGTGAGCAGTGGTCCCCCATTCCCAATCTTCTTTTTTTGTCTGACATATTTGTAGAACCCCTTCTTGTTGTCCCTAACATTTCTTGCCAGCTGTAACTCATTCCTTGCTTACACGCTCATGCTATTCCCATGTATATTCCCTTGATGACAAACCCCTCCTTCAATTTCCTGTATGTAGCTTTTTTGTTTTTTAGATAGCTAAAAAGCTCCTCATGCAGCCACATTGGCCTCCTATAGCTCTTATCTTTCCTCTGCTTTGGAATAGCTTGATGCTGAGCCTCTAGTATTACATCTTTTAGGACCTACCAGCCCCCTTAAACTCCCTGTCTTCCTGATTTGTCTTTCTATGGGACCTTGCCTACTGTTTCTCTGAGTTGGTTGAGAACTGCTTTTCTGAAGTCCAGTGTCTGTGTTTTGCTGTCCCCATGTCCTCCTTTCCTTAGGAACTGCATGCGAAGGCAGTAATCTTCATTGATTATGATGTCCAGGCCAAGTTTTAAACTTCATCTATTTTTACTGTAGCTGTGCTGGAAAAAGTTTGGTTAGAATCACTCTCTCATAACTTAAAAATGGTTGCAGGGATTTTGCTCCATCTTTCAAAAAACAAATTTGCCTTTAGGCATGGAAACTTCACCCCAAAAGATGAATGTGTCAGAAAATTGGGGTCATATGAAAATCTGCTTTTAATGGGATCCATTTTGCATATTTGACTATGGTGGTGCCTCTCGGGCGACCACTCTAAGTGTAACCCTTCTGCCCGTCAGAGTTGGCAGCAACAAGGGCCGGGTTCACTATCTAGGGGTTCCATTCCAATAACACAATGCAAAACCGGCTCGAGCTCCCACCCAGTGACCTGGGACAAATATATACCACCTCCACTGGGTGCCTCTAAGAGGCAATACTTCACCTCTCGCAAGCACAGAGTCTGAGTGTAGCAAAAGCCTTTTAATAACAGAGAGAAACAATTTGGCATTATGGTGGGGAAACACCACCAACAGGATTCATAATACAACCCATGAGCAAAAACCCACCCCAAGCAAATTGGGGTCCTTCCCTTTGGTTCTTGAGTCCAGCAATCCCAAAAGTCACCCAAAGTCCAACAACCCAAAAGTCTCTGTCCCTGGTCAGTGTAGCCCCAGACTTCAAAAGTTTACCTGCAGAGTTTTACCGCTCAACCTGGGTGGAAATGGGGAGGAGGTGTTAAGTGGCATCTTATGTAGTCCAAAGCCAATTGTCCCACCTCTCTGTGGGGCTCTGCTCTGCTCCACCAGTCATCCCACAAATCACTCTGCTCTGCCAGCCGCTCCGCTCCACCAGCCATCCTACAAGCTGCTCCAGCTATCCCACAAACTGCTCCACAATATAGCTTCAGGTCCCCCCACTACATAACACAATACTCAGTGATTTCAGTTCTTTAGTTATTTCAGCTTGTAATAGGGGAGCCTTAGTGCTGGTGTACTATTCAGCCTAAAGTGAATTCAGCTTAGCAGCCTGTAACTAGACTCCTTTTGGAATCAAAACTAGCTCTGATATTCTACAGTGAAGAGAGAAGATACAATTAGCATGTAAAACCCTCAGAAGGGACCCATATCTGTCCCCAACCTCTCTCTCAATTCACTGGGTTTTGGAATCCATGACCCTAGCTTAGCAAGTGCTGCTGAGTTGATGGTGAGTCCCTCCATCATAACAAAAGGCCAAGTACAGTTCCACTGTCCTTGATTCACATAATCAGGATAATAACAGTTTATTCTTCCTGCCCAAATAACAGAGAAACTGGGGCTCCTACAGCAGCCCAAGTGACCATCTAGGCAGGATGGGTGTGCCTATGCAAATGAGATCAGCCCCAAAGTTCTTTTCCACAACTCGCCACCAGATGTCAGGGTAGAGCTCATCCTGACTCTGCTTACATAAGAATCATTTCTCCAGTGCCGTGCAGCCGCTTCCATGGTGAAACATATGCAGAACTCTATTCAGCATTTCAGATAGGGAGTGAAAATGAATCAAATACCAAATAAACTGATGGGAGATTTTAGGAAAGTAGACTGTAATGATACAGAATGGAACTTAGTCAAAACATCTGGTTAACAGCCCTGTTGTTGCAAGAGGGCCATGAGAACTTAAATGAAGCCATGATCCTGCTCTCATTGACTTGATTGCAAGCAGACTGAGTTGTGGGAGAAAGAGTGAGCCCTAAGGGCTAGATCCACAAATGGATTTAGGTGCCTAATTGCCACTGTAGGCACCTAAGTCCAAAATTTAGATCTTCAAAACACCTACTCATCTGCCACCTAACTGTCTGCCTGATTTGGGGCAGAGATTTGAACACAGCTCACTTGGGAGATAGGGGACCTGAGTTCAAGTCCCTGCTCCAAATCAGGCAGAGTGAGGATTAAAACCTGATTCATCTACATCCTGGATGAGTGCTCTAATCACTGGGCTATAGAGTATTCTGGGGTGGATCTCTCTCAATCACTCCTGTTGAAGCTGTAGCATGTGTACAAAATAGTTAAATATTCATTGGGCCAGAGAGACAGTGTGACTCAATAGCCTAGTGGCTGACACAGGTTCCAGTATCTGCTTTAATGGCTCGTTAACATACTTAAATATTGTAAAGAAAATTAAGTATATAATGGGAGAACAGATCTCTGATGCAGATCAATCTGGATCACAGGGTTAAGTGTGTGCAGTCAACCATATGTTTCAATACAGCCAAATGTAAGGCCATATATCTAAGAACAAAGACTGTAGGGCATACTTAAAGGATTGGAGACTCTATCCTGGACAGCAGTGACTCTGAAAAAGACTTAGGGTTCATGGAATCTGATGAAGTGAGCTGTAGCTCATGAAAGCTTACGCTCAAATAAATTTGTTAGTCTCTAAGGTGCCACAAGTACTCCTTTTCTTTTTGTGAATACAGACTAACACGGCTGCTACTCTGAAACCTGTCATTAGGGTTCATGGTGGATTATCAGCTGAATGTGAGCTCCCAGTGCAATGCTGTGGCCGGAAGAGCTACTGCAATCATTGGATCTATAAACAGAGCACTATTGAGTAGGAGTGGGGCGGGTATTTTACCTCTGTATTTGGCACTGGTGCAACTACTGCTGGAATGCTGTGTCCAGTTCTAGTATCTGAAATTTAAGAAGGATGTTGATAAATTGACGAGGGTTCAGAGAATAGTCATGAGAAGGATTGAAAAACATAGTGGTAGATTCAAGTAGCTCAATCTAAAGGTAACTTAATCAGTCTATAAGTACTTACATAGGGAACAAATATTTGATAATAGACTCTTCAATCTAGCGGGCAAAGATATAACATGATCCAATGCCTGGAAATTGAAGCTAGACAAATTTGGACGAGAAATAAGGAATACATTTTTAAAGAGTGAGAGTAATTAACCATTGGAATAATTCACCAAGGGTTGTGGTGGATTCTCAATCAGTAGGCATCTTTAAATCAAGATTGGATGTTTCTCTAAAAGAGATGCTTTAGATCAAACAATAATTATTTTGGGAAAGTCCTCTGGCCTGTGTTATGCAGAAGGTCAGACTAGATGATCTCAACAGGTCCCTTTTGGCCTTACAGTCTATGAACTGTTGTCATTAGGTTTCAGAGTTAAATTAACTGAGATGAATGGGGCAATTCACATCATTCTTAGAGCAACTGTTTGTATCTCTGCAGACTCAGGAAGAGACATTGCAATATTACACATTTTTAAAGGCTTCATTCTGTGCAAGAATGAAGAATAGAAACATAATATCAAAGGGGCTAGATCTATATTTTAAGAAACTCACAGCGTCAGGTACTTTGTGAAGTGCTGTTTGGTATCAGTTAGAGGCTCACTGAGTGATAGCTGGAAAAAAATAAATAGAAATGAGTATGTTTCAATATGATGATCTCATGAAGACCATTTTAACTACTGATGTACAAAGAGAGTCCATTAACGGATAATATTTCACGTGTTTGTTATACTATATGTGAGAGTTTATCTTATCATGCATATATGTGTATTCCATTAGTGTGTGTTTGTCTCACTTGATCTCTCTTTCATTCCCCCCAACATACAACTTCTCTTCAGTCCAAACCTTACCATTTCTCTTTTCACTGTCTGCGTAAGTATTCACAAATCATGGAAAGAACAGCAAGGTTGTTGCTTAAGATCTAGTTTTCTTTATTTGATGTAAGGTTGCCAATTTGCCACCTGGTCCTTTTAAAAAAAAATTTTAACTGGCTTAGACACTTTTTTTTAATGAAATCTTGTTCAAACTAAACAGGCGTCTTTTTAGTTTATTTCTCCCTAGATATTTGTAAAGCTTCCAAAAATACTCCCAACTTGCCAAAGTTATGGTCAAAGTTAATGTAGCCAGATTTTTCATTGACTATACCAGCACATCGGTATGTGCACCAATGAAATAGTATAAGTATCTAGCGCCCCTCAGTTGAAACACTGAGGCTTCATAGCAAGTGGGTTCAAAACTAGTAGTGATCCAACAAATAGGAATTACATTGCATGATTATGTTGCGTGATTTAATTAAATATAACTAATGGCTTGTATTTTTGCCATATGTTTATTAATATCAAATGGCACAAAAATCATGTAAGAATTGCTTTCACAGAGCTACATAACTTGCTTAAATAGGGGATTGGTTCCACAAACACACACACACTGAGTAGCTTTGCTCATGTAAGGGGTCCTGTTGATCACAGTAGGACTATCCCCATGAGCAAAGTTATTGACATGTATTTGCAACATCAAGCCCTGATCATGTTTCTTTCACTATTTTAATCATACGGTCACCTTTTCCTGCAGCTTTTTCCTGCTGTGTATCTCTGTTTATATCTTTGGCAAACAACTGAAATGTGCATTAATAAAAGAGGGGTTAAGGGATTCATGCTAACAATAGCTCCTAATTGGGAATGCACTGCTGAACTACCGCAAGTGGGACCAATAATATCTTTGACCATGTCAAGGGAGCATTATAAACAAGACAAGCAAAATTATTAGTCTATCATACAAGACCATGATGAGGCCCCACCAGCCCCAAGCATCCACTCTTGAACAGTTTATCTCCATAGGGATGTACTAATTCAGATAAAGGTCCAGAGAAGAGCTGTTAAACTGATCTTGAGTCTGGAGGGTCTTTGCTATGATGATAAACTGAAGAGTTTAAGACCAAAGTTTTCAAAATTGTGATTTAAAGTTAGGCATCTTATCTGTATTTAAGTTCTAAAGCAAAGAGGTCTGATTTTTTTCAAAGGTTCTGAGCATGTACACTGATTTGAATGGGAGCTACAAAGTCTCTGCAGTTTTGTTTTGTGTTAGTTTCAGCTATTCTGGAGTTTGACCATTTAAGTGTCTGACTATTTGATAGACTACAGATACAGAATGCACCTGCCCACCTTTCCATGGTTTAGGCCATCTTGAGTAACTGGGCCTATGCTCAGGTCCCTCCCTTGGCTCCAGGTCAGCTTCCAATGCAGGTTTAAGGTTTGGTTCTAATCTTCAAAGCAATTAATTGATCAAGCCCCAGTTACATGAAAGACTGATTTTCAGACTGGAATAATGCAGATCACAAAACTCAGGACAAAACTCAGTCCAAGGAATCTGGCTATGGAACAGACTTCCAGAGGAGGTTAGCAGAATACAGAGTCTGACTGTCTTAAGAATGACACATTGGCACACCTGCCAAAAAATAAACAAAACCCTCCAACCAACCCTTCTTTTCCCCTACTCCCCAAATAATCTACCCAAGCAGAGTTTTTACCCCAAAAGGGAGATGTGCCAGAGATACCATGAAGTCCCCAGTGGACTTCACAATTTGCTCCTGGAAGAGGCTCAAATAGAGTGGTAATGGGCAGCTGTGTAAAACCCATAGATAGATAGACTAGGTAGTCTGCATACAGTAACTTTACATTTTCTTCATGCATTTTAACAATCTTTTTAAAAGAAACCCATTATTCCACAATCAAAATGTTGCAAATATATTTCCCTTATTACACACAAATGGAAGGGAGATGTTAGTCTAAGGCTTTGACAGTTAGTCTTAAGGAGCATAGGTTAAGGAAGAGGAACAAACAGAATTTGTGAGTCTCTACCCAGCCAGTTCTCCAGAGGTGGCTGTAAATGCAGTACAGAGCCATCTCAGGGAACTGAGACGCACCTCAATCACATCCTCATAACAATTCACACAACTGGTACTGTCAATTAAACAAATAGAGATGCAGTAACCAATGACCAATTCAGTGTGTCTGGCAGTTTTCACAGAAAGGCCACCAGAAGGATACAGCTTGCTTGTAAAACACTTAAACCAAGTGATCTCAGATGACAAAATGACAGCTTGTCTCTTCCATTAATGCAGTGGTTCCCCAACTTGTTCCGCCGCTTGTGCAGGGAAAGCCCCTGGCAGGCTGGGCCAGTTTGTTTACCTGCCGTGTCCGCAGGTTCAGCCAATCGTGGCTCCCAACTGGCTGTGGTTTGCTGCTCCAGGCCAATGGGAGCTGCTAGAAGCAGTGTGGCTAAGGGACGTACTGGCTGCCACTTCCAGCAGCTCCCATTTGCCTGAAGCAGCAAACCACGGCCAGTGGGAGCCGCAATCAGCTGAACCTGTGGACACAGCAGGTAAAGAAACTGGCCCGGCCTGCCAGGAGCTTTCCCTGTACAAGCGGCGGAACAAGTTTGGGAACTACTGCACTAATGGATAGTCATAGTCAAGAACATTAGCATTCACCAGAGTCCACTGAGTACAAGGGTTGTGCTTGTGTCTGGGCCTGGCACAGGCTCCATATGCCTCCTTGCAAACCTCTGCCTACAGCCAGCCCAATATTTATCTTCAATGGTACTGTAACTAGAACACATAGCACAAAGGCTTTCTGCCCTCAAGTGCACACATATAACTCCCTACTGGCCTACGAAGAGTGTAATCACTCCACGCCAGGAGAATCCCTAGGCAGGGTCACAGTGACCACAGCTGCCAAGTTGTGTGCAGCAAGAAGTGTTATTTTTGGAAATTTTGTGTTAACCAATTTACATATTTTGAAGTAATTTGCAATCAGTTTTAACTTTAAAGAATTATGTGGATTTAGTTTTGGTGGAATATATTCACTACAATTAAATCTATTGTATATATATGTAATCCACCTTCCTGTTTGGCAGCCCTCGTGAATGAAGTCTTCGGGCTGAGCAGAAAGGCTTGGTCTAACCATAAAATAAGAGTGAGATGATGGGCAAAGATAAATACCTGAGTACTACAGGAGGAGAAGATGGAGAGGTTGAGGGTTACCACAAGAAGATCATGTGTGGGATTTGGTTTTGTTTGTTTCACGATTCACCCATCTCCTCCCTTGCTCCTCTGTTGCTCTGGTGTTGGAGAGGAGTTACGGCAGCTCTAGTGAGGATGCCATTTATTTGCACCTGGCTGCCCCCTCCACGTTGACTTGCTCACAGACTGGAATATCCAGAGAGCAGTGTCTGTGCTAGACCAACCCCAAATCATCTGAGCAAACGGATGGAGTGGGGCCTTACTTCTCCCTTAATTCCATGCTCAGCCAAGCAAGGCAAGGGCACAGCCTAGCTCTTAAGCTATAATTTTTTGAGGACAGAAACCATAGGTGCAATTCTGCACTGGGCTCCAGATTGAGGAGCAAAGGTGGCTTTGTCTCTGGCCTAGTCGTTGACCAAAATGGCCCCCGATATAACTCCAAATAGCTCCCAGGGATACCTGAGTTATGACAACCTTCCTGGCGCTGCCTGTACGCAGTGCCACAATGTGGAGTTGCCCTGGGATTTCCATAGTATACTATGGTTTCACCGCCAACATGTTGCCACCAGCATCTCCACTACACCAGGTCTTGCAAGGGGGGTTGGTGGGGGGCTGCATAGGGAAGCCTATGGTTATCTAACAAAGTGTCTGCACCAGAGGATGGGTTTGTATAGCTCCTGTATGTTACTGCAGTGCCATATAGGGGCGGTAGGTATAGGGACAATCACTCCATGTGTCTTATGGCTGTTCAGCAGTGTACACATTTCTGGTGCTACCTAAATAGTAATTTTTATTAATAATTGTTAGCTGAGGAAATGGTACAGGAATTGTATTCATTTATATTTTCACTTGTAAAGCGTATTGGAATATCAGGAATGGAAAATGTCCCCTCTGTTTATCTAGAGCAGGGATCCTTTGGCATGTGGCCCATCAGGGAAATCTGCTGGCGGGCTGGGATGATTTGCTTACCTGCAGCATCCTCAGGTTCAGCTGATCGCAGCTCCCACTGGCCACGGTTTGCCATTCCAGGCCAATGGGGGCTGCAGGAAGTGGCAGCCAGCATATCCCACAGCCCCTGCCACTTCCCGCAGCCCCCATTGGCCTGGAACGGCGAACCACGACCAGTGGGAGTTGCGATCGGCTGAACCTACGGACGTTGCAGGTAAACAAACCGTCCCGACCTGCCAGCGGATTTCCCCGACAGGCCATGTGCCAAAGGCTGCCAATCCCTGATCTAGAGACTAGAGTATTATCATGGATCAAACAGCACAAAGTTCCTTTCACTCTTGTGTTAGTGATCTGAAACCAATCGAGGTATGTAAAACTGATCATGTGTGTCAAGTTGTTTGGAGCAGCTCATGAGTATGAATGCCAACCTCAGGGCACACTGAAGACACCAACCCAGTATCAAGTGTGAACTCTCCTCAGCACTATAACAGCCTTAATAGGGAGTCACAGTCTTCTTGGGCACTCAGGTCTATGTTACCACCCAGGCATCTGTCTTCGTGATAGATGGTCCCTGACACCACAAATCACAATATTCAGGTTAGTCCCAAAGGATTGATCACTCACCACAGGTCAGTTGAACCTCAGATCTCAAACCAAAGACAACACTTGTAGCCAATCCTCTAATAAACTAACTAAAGATTTATTAACTAGGAAAACTAAATCAGCTTTATTTACAAGCTTAGAGCAGGTAAACATACACACACAAATGAAGTACTTAGGTTGCAAATGTAATAAATGTGGCTGTAATGTGCAAGCTCTGTGTCCTTTTGGGCTAGCCCAAGCCAAGCAGCTTGGAGATGCCGTTCTTATGCTTCAAAATATTCCCCTCTCTGAATTCCAAACAGCATAAAGAAAAGGAATACTTGTGGTACCTTAGAGACTAACAAATTTATTAGAGCATAAGCTTTCGTGAGCTACAGCTCACTTCATTGGATGCATTACAGACTAACACGGCTGCTACTCTGAAACCAAACAGCATAGTGATCATTTTTCTTGACAGGGACTTTTATCCCCTTTCCCCAGAGCTCAGACAGATGGAATGAAGGTTTGTGCACATCTCCACTTCATGGGTATGTTGGGAAAAATCAGCAAAGTCTTTTGTCTGCTGTTGTTCCACAATAGCTTGTCTTCTTTTGTTGGGCAGCGAATGACACTTCTTATGGTGAAGTAGCATTTCACACTTGGAAATGATTCTCTCAACAGTGCGGGTTTACAGTTTTAGAGCAAACACTTTTATACTTATAAGGCAATATTTCAATGTTTGCTTTGTAACACAGGATACAAGTATAATAAGTGAGATTAAAGCATGCAGTAACTTACAAGTATTTCATAAAGTCTAAGCACTAAACATATTCTTATAACTCTAATATCTATTTTAAGAACAATACTAACACACAGGCAACCCAGACTGTTTTCCAGCTATTGTCAGCGTTCAGTGGGAACTGAGGGCCCTGGCATGAGCAAGCTCTAGTCTGCCAACATCACAATGTGCCTATTGTCTTCTTAGTTTTTTTCCTCCGACTGGTGAGGTATCTAAATTTAAGTAAATCAGGAGGAAGCATCCTGGTCTTCAAGGCAAGTCAGAAAGTTCTCTCTTACTTCTCAGACCAGAGTTCTATCCTGAATAATGCTCACTGGTCCTGGATGGAATCAATACCTGGAAACAACAGCAAAAAAGCAAGTTTTCATCTAGGGAACTGGAATAATACATGTGCCAACAGAGATGGATGCCATAAAGTGAACATCCTGTGGGCTAATAAATAATGTTACCATTCTTACAGGCTTTTTTTTTTTAAAACCGATGCTTAAGTAAAACAAAATATTTTCTAATCTTTGTATTTCTGGCTTTATTTATTTTTCACCATCTGTTCTTCTCTTCTCTTTTTCCAGTCTGTTTTCATTTTTCTCTTTGAACACACTCCTCCCATCTCTTCTCCTCTTCCTAGGCTTTGCCTTTACTCCACTTACTTTGTTTAATGCTAGCTTTGTCGCCCCTCTCAGTTTACTTCTTATGGAACATTTTTTTGACCTCCTTTTCTTCTCTTGCTCCTCATTCTACTAATGCAATTTCTATTTTGGATCAGCTAGTACTTCACCCTATGTCTTTTTTTAGTGTTTCTTATTTGAATTGCAGTAGTGGCTGAATGCACCAGCCAAGATTGGAGTCCTATTGTGCTAGGCACTGCACAGGTGTAAAGAAAGCTCCCCTGCCCTGACCAACTTACAGTCCAAGTTCCACTTTCAGTCTACAAGATGAAAGAGGCTGGCAGGGAAAACAAAAGCAAAGTTACTTGTCCGAAGAGACACAGCAGCTCAGTCGCAGAGCCAGGAATAGCACCCAGGTCTCCCACTCCAGTGCCCTATTCATTGGGCCACATATACATGACACTCCCTCTTTTAATTTTCCTTCCTTGGCTCCTGCTTCTCTTAATTATGTGGTAAAAATAATACAACATGATATTTCTTTTCCTGCCTTTTAAAATACCATGAGAACTTTCATTATACATTTTTTTTTCACTTGAGTAGGTTCCAAAGAAGATGAGGTGCCAATAAACTGTAACTTCTTGATGTTTGATGGCACAGTTCAGTTTAGTCTGTCCTTCAGACATCTTCAGATCTAGGGCCTGGATGTGGGGAAGCACATCTTCAGAGAGAGAGCTCATCATCTAAACTAAATTGATGCAGACGGCTCTTAGAAGTATTTATTTTAAAATAAAACTTGAGTAGCAAGTATGGTAGACAAGAGATTGTATTCTTACATCAATCGCTTTCCAGAGCTGTAGCTTGAACACAAAAAATGAATCTGATCTCTCTCATATTTTCCATAGTCATTGTTAATTAACAAGAAGAAAGGTGCAGTTTGTGCTATCCATCAGCCAGAAAAATAGCAAAATCAATTGTCTCTTCTTAATATAGCTATTTTCTGTTAGTGAGACACTTCATCTTGTTTTTTTCCATGCTCATTGTCCCTATTAAAAAGTGTACATTAATTGCTCAATATTTGCCTCGTTATTTACTGTTAAGTTTGTATACTATGGCAAATTACACAAGCACATTGAACCACCATCATATAACACTCTTCTGGCAAGGTCTGTTTTTCTCACTGAGCACTAAGACAGCCTCCAGTATATTTTCCTTGATATTGAGTCAGTGTTGTGTTTCAAACCTCCTTTTGGTCACAAATATTTCCTAGTAATGGAGATGAGTTTAAACAGCATTTTTTCAAAAATAGGTGTAAAAAAGCCAAGCTGCAATCAAGCAAAAAAAAAATTCTAAAATCTATTTGTGCAATTGCTTATCAAATTAGCTTGATAAGAGAATCTTATCCAGGACGTACTGTGCAGCTATCCAATAGACCTTGATAGAATCTTCGTTAGTTAAATTATTCCCAGGATATAGAAATATTTATGGCCAAGATTTTAAAATAGTCATTTCACATGGCTCAATTTTTGGGTGCCTAATTTGGTACCTCTTAAAGGGGATGGGTTTTCAGAGGATTGATGCTCAGCACTTCCTTCAAATCAGGCCCTGTTAAATCCTATCAAGTTGGACACTCCAAAATTGAGACACTCATTCACTTAAAATCTTGACCATTTTTCTTTATAGTGTGTGGTACTGCTTTTATATAGTCAGCAAAGTTAGAGAGGAATAAAATCTGTTAGTCACTGAGTCTATCCCCATGCTGATGGATTGTTTCCTATTGTCTATGCATCAGTACAGAAAAACACTAAATCTACTTATCCCTGTTGAAGTCTGTGACTTCTTGGGTGCTTTATGTTAAGCACTTAAGCGTTTTGCTGTGTGGAAGCCAGAGCTCTTTGTTCAATATAGTAGAAAACATTTTGTGAGATGGAGCTTCTACCGCTTCCCTCAAGATTACTCCATGCATGCTCTAATAGATCTCATTGGCAGGGAGTTTTCCCTTTGTGTTTCTCTTCTCAGTTTCAAACTGATACAATGAATTGTACCTACCTAAAGAAACCTTCTCTGGCTATACTATTCAGCTATTGGTAGACTGCTACCAAGACCCTCCCTCTCTGGGCCTGATCCTGCAAGCTGTTAGGTACCCTTAATTCCCACTGACATCAGTGGGAGTTGAGAATGCTCAGCATGTCGCCAGGTCACATCTAGAGTCACCAATTAATTAAGCCATTTTTAATATTTCCTCATAAATCAATTCCTCCAGTTTCATAATCCCTTCTGTTGCTCTTCACTTTGAGGAATGATATTGCTATTGTGTTAGGTGCTAGTTTGTGTGAACAAAGTGTCATTGGCTAGGGTTACTGCAGGCTACAGTAAGTTTTATTACTTTACAAGACTGCATTTTTTATCATGCCACCTGCCTATGTGCTGAGATTTAGTATCATTGATTACTCGTTTGTCTGCACAATAAATCATACAAATGACACAAGGTGAGGAATCCTGTGTTCACTGATTGCATCAACAGAAATAAATCTCAGAACTGAGAAAGTAAGCAGTAAGAGCCAAATCTTGCAAGGTGCGGAGTACCTCTGGGAACTGATGGACCCTAGGAGATAGGAATCAAGCATACACAATACCTTGCAGGACTGGCTTCTCAATTTGGACAGACAAAGCATAGCTGTAGAATGATTGCGTGAAGTGTGGCTGTCTGCTGAAGGTGAAAAGGCCAGTAACTGAATTGTGGGCATTGCTATTTTTATCTTTTCATGGGGCTAAAAAATAAAATTGTATTGGGATTTCTGTCCTGGAATCTGACTTGTCACTGCACAAAGAGGAATAGCATCATGAAGCAAGGAAAGTTATTAACTGAAGATGCATCTGTTCCTTTTCTTGCATTTCTTAGTGTTCCAAGAATGATGGACTAATTAGAAGAATCCATGCTAAACTTATAGTACTGGATGAATACTTCTACCTTCTGTTTGTTCTTAGTTTTCCTAAGAATAAGCATGTCAAACTTTTAATGCTTGTGACAGAAATTTGAAGCAAAAAAGTTTATAATGGCCACAGGCTGAGGTCTATGGTAAAAGAATCTTTCAAGACACCAAAAAAAAAAAAAACAAAAAAAAACGTTTACTGTTTTATTTGATTTTTTCAACTTGAAAATCCACAATCTACATTTTAAAAAGATAGGGCCAAATTATCCCCATGTAGTTTATTCCCATATAGGGGACTGGCAACTCCATGAGTTCTCACTTGTTCAGGATTGAATGGTCACCATATGGTGTAACCAGTGTCTCTGCAAAATGTTTCAGAGAATAATGTGTCAGGTGTTTTTGGTTTCAGAGTATCAGCCGTGTTAGTCTGTATTCACAAAAAGAAAAGGAGTACTTGTGGCACCTTAGAGACTAAAATTTATTAGAGCATAAGCTTTCGTGAGCTACAGCTCACTTCATCGGATGCATTTGATGGAAATGCATCTGTTATTCCGATATTTGTAAATGGGTATAACAAGAATGTGTTAAACGTTTTGGAAAAGGTTGCAAGAATAGGGATTTAGAATTTAAAAGTTAAAGTTTCTTACATAGAGACATAGCAGAGATACAGAGTGAATATATCATCAGAACAAGAGCATGGCTGTGTAGCAGCACCAATTCACCTGTGCAGCGCCTCCTGATAGTCATCCAGGAATTAGCACAATTCCAGCCTCAGAGTTCCTCCTGCTGGCCAGTATCTTCCTACCGGTACCTGCTTTCTGTAAATCTCTACCACTTGTGGCAGTTCAGGCCCTATGTCCCACCTAGACCCCAGTGCCCCTTATTTTGGGGTGCTGCCCCTTCACTCTGTCTCCCCTCCCCCAGGAACCCCAAATCCCTAGACCCACCTTGCCTCAGTGGCTACTGCCATTTGTCATCTAGCCCCTTTTCTCAGGGGCAAACTACAGTCTGTAATGGCCACTCATCACTGGCAAGGGGGTTGGACCTGCTGCCTTTCTAGCCCCCGCTGCCTCCTTGCAGCTCTAGTACCTCCCCTGGCATTTAGCAAGGCCTCACCTGGGGACTCACCAGGCCAGAACTCCCAAGCTCTGCCTCAGGTACTTTGCTTGCTCTCCCAGGCTACCTGGTCCTCTTTGTTCCCCAGCTGGAGCAGTAGCCTCTCCTCCCACTCGCTCAGCCTGCCCTTTTATCAGGGCCAGCGGTGCCCTAATTGGGTGCAACCACACCTGTGGCTGACTACCCAAGCAGCTTCTCTTGGCTGCTTTTAACCCCTTTCTGACTGGAGCAGGGTGACCACCCCACTACAGCTGTACCCCCAAATGCTTCAGAGTTGAATCCTCTTTTGGCCATGCTAGTTCCAAATGTGCCTGGGTTGCAAAGTAAGAATTGCAATGAGTTTGGATTGAGAGACAATAAAAAAAAAAGTTTGAAGAAGAACAAGCAAAAACAAGTCATTCCAATGTGTAGATGCATTTTAATTCAGAGGGTTTTTTTACTAGGGGCACCTGTAATGGATGCTTCTCCAGGAGAGATAGTAAAGGAGAACTCTATAAGCATTAGATTTCAGAGTGTTATCAAAATCTGCTGGAATTATTTTGAGAGAGAGAAAAAATCACCTTGATTACTGAACAAGATCCCAGTAAAGATCCTGGGCTAAAGGCTCTGATGACAAAACTCCATTACAATCAATTTCCACCTCTTATAGCAGCAGCTAAGTGTTAGCAATGAGATCGTAGCTGCATATTAAGAGTTTTGAACTAAAATGATTAGGGATTTGGAATGGGTCCCATATGAGGAGAGACTAAAGAGGCTAGGACTTTTTAGCTTGGAAAAGAGGAGACTAAGGGGGGATCTGATAAAGGTATATAAAATCATGAGTGGTGTGGAGAAAGTGAATGAGGAAAAGTTATTTACTTGTTCCCATAATATAAGAACTAGGGGCCACCAAATGAAACTAATGGGCAGCAGGTTTAAAACAAATAAAAGGAAGTTCTTCTTCACTCAGCCCATGGTCAACCTGTGGAACTCCGTGGCTGAGGAGGTTGTGAAGGCTAGGACTATAACAGGGTTTAAAAGAGAACTGGATAAATTCATAGAGGTTAAGTCTACTAATGGCTATTAGCCAGGATGGGTAAGGAATGGTGTCCCTAGCCTCTGTTTGTCAGAGGGTGAAGATGGATGGCAGGAGAGAGATCACTTGATCATTTCCTGTTAGTTCACTCCCTCTGGGGCACCTAGCATTGGCCACTGTCGGTAGACAGGATACTAGGCTGGATGGACCTTTGGTCTGACCCCACTATGGCCATTCTTATGTTCTTATGTTATGTTATATTGGTCCATGCAAGTACAAGAACACGCTGACTTTAACACACTTAACCTCGCCTCCTAAACAACTTTCTCTGTTACATTTTTTCCCATGGGAAAAGAGCAAAACACATTGGCATGCGCCTCCCCTCTCCTACTAGGTGGGTTGCAGGTGGGTGTGGTTTGAGAGGAGGAGGAGGAGAGAAATGGCACTGAAACAGGAAGTGTGCTAATGTGGGCTGGTGCAGCAGGTTGCCAGGTAAAGGGGAGGCTGGCACTGCTGTGTCAGGGCTCTGACAGCAGTAGCACTTTAGACTGTGTGGTCTTCCCTCAGTCCTTGGGATACTCTGATTATACTGTATTTTTCAGGTAGTGACTTATTTTAAATCAAGAAAAATTACATAGAAAATAAAGGACAAATATAAAGAGCCTGATCCCTATTTACACTATGCCCCCTTTACACCACTAGGGTGGTATAAAAGGGTGTTAATATAAATGACAATCAGATCCAAAATCTCAATGAAAAGAGACACAGGGGACTCACTCTAAAACATTTTGCATCTGATATGACACACAAAATGGCAGCTACCATACAGCTGCCTCCTCTACCTACCATGACGGGCTCCTTAAGTGCAAAGATACAGTGCACATAAAACAAAACAATCAAGTTTCCCTCGAGCTATGTACCTACCTACACCATATTGGTCATAGAGTGTCTGACTAATCATTCCATAGGTGGGGGGTTAGTCCGCAGCACACACACATCTTGCACTAGCCCCCAGCCACAACCCTTCTCAGGTTTGCGAAAGGGATGTTCCCATCAGAGTGGGATACATAATTAGCACATAATTCAAAGTTCCTCTTCAACTCCTCTTCTGCCAACCATTCTGTCCGCCCATTCCATGAGGGCACAAGCTTCCTTGGTGGCATTCCTGGCCCAGGTACCGATCCAGGACATTTGTGGAGTAGCAACCTGGTCATTGGTGCATATATTTTCTTCCTATCCCATCAGTCTTGCTATCTTGCTATCCCATCAGTCAGCAAGGATGCTGTTTTTTGTCAAGCTATGTTGCAATCCACACGTCCATGAATTCTGAGGCCACCTCCTACGGAAGGGGTTCTCAGCCTTTTTCTTTCTGAGCCCCCCTACCCCATACTATAAAAACTCCATGGCCCACCAGTTCCACAACAACTGTTTTTCTGCATAGGGAGTAGCAAGGGAGCCCCTGAAGCCAAGCTGCTCAGACTTTGGCTTCAACCCTGGGTGGCGGGGCTCAGGGCAGCGTGGCTTTGGCTTTCTGCCCTGGGCTCCAATGAGTCTAATGCTGGCCTTGTTGCGAGGACCCCTAAAGGCTACTTGCAGTTGAGACCTCTGGCTGAGAACTGCTGTCCCATGGTACTGCTTGGGAGTCATCTAAGATGGAATGGACATGTGCAAGAACTCAAAGAAGAAAAAATGGTTACTAGCCTTTCCATATCTGTTGTTCTTCAAGATGTGTTACACATGTCTATTCCACGACCCAGCCTCCTACCACTCTGTTGGTGCTGGCTTGACAGGGTGCATGGTTGGCCAGATCCCCTGTGCTGCTCCATAAGCGCGTACACAGCACCACAGGGCGCTAGAGCCAACTTGATGGGTACCACTGAGGGAAAAAATGTTCAGCAACTGTGCATGGGGCATACGCACACATAACATGAAATGGACACGTGCAAAGCATCTCAAAGAACAGTTACCAAAACAATAACCACTGGGGATTTTTCCCTTAAAATGAAAGTAAACTATTTCATCGGAAGACTTATCTTAGATAGGATAATGAAAGGCTCTCCACCTCCTCTCAAAGGAAACATGAGCCTTCTAATTAAAATATGAAGGTCTAATATGTAAACCAATATGACACACTATTATTACTCAGCTAATAAATAAAAAGTTCTGGTATGTAAACTGAATAGCAACAAATCATCGACCCTTTAGCTTCCTTAAAAGGAGCATTCATTGTTCTCTGGATAATGTTTGATATTCTGATATTGGGAAATACAGGTGATGATCTGTCATTTCTGTAGTTCTTAGTGAACCTTCCTTTGAAATACTAGCAAAGTATTCTGCTTAATATCTACAGGAAGGGAGCTTTGCTTACAAAGGGGATAAAAACTCTTCAAACCAAGGCTATAAAGTCAGAAATTCAGCAAACACTTACATTTTTCTTTAGTGAGGTCCAATTTTGTGTCAGTCAGCTTAGACACTGAATATTTCAAGTAAGCTATAGAGGCTGAGTGAACAATCAGATCTATATACAAATCAGGTTTGCGAGAACTATCTCTGTTTAAACAAGCCTTGTGATATAGGAAAATGGGGCCCCTTGTATGTTTGATATGAACTCTTTAGTGCCAGATGGCAGATATTTGAGCATGGAAACTCACCTTTGAATAGGAAAAGAACACTTGAGCACAGGAACCCAACTTTGACTAATAAAATAAATTAATCTAAGTTGAAATCTCATGAGAGGATAATTCATGGCCGTGTTCATTAATAGATAAAAATGCACCAATTACACTGTCAAAGGTAAACTGTATAAGAAAATACCATTGAGGAGAAGTAAACTGCCCAGGCAGTATGCGAGGAACACAGCCACATAAAAGACCAAGACGCAGCTCCAAGGCAGCCAGCACAATTGCTGGAGGAGTTTGCCAAGGAGCTAGATGCTGATGGAAAAAATTAGCCTCAGTACATTGGCATCTGGAGCCTGTGACTGCCATCCAAAAAAGAAGGGACTGGTGTAGCAGAATTGGGTAACTGCACTCCAGCAGCCTACCACAAGTCTGTTGTGGCTTTGTCCTTTAAAAAAAATAAGTGTTTTCAATTTTTAAAAAAATCAAGCTTTGAATGTATAAGAAAATATGAGGTTGTAGGGAAGGCAGGAGAGAATGCAGGATTATCCTGATAAAAGGAATAATTATCTTTTAATATATAGAAATATGCCTTTTTGTGTTTCTGAGTATTTGTTTCTGTGTTAACTCTGTGCCCATTTCACAAAGAATTATACACTCCATTTGCTTGAGATTCCAATGTATATTACTTGGGAAAAAAAGCAATTTCTGAGTACAGCCCATGTTTTTACAATTATATATATTCTTTTTTTTTTTGGTCAGATGTAAGTGATCACCCCCTCTTGCGTTCCCCAAGGTGGGGCCATAGCTCAAACAATGGGGGGTGGAGCTGCCAATAAAGATAAATTACCAGCTCTAATGCTGAAAATGTGCTTATTCATAAAGGAAATTTACAAGAATGAGGAGATGTTATCTCAGACATTTTAGCGAACTTTCATGGGTTGATCTTTCTTTGATACACAGTGTTGTAGTGTATCTAGTGACACTATACTTATGAATGTGAAGGCAAAGTCTTCCTAAGATCCCATTTTCCTTAATTTGTAGTCCCCCCCATCAAAAAATTATCAAAATGTTCTCATACTTGTTCTGAGTTCATAAGTGAATATTTTTTAAATCTTTGAACAAACTCCATTTAGGCATTTTTGTGTTATTCAGGAAAGGAAAAAAAATCCCATACATTTTTTGCAGATGATTAGCTAAAAGATGGTTTGGATTTAAAACATCAGACTAAGCAAGTATATAGTTCTCAGTGAGGAATATATGAATTGCTAAATTAAATCTTTGTATGCAATAAAGAAGTTATCAATGAATGACATTGCATAATGCGTG
Organism: Dermochelys coriacea; assembly: GCF_009764565.3. NCBI lineage: Eukaryota > Metazoa > Chordata > Testudines > Dermochelyidae > Dermochelys > Dermochelys coriacea. The sequence goes on along the minus strand of NC_050071.1, from coordinate 61,858,250 downwards.
CATATAATATATAATTTTTCTTATTGATCTTTATGAGGATCTTCACATATACTGTGGGTACCATTAAAACTCAGTTTTTACCTCCCAAAGTAGGCGCAAAGTCAACAGGACTAAGCGTGTTGACATTGAAGTCAATGGGACTAATCACATGCTTAAAGTTAATCAGGTGCTTAAGTGCTTTGTTGGGTGGATCACATGTTGCAATGAATGAAAGGGATTAGTTAAGGATCCAGTGCAAATATAATTTAACTCAGACTTTCTGGACTTATTTCTGGCCTTCAATGTTATTTCTCTTTTTTGGTGTTAAACAAGCCTGCACTTTTTATAAACACGATAACAAATCACAGACCAGCTATATGCTGTAACGGAATATCTGTAGACTGTAAACAAGTAATTATACCTGCTATAATGTGTTCCACACAATAAACAGGTATGGAGGAAAAGAAAACAAATTTACTATATAGAAGTCTCCACTAACAATGAATAATAATCAACATTATCTGACCCATGGCATTAGAATTTGCATATAGGAGAGTTTTCTATGGGAAATGCTACAAGAACTGCAGTGAATTCTGATTTATTTTATTAAAAACTACTGCATGTGCTAAAATCGTAGATAAAATATATTTATTAAAGCTAGCTTTTTTCTTAACAGTTTTTAGTCATTTCTAAAAAAAATGCTTATATCACTTAAATAAAGAGTGGTGAAGATAGAATAGAATATTAAAACAAGTCTTGAGAGGAATAAGCTCAAACTGATGGTTGTTATAATGATAATGACAAAGGCCCAGTTTCAGGAAAACACTTAAGTAAGTAGTTTCCTGAACAGGAATGGACTTAAGCACACAAGTACATGCTTAAAATTATGCACATGCTGAAGTGCTTTACTAAGTCAAAGCTATAATTACAGAATATTATATCCACTATGATTTATGTACCAGAGAAATCTTTTTTTCTGTTTACAAAGAAATTGTACTAATCCATCCTAAGACATTAACATCTCCACAGTTAAGGTTGTGAATCATGCTTTTTGTAATAAACATGATTTTCTTCTCTTTGCCCTCACTCCTTCAGCAACCTTAAGAGTCATTTCAGCTTCAAATTTTAGATGTCAGATCTTTGGCTAGGAGACCATGTTTCTTGCCCAAATTTGAGGTGATCTGGACAGATAATTTAAAATACTTATCTCAGATAAAATAGGAGTTAAATAATCATGTTTTGAAATTTCTTGCAGTTTTTTCTGGTCATATCTTATAACAAGATTGGCCTGTATTTTTACTCTGGATAGAGGTGAGGTTTATTCAAAAGAACCTGGTGCATCACACCAATTCTAGGATGGGGTAAGAGATATTCGAGAAGTTATTCACTAGAAAATTAGAAGGGTCCACCAGGTGTCACTTTTAAAGGTACCGTGGGATTGCTAGTGTCCTAAGCTTTTATTAAAAAAATTAAATCTTTAGCTCTTTTACATATGGATACATCTTTCACAATGGAAACTGATTGCTGGAAAAGATTTGTCTATCATTTTCTTACAAATAATTAGGCAAATTTACAGTTGTCCTCTCCCAGCTGCCAACCTTTGATTCCTGTATCTAGTCCCAGGTTTGCTTCTCTGTGGACCTTTTCAGGTCCAGAACAGCTACAGTAGACCTTAGTAGTTTCACAGGAAGTATGGGCCCAACACAGACTTTATTCCCGGCCACATACCAAGGGCTGCATCCGGTCCTGTGGATTTCAGAGGACTGATATGAAGGCAAAACTGGAATGGGGGGAAATAATCAAGGAATGGAGCACACGAGGCTGAAGGGAGGTGGGGAACTGACTCATGGAGTCCACTTGAGGAACAAAGAACCATTCAGAATTTCTATTTCCCCAGGGTTCCCTATTCCCTTCCTCTTCCTGTCTCTTGGTGTCCTGCAGAGATCCTGGTTCTCCAAATCCTCTAGGTTTCTAATGGCTGTTTCTTGATAAATACACTGTTCTTGTAAGTATTTTAACCCTTAAATTACTGATCTGTACTCTCAACCTAAACACAATTTACCTTTAACAAAGAATGAACAGCTAGTCTAAAGATGGTGAAAAATTTTTAGCCTTACAGTGAAGAAAAGACGCTCTGTATCATCAATATATAACAAGAAACCGGACTGAGTGTACTTAAAATTACATGTGGAAACCTCCCCTGGTAGCAAAACAAGTCATAGAAATGGGATATCAATGAGAGTCCAGGCATTCATCTTTAAAACTACTGGCGGAATGGCAAGTCATTCAGCACAAGCCTCTTTCTAAGTTCACTTTCGTCTGCTGGCAAAGACTCAGTAAATGGAAATTGTCATAACCAAATAACAGCAATCTAATTATTTAATAGTGCAGCCACTTTAATAAATGGCAGAAGACTCAATATAGGCTACTTTAGCTAAGTGAGTCATGTCTCCAGCTGGGCATTGAAGAATGCACTTCTCCAGCACCAGAAAATGATTCCTGTCAATAGTAAGATGGTACTTAAGTACTAAAGTCAGAGGTGGGTTAGGTTACTAGTACAATTAATCATTCTAGGCAATTTGTCAGATTTGTTTTCCCAAAACCCACAATACTTATAATAAATCCAAAAACAATAAATCAGTTTTTACTTCTGTTTCTATCAAATGCTTCTATTTTTCATCATTCAAGGCTGGATTAAGGCACAGACCATTGAGACCTGTGCCTAGCACTCCAGTTTCTAGTCATACCATTGTTAGAATTTTAGCTTTCATTTAAAAAGTGAGTTTTTAGCCCTTGTGATAGTAAAGCAAAGTTTTAAAATGTGACTTGAGTGTACTCAATGCAGAGATGTACATCTGTGTACACGGACAGCCTGGAGCAATAGCGCTTAAAAAGAGAAAACTTTCCTTGCATCTCAGTGGGATGTTATTTTCAAGACCCATTTCTTTGGGTCTGCTCCACCAAGACCACCCAAGTAGAATTTTCCATGTGGTAAAACACCACCATAGCTAGCCCAGGTCACCCACCCCCACAGGTACACCTGAGCTGCTGGGGTAAGTACTGGGGGAGAACCCTGGCTGCAGCCTCTCCCTTTCTTGGTGGGGGATAAGGGAAAGACAACTGGGGAGGGAGAAAGGGGTCTTATGCTGCACTCCTACCTCTCTGAGGGGAGGATGTTCCCCTGACACTACCACTCAAATTGGAGGCAAGGTTAATGCATGAGGGTGGGGACACAGGGGATCCCCAAGTCAGTAATATGATCCAATCTCCATTTATTGATGTTAATGTGTGTTTTCCCTAATCATTTTAAAGTAATTAGCATTGGCCCAGATTGAGCTGGCTGCTCTGTGGGCCAGTCACTCTACCCCTTGAATAGCAGCCAGGCTTGACTGGAGTCCTGTGCTCCATAGAGTACAAGGACTGCTCCTTCTATGCACATCTTTGGGAGAAAGACACTGGGCTCAGTGTCATGGCCTCACTCCCAGCTCCAGCTGTCCCATGGAGAGTGCCTGGTGCAGAGGGAGTAGTAAGCATTGCTCCCTGGAGATGTGTAGCACAGGGCATGCTACCCATCATGCCAGGCTGCTCTGGGAGGAATTCTATCTCTGTGACAGACTTCTTTGTGGAGCTCCCTCTGACCTAGTGCACCTCCTCAACTCTCCCTTACCGCTAGGACAGTGTTATCTCATGATACTACCCAGTTACATCCATATTGTGGCTAATAGAACTACATATCTGCACTTCAAAAATATTTCAGTGTGGGCATATCATAGTAAATGCCTTTTTAGCCACCTGCACAGTGTCTGACCTTGTTACAATCCTCTTGCTGCGTGTTTGGAGGAACTCCATATAACAGACAGAGGATAGATTTTACCCTTTTTTACCCCCTCCCTTAAGCCTGCATGGTTTTACTGACTGTACAAATTTGTTGCTAACCCCTCAAACCTACACATCTTATCTTGAGTGATTCTCTGCTTTAAATTTTAAAGGATGTTTAAAATAGTCTGAAAATGTAGGGGCCCATTCACCATCTTTCTCATGTTGAGTGGTACAGTCCAATAAAAGTTAATGGGACACCTAGAGGGAGAAATTTCTGCTCAACATAAGTGACATAGAATCAGGCCCTTAACAAAGAAAGGCATTAATATACAGAGATGAATGAAACTGATTGACTGGAGTCCTGTGCTCCATAGAGTACAAGGACTGCTCCTTCTATGCACATCTTTGGGAGAAAGACATGGGTGACTTTAATTTTCCTGATATCTGCTGGGAGAGCAATACAGCGGTGCATAGACAATCCAGGAAGTTTTTGGAAAGCGTAGGGGACAATTTCCTGGTGCAAGTGCTAGGGGAGCCAACTAGGGGGAGCGCTTTTCTTGACCTGCTGCTCACAAACCGGGTAGAATTAGTGGGGGAAGCAAAAGTGGATGGGAATCTGGGAGGCAGTGACCATGAGTTGGTTGAGTTCAGGATCCTGACGCAGGGAAGAAAGGTAAGCAGCAGGATACGGACCCTGGACTTCAGGAAAGCAGACTTTGACTCCCTCAGGGAACAGATGGCCAGGATCCCCTGGGGGACTAACATGAAAGGGAAGGGAGTCCAGGAGAGCTGGCTGTATTTCAAGGAATCCCTGTTGAGGTTACAGGGACAAACCATCCCGATGAGTCGAAAGAATAGTAAATATGGCAGGCGACCAGCTTGGCTTAATGGTGAAATCCTAGCGGATCTTAAACATAAAAAAGAAGCTTACAAGAAGTGGAAGGTTGGACATATGACCAGGGAAGAGTATAAAAATATTGCTCGGGCATGTAGGAAAGATATCAGGAGGGCCAAATCGCACCTGGAGCTGCAGCTAGCAAGAGATGTCAAGAGTAACAAGAAGGGTTTCTTCAGGTATGTTGGCAACAAGAAGAAAGCCAAGGAAAGTGTGGGCCCCTTACTGAATGAGGGAGGCAAGCTAGTGACAGAGGATGTGGAAAAAGCTAATGTACTCAATGCTTTTTTTGCCTCTGTTTTCACTAACAAGGTCAGCTCCCAGACTGCTGTGCTGGGCAACACAAAATGGGGAAGAGATGGCCAGCCCTCTGTAGAGATAGAGGTGGTTAGGGACTATTTAGAAAAGCTGGACGTGCACAAGTCCATGGGGCCGGACGAATTGCATCCGAGAGTGCTGAAGGAATTGGCGGCTGTGATTGCAGAGCCCTTGGCCATTATCTTTGAAAACTCGTGGCGAACGGGGGAAGTCCCGGATGACTGGAAAAAGGCTAATGTAGTGCCCATCTTTAAAAAAGGGAAGAAGGAGGATCCTGGGAACTACAGGCCGGTCAGCCTCACCTCAGTCCCTGGAAAAATCATGGAGCAGGTCCTCAAAGAATCAATCCTGAAGCACTTAGAGGAGAGGAAAGTGATCAGGAACAGTCAGCATGGATTCACCAAGGGAAGGTCATGCCTGACTAATCTAATCGCCTTTTATGATGAGATTACTGGTTCTGTGGATGAAGGGAAAGCAGTGGATGTATTGTTTCTTGACTTTAGCAAAGCTTTTGACACGGTCTCCCACAGCATTCTTGTCAGCAAGTTAAGGAAGTATGGGCTGGATGAATGCACTATAAGGTGGGTAGAAAGCTGGCTAGATTGTCGGGCTCAACGGGTAGTGATCAATGGCTCCATGTCTAGTTGGCAGCCGGTGTCAAGTGGAGTGCCCCAGGGGTCGGTCCTGGGGCCCGTTTTGTTCAATATCTTCATAAATGATCTGGAGGATGGTGTGGATTGCACTCTCAGCAAATTTGCGGATGATACTAAACTGGGAGGAGTGGTAGATACGCTGGAGGGGAGGGATAGGATACAGAAGGACCTAGACAAATTGGAGGATTGGGCCAAAAGAAATCTAATGAGGTTCAATAAGGATAAGTGCAGGGTCCTGCACTTAGGATGGAAGAATCCAATGCACCGCTACAGACTAGGGACCGAATGGCTCGGCAGCAGTTCTGCGGAAAAGGACCTAGGGGTGACAGTGGACGAGAAGCTGGATATGAGTCAGCAGTGTGCCCTTGTTGCCAAGAAGGCCAATGGCATTTTGGGATGTATAAGTAGGGGCATAGCGAGCAGATCGAGGGACGTGATCGTTCCCCTCTATTCGACACTGGTGAGGCCTCATCTGGAGTACTGTGTCCAGTTTTGGGCCCCACACTACAGGAAGGATGTGGATAAATTGGAAAGAGTACAACGAAGGGCAACGAAAATGATTAGGGGTCTAGAGCACATGACTTATGAGGAGAGGCTGAGGGAGCTGGGATTGTTTAGTCTGCAGAAGAGAAGAATGAGGGGGGATTTGATAGCTGCTTTCAACTACCTGAAAGGGGGTTTCAAAGAGGATGGCTCTAGACTGTTCTCAATGGTAGCAGATGACAGAACGAGGAGTAATGGTCTCAAGTTGCAATGGGGGAGGTTTAGATTGGATATTAGGAAAAACTTTTTCACTAAGAGGGTGGTGAAACACTGGAATGCGTTACCTAGGGAGGTGGTAGAATCTCCTTCCTTAGAGGTTTTTAAGGTCAGGCTTGACAAAGCCCTGGCTGGGATGATTTAACTGGGACTTGGTCCTGCTTTGAGCAGGGGGTTGGACTAGATGACCTTCTGGGGTCCCTTCCAACCCTGATATTCTATGATTCTATGATTCTATGATTCTATGATAGACTAAGGTCTTTTGTTACTATTTTCAACACAGTTTATTTGTAACTCATTTATGATGTTTGGCACATAGCACTGAAGTCCACAGCTTCACTAATTTTCTGAATGTTTTTGTTTTTTGTTGATTGAAGAGCACCCAAAGCCAGAGCTGGGCTCTGACAAATGACGAATACCTTTCTGAACTATTGTCATAAATATAAAGGGAAAGGTAAACACCTTTAAAATCCCTCCTGGACAGAGGAAAAACCCTTTCACCTGTAAAGGGTTAAGAAGCTATGATAACCTTGCTGGCACTTGACCACAATGACCAATGAGGAGACAAGATACTTTCAAAAGCTGGGGGGAGGGAGAAACAAAGCCTCTCTCTCTGTCTGTGTGATGCTTTTGCCGGGGACAGAACAGGAATGGAGTCTTAGAACTTAGTAAGTAATCTAGCTAGAGATGCGTTAGATTCTGATTTCTTTAAATGGCTGAGAAAATAAGCTGTGCTGGAGGGAATGGATATTCCTGTTTTTGTGTCTTTTTGTAACTTAAGGTTTTGCCTAGAGGGATTCTCTATGTTTTGAATCTAATTACCCTGTAAGGTATTTACCATCCTGGTTTTACAGAGGTGATTCTTTTTACTTTTTCTTCTATTAAAATTCTTCTTTTAAGAAACGGAATGCTTTTTCATTGTTCTTAAGATCCAAGGGGTTGGGTCTGTGGTCACTTATGCAAATTGGTGAGGATTTTTATCAAACCTTCCCCAGGAAAGGGAGTGTAAGATTTGGGAGGATTTTGGGGAGAAAGATGTTTCCAAATGGACTCGTTCCCAGTAACCGGTGTTAGACATTTGGTGGTGGCAGTGAAAGTCCAAGGGCAAAAGGTAAAATAGTTTGTACCTTGGGGACGTTTTAACCTAAGCTGGTAAAAGTAAGTTTAGGAGGTTTTCATGCAGGTCCCCACATCTGTACCCTAGAGTTCAGAGTGGGGAAGGAACCTTGACAACTACTATTTTGCACTATGTCAGAAATAACTTTGCATAACTCATTTGCATAACTTATTTTTCCTTTATTGACTCCAAATAAGGAAGCATATTATCTGATGTTTTATGAAGTAATGCACACATGCTATTAATATGAGGAGCAATGGCAGGAGTTTTTTTTTATTTTGGGGGGGATCTTTTTATCAACTTTCACCCTCAAAGTGTTTGAAGGTGAGTAACTAAAAGCAACTCCAATGGTTTATTGGGTATATATTTTTTTCCTTTGGTGACGTTAGTAAAACCCTACAAAATACTCATTTTTGGTAGCATTTAATCTTGGATGTCTGCAAAAGAAGGACATTTAAAAGATTCAGTGGTGGTAGATTATGAGCCCTTTTTTCTAAACATGCCATTACAATTTCCCATTATATTGTTGCAGTGGACTGAACATCCCAGCATACCAAATCCTAAATCCATAAAAGCAGAAAATTAAACGTGGCTCCAGTGGTTTTGGAGTTTGACCAACAAGTTATCTTTATTAATGCATTCAGGGAAAAAGTCTCATTTTATTACATTATTTTCTTAATGATAAAGGCAGTAATGGAATCTCAACAGAACACACTGAAGGAATCTCAAGTTGCTGGCAATCAGGTCAAATTTGTGTGTGTGTGTTTGGTACAGGGTTAAGACTTGGCACTATCTAACTTACTGACTCCTGTCTTAAAAAAGCAGAGGGGTTTGGGGTTTTTTTTTTTTTTTTTGCTTCTTCTCTGTACTTACTAGTTGACATTTTCTTGGCTTTAAAAGAAATTTTGACACATAAATCCCACATGTCAAATGATATTGTAAAACAAGCATCCAAGTGTCAGCACATAGCCCAATAGTCTGGGGAGTATAGAATAGAATAAGGAACACCTTTATGGAGTCTTTCATCTACCTCCAGCCATCTGCAAGTAATTGGAAACCAGTTTCAAATGAAGCTAGGTTGTTTGGTCTGCTAACATACACAAAGCCAGAGCATATGGTTGAATTAATCAGAATTTTTATTGACTTGCTAATGAGTAAATAAAGGTTTTATTTATTTATGTTTACACGATGGACCATACGTACAGAAACATTCAGAATTCTTTTTCAGAATGTTACAAATTCCATGTCAAATAACCTGCTGGTATTTTAAAATTTTGTGACAATCCCTTAATTTGGTTGGTGGGCTTTGTGGAAGTCACAGAGCCTCACTGGCTAACGAATTATCTTTATTAATGCATTCAGGAAAAAAAATCTCATTTTTATTGCATTATTTTCATAATAATAAAAACAGTGATGACATCTCAACCGAACATACCAAAGGAATCTCACTTTGCTGACAGTCAAATTTAGTTTCAATGCAATTTTTTGAATATTGGATTAGATCCGAGTTTCAGATAAGATGTTTGGATACTCAAGGTTCAGAAAACCAAGGTTCATCTGTATTCTTGAAGGCAGTAATGAACCTGTAGGGCCTCATTTCATGACAGCCCTCAGTCATAAAGGGCTGGTCCAGACATGATAATGAACTAATTTCTGCTTAAGTGAACATATTGTTTCATTTTTGCCATGTGGTAATTGATTTGTGAATCAGTCATGCAGAACTCAGTAAGCTTTTCATCTGATGTCAATCTCATCAATTTGCAAGAACAGCATGAGTTAGGAAATACCAATTCTTGTTTATGAATTTAGCTCAGAAGGTCACTTCAGTTCTTAAGATTTGGAAAAACAGTAGTTGCTTTAGCTTTGTAAGTAATACAACTCATTATTCTAGACCACCAATGAACCCAGATGTTTAAGAAATATGGGGCCTAAGTCTTCTCTCAGTTACATCAGTGTAAATGAGGAGTAATACCAGTGAAATACAGGGGCTTGATTCTCCAATTTGCACCTTGTATAGTCATTTACATCTTTGAGAAGAGGGTAAAAAATAGGAATAAAACTATTGGTTTAGAATGGGAGTGCTTTAAACCCTCTTACCACAAATGTAATTTGCTACACATGGTGCAAAACCGTGGAGAATAAGGCCAATGCAAAACTAATGTATTGAGAGGATAATCAAGCCCACCACCTCAGATGTGCTTTTGCTCTTTACTAAAATATCCTGGGAGTTTGTCGATGTGTACTACAAACATTTTAAAAGGGTGAAGACAGTACAAAATGTTAATTTCACAGATTTCTGGGTTAGGGTCAGGGTTAATACTGGGGAATGGGAGGACAGAAAAAAGCAACAAGCATAGAAAAGTAAGAGTATTGAAAGTTAAAGCAGTTTGATGCTGCTATTTATTTCATGAACTGTACATTAACAGAACATACACATATGCCCACACAGGCGTGTGTGTGTGTATTTTCCACTATGTTGCCTTTACATTTAGACCAGGGGTTCTCAGACTTTTGTACTGGTGACCCCTTTCACATGGTGACCCCCTTTTATTAAAACCACTTTTTAATATATTTAACACCATTATAAATGCTGGAGGGAAAGCGGGGTTTGGGGTAGAGGGTGACAGGTCATGACCCCCCATGTAATAACCTCATGGCCCCTTGGGGGGTCCCGACCCCCAGTTTGAGAACCTGTGACTTAGACTAATTTATTAACTTAAACACATCTGCCTAATGTAATGTATTAGATTTTCTTAATATAATCAGGTTTCAGAGTAGCAGCCGTGTTAGTCTGTATTCGCAAAAAGAAAAGGAGTACCCGTGGCACCTTAGAGACTAACAAATTTATTAGAGCATAAGCTTTCGTGAGCTACAGCTCACTTCATCGGATGCATTTGGTGGAAAAAACAGAGCTCTCCTCTGTTTTTTCCACCAAATGCATCCGATGAAGTGAGCTGTAGCTCACGAAAGCTTATGCTCTAATAAATTTGTTAGTCTCTAAGGTGCCACGGGTACTCCTTTTCTTTTTAATATAATCAGTATTTGAATGTACTTGAATGGCCCAAATTCAGAGGAAAATTGGTACAAACCAAATAATCTTTTGTAAAACCCAGAAATTTTTTGGTAAAAATCAATAAAAACCCCAAACAAAAAGCCTTAGGTGTTAACTATACAGTCTGGGGGAAAACAATTCAGAAATGCTGTTACTGGAACTTTATAGGTCAGGACACTGGTAATGAAATAAGGATCCTTTTGCTCAGATCAGTGGTAGCTAGAAATCATGACCATCGGTATGGTTTGGTGGCCTGTGGGAAACAAGTGGCTGATGTAGGTTCTCATTCCATTTCTTAATGGACAGAAATTCACACCGTCAACAAAATGGCACCTTATTTGCCATCTAACCAGATTGGCACAGAGGCTGAACTGTCTGGAAATAGTCGCTTTTTGGTCACCTTCACCCACATAAAAAAAAGATCATCCTGAGGTATAATAGTAGTGTGAGGAAGAGGAGCTTGAACTGCTACTGCCTGTTATGTTCCTCTTATGTGGACAGAGGGATGCTTTCACTCTCCAGGATAGTGAGACTGACCCGTTTTCCTCTAAATATAAGAAAAATCCCCTCACCCCCAAGAAAGTGAATGTATGGAGCATGTCATGTTACCTACCCCCACCTCTAGTGTTACACTAGTGACATGACACTCAGGTTCACAAAAGATTTTAACGTACAACCTTTAAATATGCTGGGTTTGAACCTCAGGACACCTGACTGCTGCTTGGAGCAATCCTCAGTGGGGTAGGAACGAAGATGGCTGTATGTTACCTTTATGCGTCCTGATTCTGGGGCTTGCCAGGAACTGCTTTGGTTAGGCAAGGACTCATTCCAGCAAAAGGTGACCAATAAAGTGCAAGGATATTCTAGTTATACTCCCTGCACTGCAGGAACTGGCAGAGGATTGCATAGTGCCAGCAAGACTGGGTCGGTGCTATTTGGGGATTCTCATATGTTGGAGAATCCTTGGGTAGCCAACTAACATGGTTTTGCAGAACTCTGTACCAGTGGTATGATGTGAAACAGTCATAATGAGGCCCCAAGGTTTGGCCCACTTTGTTTGGCACTATTATTTCACGAGAGCTGGGCAGATACGTGAAGAGTTAGTGGATAGAGCAAAGCTTTGGACTGTTTTAATTTTGGCTGCACTGCAGTGCACGAATATAAACCCACTTATACAAATGGATGAAAAAGCTGAGACTTGCTGAAAACCACATGCTGTATTTGACTGCAGCTGGGTAAATGAATCACATGCAGAAAATGAGTAACCTAGACAAATATATTCCATTAGCTAAGTTGGTAAACATGTAATAAATAGTCTTTGTACATATGCAGCCTTTATCTAGGTATACAATTTTATTGAAATCAATCACTATCAATAGAGATCATCAACACAAATGTCTGGTATCTATAGTTTATAAGAACTGGGTGAAAAGAAAAGGAGTACTTGTGGCACCTTAGAGACTAAGGTGCCACAAGTACTCCTTTTCTTTTTGCGAATACAGACTAACACGGCTGCTACTCTGAAGAACTGGGTGGTATCCCTTTAAATCAGTTGTGAGCTCTCCAGTGGTACTCACTGTATTCTATAGTTTAGAAGCTGCAGGAATCCAAAAAGAGCGGCAGTGTATATATGTAGCTAGGCATTGCACGCTGTGTCTATTCAGTAAACAAGGTTATTTGGACTTCACCATGCTCACACGGTTTCTTCATATTACTCTAGTTATTTTTAAAAGCAAAAGACAAAACAGTAGCGAATTTATAAACCATTAAAAACTGATATTTATTTTGGGAAGTATGAAATAATGAGGCTAGACTGAAATCAATGGAACTTCTTCTGAGAATAAGATCTAGTCACATGAGTAAGGATCTTCAGGATCCCAAATCTACTGGGTCTGTTTTTCTCTTTTATTTCATTTGATACCAAATAGTCCATTGACTTCATGGTGTTACTCCAATGAACACCGTATCAATGAGTGGAGAATTAGAATTTTATTAAAATTAGAATTAAAATGTATTTATTAAAATGTAGAATTAGTGACCCAAAGAAGAACTCTGTGTAAGCTAGAAACCTTGTCTCTCTCACCAACAGAAGTTGGTTCAATAAAAGATGTTACCTCACACCCATTTTGTGTCTCACTAGAATTAAACCTAGCTATTGAAATCAGTGAGAGTTTTGTCATTGTCTTCTGTGGGTCTGGCTCTTAGTTTTTTAAACTGATTAGTACAAAGATCTTGGACTGTATTCTTGGTATGTATCACCTGCTTTGTGCTCCTCTGGCAGTCCAAAGAGGATGGCAAACCAGTTTAGCCAGCTACCTGGGATTTCCCAAAGAGAGGGGAACCCTGGGGTTAATCCCTGAATTCATGTTGCCACTGTGATACTGTGGCTAAGAAAGCAATTGCAATCCTTGTATGTATAAACAGGGAATATTGCATAGAAGTAGGGAGGTGTTATTACAACTATATATGTTATTAATTAAATCATTTCTGGAATATTGTCCAGTTCTTGTGCCCAAACTGCTTTCCAGAAGGATGTTGACAAATTGCTAGAAAAGAGCTACAAGAATGATTTGAGGGTTGGCAAATCTGCCTTACAGTGTAAGACTAAAGAAGGTCAATCTATTTAATTGATCCAAGAGAAGGTTAAGGAGGTGACTTGATCATGGTCTATAAGTACCTAGATGGGGAGGAGATTTGTGATATTAGACTGCTTTGTAATCTAGCACAGGGTTTCTCAACCTATGGGTCAGGACCCAAAATTGGGTCACCAGAATGTTTCAAAGGGTCACGTGGCAGCTCCTGTGGCTTCTGTCCCATGGGGCTGGCTGGGCTTGCCTTTCTGCTCCATGCACTGCAACCACTGGGGTCCCAGCACCATTCAGGTTTGGCGCAATCATCATGATGTCAGGAGTCCGGGTAGGCCAAATTTGAGCAAGTGGCACTGCAACCCCATGAGCCAGGTACCACTCCACTCACACAAATTTGGTCTAGTTAGGGGGGTGGAGCCAAACCTGAGCCGCACTGGAACCCCACACATTGCAATGCCCGGAGCAGAGAGCCAAGCCCAGCCAGCCCCACAGCACAGGAGCTGCAGGAGCCACCACTGTGGGGTGAGTGCTGGGCAGAACCCAACCCCTGTGGCAGGGCCATAACCAGGGCAGGGCAAGTGGGGCAGCAGCCCAGAGTGCAAAGCTATGGGTGTCTTGCGCTGGTGATACCAGGCGGCTCAGGCCAGCCCTGCATGGCAGGGGTCAGGGAGGGAGTGCCAGTTCAACCCCTTGACTCACCTCAGTGGGTCACCCAGCCTGTCTAGTTTGGGGGGGAGCAACCAAAAAACTGGGGGGCATGTGATCCCACATGCCTCCCCCATGCGTCACCTCTAATAGGGGGCACAAATACCTGGTGTCTTCCCGAGGCAACGCGTGGGGGGAGCATGCAGGGTCACATAGCCAGATTTCTGCCAGGGTTCACAGCAGAATGTGGCCAGTAACAGCCTTTCGGCACTGTGTGTGCGGGAGGGAAGGGACAGGAGCTGCGTCCAGCCACAGGGGAGGAAGATGGAGGGAAGGGATGACCTGACCTGTGTCTTTGCAAAGCCCATCTCTTCTTCTTCTTCTTCTTCTTCTCACCCCCCCACCCCCATCCCCATCCCTATGTGTCTGGAAGAAGCACCTCCCTTCCTGCCCACAGTGTTAAAAGTCAGCTAATACCTCCATGCTCCTGCTGGCCCCTGACATAACCCAGCTGCCTCTGACTACAGCACGGACAGGAAGGGGTTAAGCCCTAAGGATGCATTGTGTACCAGGGCACCTGACTGCAGGGGCTTCAGCGAATCTAGCCAGAGAGGTGGCTCAGCAGAGGAGGGTGCCTAGGGGATGGAGCAGCCCTGCGCTCCCTGGAAGCAGGACTCGGGGGGGGGGAAGGGGGTTGAAGAGGGTGCTAAGCCCCACCCTGGGGGCTGCTGTGGAGCCTACAGGTTCAGGGCATGAACAGGCAGGAAATGGCTTTCCCCTTCCTCTCCCCCTCCCGCCTCCCCCCCCACTCCAGAGCTTAGCTGAGGGGCAGAGAGGCTTCCCAGTGTCAGAGCTGTGTGGGGCTTTGGCACTTGCAAGCCTCAGCTCCTCCTGGCCAGCACCCTGGGCTGGAGGGTCTTGGGCTTTCCTAGGGCACTGGCCCAGCCAGAGGCAGCAGGGGAAGGAAGAAGCCTGCCAGCCAGACTGTTGGTGAGCTGAGTGCTCCGACCAGGGAGTGGGACACAGCGCTGGGAGTGGGACACACCCTGCCTAGGGGGATATGGAGGAGCAGTGGGGCTGGGGATTGTGAAGGTGCAAAGCAGGTAGAGGACAGTGAGAGGGAGAGCACATAAAGGGTCGATGGGTGGGCAGCAGAGGTGACATGTAACTGGCTGCCACCTGACACCTGCCCTCACTCTCCAGCCACCGCAGCTCGCACAGTGCGGCCAGCACATGCCGGAAACAGGACGGGGGACAGGGCCCTGCTAGCTGCGAGCCCACACACAGCAGGGGCTTCACTGATGGACCAGCAGGGGGAGTGACCTTGCCCCGCACGCTGCATCTTCTCCTCACCACCAGCCTTACACACCCACCCCCCATCGTTGACCACTGGCCCCCACGCCAACCCTCTGTGGGTGGGTGGCTGATGAGCACTGATCAGGCCAGCAGCAGGATTCACCAATACCGATGGGGAGGAGATAGAAAATATGAGACAATTTGCCTGCTTTTAAGAAAAAGTCGGGACACCTACAAGAGGGCTTAAATACAGGACTGTCCCTTTAAAAATGGGACATCTGATCATCCTAATCATAATGCTCACTTCTGGACTTAATAACTATGTATTCTTCAAAGTGCCATGTACACCTAAGTAGCAACAATTATAATAGTAAAGTTTCCTATTTGGAGATTTGACTCCAAAACCTTTTTCTTTTCCATTAAATACTTTGATTCAGTCAAATGCCAAAATTTCTTAACAAAAATGTTACATTAACATTTTATTGACTGGGCTTTCTCAGTACTTATCCCACTATCTCATTTCAGAAACATCAAAACTTAGTTAAATTAAAGAATACTTAATGATGATTTTGCCTTGTCCCTCCTCAGTGCACTTGAGATCTTGCCTTGCCAATATCTAGCACAATGCAGTGCTTGCCATTTCTTATTGGTTAACTGGGCAGTTTAAAATATAACAAAATGGATGTTTCTATGAAAGTAAATACCTAACCATACAATGTGGGCTTTTTATGAGTTACTTTATTTAGCACCTAGTGCTCGTTAATGCAAAATATTGGCAGATATTCATTCTTGGTCTAACGCTACTAAAATCCATGCAGTTATATCAAAGAGGAATTTGACCCAACATGTTTATTTTCATGAAATATGAAATTATAATTGACAAGTATGGTACACCTGAATCCTGGTTCTCTGATGGACTTTTCCATTGTGAGTCATCTAGAAACAGAGATCATGTGACAAAAATAATTTTTAAACATACATTGTAGGGCTTGAAATTTAAGACATCCTGGGTCAAAGTCTTTCTTGGTGTAGGTAGCTCCAGTGATGCCAATGGACTTATACCAACAATAAATCTGGCCCACACATATAAAACTCTTGTGCAGCAACTGGGGAAGTTGTGTAACTGTGTTTGGCACTAGAAAAATGTTGCTTTTTGATAACTCTAAGAGGTAAATTTCATTACTCCACACAAAGAATATATGGGCTACTCACATTGCATGCAATTCTTCCAGTTCATAAAGAGTATACTAGGAACTATACTGATTTTATACTTAGGTACAGTCAACAAAACACAGTAAAGCATTTAAAACAGTTTATTGATGCTGGCGGTTAACAACAACATGGCAAAGCCAATTATACAAACTGCATATTATGGAGTTCTCAACGTTTCTTTTTCCCTTCTTGTGGAGCAGTATTCTACAGAAAAAACATGTCAAACAAATGGAAAGCAGCTAAAAGTAAGGTATGTTTCTGCACACAACTCTAATTGTGTCAGGCCAACATCAAGTGTTAGATTGTCAAATTTAGCCAGTTTCACTCATTTTGCAATTAGAAGTTTCTTCAAACCAGGAGAGAAAATTTGCATTTGTTACCTCCCAAGGTCTTGACTTGTTTTCCATTATATTGCTGAAGCAGTGCAGACCAAAAAAAAAGCTTAAAAACCATCAATGAGTTTCAAGACATTAACTTCTGTGACAAATTTTATTCCCTTCCTATTTCTCACATCATAGCTCAAATACTCTGCTGCAAACTATACATATTCATAATATATAGAGTGACATTTACAAAACTTAGTTTCATTCTACAGAAATGCGTAACAACAAACCAGATGTGCTTTCGACAAATTATCAATCATCATTGATCCTCTTTGTCAAGAAAAGTAGAACAAATATGAGAAGAATGAAAGAGACACAAGATTATCTGGAGGCATAACAAGAAAGCTTTCATACTATATCATCTAGCAGATTACTACATTTATACAGATGGGCAGAATATGTGTTATACACATACAGATGCCCCAAATATATTTTACAGTAATTTTCTACCATACATTTTTCTTATGGGGTGATATCCAGATAAGTTACACTTATTTTGCATCCATGATGCCTAAGCTTCATTCTGCCTACTAAATTATCTCCACCAGGACTCCTGTTTCTATCGCACACTTTGGAGCAATTTTCAAATAGCTGCATTATTTTTAAAACCACTAGTTACAAACAACATTTCCTTCTTTTCCTCAAATGTATAATTTGCTACCAACTTTACATGTTTTTTTTTGCACAGGATGGATAATATTTAGTCATGGATCAGTGATCAGGAGGGGAATTCATATGCGAGGTGTGCTTAGAGCAATAAATATGGTAAATGGGAATATATGTTAACATCCTCATTTGGTAATTAAATGCACCAGACCATAATCAGACTATGCTCCTCACAATGGGGATACTTTATATTAATATGATGACAAAAATGAAGATTTAACTCTGCAGGCAGCCAATAAACTTTGCAGCAACCTAATTTTTCTTGGAGCGATGCCTCAGACAAGGTCCCATGTGCCGCAGAAACGAAAAGGTTTCACATGTTCAAAAATCCCCTCATCTTGATTATCTGCTACCTCCGTTGAGTCTGTTATCTCTCCCTAAGAAATTCAAAGATCAGCAACTTCTTCAAGCCTCCTCCTGATTCCAATTGGCATCACACTCATCCAATCAGGGAACACACTGTATACTATGTGTAACAAGAGTACTTGAGAGAAGCGTTGTCTGTATATATACAGATGGTTAAGAGGTAGAGTGCCAATGGATGGCACTTAGGGTGACCAGCAGCAAGTGTGAAAAATCGGGACGGGGTGGGCGGTAATAGGAGCCTATATAAGAAAAAGCCCCCAAAATTGGGACTGTCCCTATAAAATTGAGACAGCTGGTCACCCTAATGGCACTGAAGAAGATACATAATTGTTTTTAGGTGATCTAGGAGCAATACAAGTTATTGTGCACTGCAACTGGCTTCCATCTTGCAATTCTTTACATAGCGCTCTTGACTTCTGTGAGCAGTAACTGAATAGCAAATATAAAAAAAAATTGAGCATACTGCTAGTGATCAATCCATAAAGTAAAAACCAACTCACAAAGATTGTGGCAAATAAATTGGAATAAAAAGGTCACAATCTGTTTGTGGTCATACTGTGAGTAGCAAATAAGGCTGAATTCATCAAATAAAATGATTCATTGTGAATTATTCCCCCAATTTAAACTAGACCTTGGTAACTCCCAGCTCTCAACTGTGTGCTCTCTCCTCCAGCACTATGCTGTAACAATTGATAGAAACTGAGATTAGTCATACGTTACCCACAACTAAAGCGACTGCATAACAATAAACTATGCCCTGTAAATTAACCGTCACATTAATTCGCATGCTTTATGTCCAGCATAACTTCACTGTCCATGTAGCATGAGTACAATATTTCTTTTTCCAAATCCAATGGTCCCCAGTGGTTTCATTTAAGGTCAGGGAACTCAAATTTAGAGACTGTAAGTACAGGAAACAAAAGGATATTGCGTGCTTAACCCCCCTTCTGACTGAAAAATGGATCAACCCTGATTTTTACCCCAATAAAGGATATAAGTAATCTTTTATGTCTTTTTCAACAAGGCACTAAAACCTAAAAGAACATCCTTGTCAGTCTACACTGTAAATCAAGTTAATCGACAAAGTTTTGTAACAGACATAATGCAGATGCTCGCCAGATATTTTTTTACTTCTATTGTTTCTTTCTATCTTCAGTTGTATATTGTTATGCAGTATGTCTTTTGCTGTGTCTAGACTGGGTTAAGGTTATTCCATCAGTTCTAATATTTTTTTCTTAGTAAAATCACATAAAACAAAAGACAACCCCACTAAAGCATCATCCAAACCTGGATTTGAACTGAACCTCATTTGGGGCTCAGTGAAGTTCAATTAACTTTTAGCCCCATTATTTTTAGAGACAGGATCAGACTGCAAAATTTGAGTCTTGACTCTGATTTTGAACATCCAAAAGCTAGAGGCTTTCAGATTTGGGGCTTTAATGTGGTTTGTAAAGAGCAAAAATTGGATCTGGATTTTGAACACCCAATGATCTGGGGAGGTTCAGACTTCAGTTTAGTCCTTTATTAACATAAATAGGTTTTATTTGTAAAATCACATCTTTGTTTGAGTCCAGATCCAAGGACCATGGCAGAAGTACTGGCAATTTATGGAAAGCCCAACTCTACAGACTTAATTGGTTCCAGTATTGTTAGGTTTTGGAACTTTAGGGTGCTCACCTAAACTGAACGAGTTGAAGTTTGCCTATTGTTTGTCAAAAATATAGATATACTGAGATGACACGTCCCTGTATAGTACAACAGAATGGAGGCTGTATTACAACTGCCATGTATTGTGTGACTCCATAAGTGAGATTTTATGCAAATGGTTCAAAGGGCTATTTTGCATATATGGAATCAATTTGCAATAAGTTCCATTTAAGGACAACACCTCCCATCCCAAGCAGTGGTGGAGGTAGAACAGAAAGTTGCATTAAAACTGGCAGTTGTGGCAGGGGTATGTGCTTTAAAATATCTGGGAGTCCTGAGTTGGGTGGTGTTTCACTGTCTGGGGGAAACCTCAGCTCACTACTGAGTCCCTCATCTTCTGTCCCCACAGCCACCTTTTCTGTTTGCTGCTGCTGCTGTCATCACCTGCTTTTTCTGGCTGCTCCTGAGATGCTCAGATCCAGCAAGTGAAGTAGCAAGAAGAGAGGCAGAGAGGCCAGTTGGCTGCTTGCTCAACAGGTACAGCAGCCATTTGTGGCCAACAGCTGCAATCACAAGTTATTTCCACAGTCCAGCTAGATGCATGAGATTTCCGATGGGGTCTCCAGGAATGTGTGTCAGGCTGCAAAATATGTGAATCCTGTGCAAGATGTGACATTTGGTAGTCCTGGATTAGGGCCAAGACCGCCCAAAAGAATTTAGATTCATGAAACCTTTAGAATTTTTTGAAAACATTTTAAGTGGTCACAAAACAAAAATGATTTAAAAATGAACAAGCAACCCAGGGAACTTAGTGCAAGTACCATAAAAAGTTCTAAAACTCAATGAATTAGTGGGCAGCTTCTTTACTGTAAAAGTAAAATCTATTTTAAAAATTCGTTTTCTTGACTGACTGAATTCTCAATAGGTTGAATACATTAGTGATGTGCTTTGGCCCATGCTTTCTCTTTAGAATCCCCTTTACTACTTCCTCTCTCTGGGAAAAAGCCAGCCCTCTGCTTGTGGCTGTTTGAGGAGGGAAGGTGTTGAATGGAGTAAAACCAGCTGCATGGAAAGTCGTGCCCTTATTGGTGAAGCCGAGCAAGATTGTTCAGGGTGGCAGAAGGGGAAAGTGGGTGATGTGTTTATTGTTCTTATCGATTCTCCAGAAAAGCGCTATGAGCGTTCCCTCTAGTATTTGCTTCTAATTTCAGCATGTGAGCAGGACTTGGCCATATGCTTAAACTGCCAGATCCGGTCCCTTTGGGGCCATGATGTGTTGATGAGCGTAGTAACTGTATGATACCAGTTGTCCCTGTACTATTATTGGTTCATGGACTACTATTTGAATGGCTAGTCAGAGATGGGATCAAAATAAAACCAGAGATGAAAACAGTCTGTCCTACCTATCTGTCTATCTACCTACCTACTACAACATGTTTTGCAAAGTGACCAACCCCAGCATCATCTAGACATCACTCAAGCTACTTCTTTTCCAAAAGAATGTAATAGGAATAATTCTATACTGCTGTTGCTCTGTGCTGCTAAATTGCTCTCTTTTCCCCTCCGAAGTATCTACTCTTCATTTACAAGCAACATACTTTTTTTATACATGACCAAGTCTGTATGATCAGATTGTAAAGCTTGTTCTGGGATCCATCTGGCTGAGAGGAACCAATATAATTTAAGATCACTATCATTAATACATGCAACTTGAATCCGAACCAGTTCCATCAGGAAAGTTTGAACCTATACAGCTAAATTTTCAGCATCAATCCGTTCTGTAAAACCACATAGTTAATTATTATTATTATTTATTATTTGTATTATAACAAATATAATCCCTGCTGGATTATAACAATCCCTGCTGGATTAGGGTCCCTATCAAGGATTAGGGCTTCATTGTGCTAGACCTGGTCTGAACAAATAATAAACACAGTCTTTGCCCCTCAGAGCTCAGAGTTTTTAACATATCAGGGGATTTTTTTCTGCATGAAATAATTCAGGCCTATTTTTAATGTTTGCAAAAAATTGGATTGTATGAAAATAAGCTAATTAGATACCTAGTTTTATGCAAAAAACTTGGATATAGTGAAAAACTCTGCATGCACAATTTTAGAGGCCACTTTTGAAAATGTGTCCCATAATATTTGACCAGATTTAAAAGTCACACCATGCAACTCTGCTATAAGTAATGCATTTCTTATAGTAAAGAAATTCATATAGAAATAATAAAAGTGTTGGGTGCTAAGACAAAGTAAAACCAGCTGTGTAATATATATATTTCTTAAAATGTATATATGCATAAATACATGTAAGAGTGGGCTGTGTGTGTGTGTATGTACACTGGAAAAAAACTATTTCAAACATAATCCATTACAGAAGCCACACACTTTATACTATTTACATAAAAACAGATGCAGCAAGTTCCTACTGCAATGGTGATATTTTAGGAAAGTGTATCTTCCTCAGAGCAAACACAGAGCTGGAAACAATGGGTCTTATTCTACTTTCATTAGTATGTAAATCCAAGATAGCTCTGACTTCAGTATAGTCTCGGGTACAACTGAGAGAAGAGTCTGTTCCAATGTATTTTAAAATAACATTTAAGAATTTTTGTGTGATTTTAATGTCCTCTAAGCCTAGCAGGGAATAGTTTGCAGAAGCAATAGCTTGTATATAAATGAAGTTCTTACATGTTTGCCCTACCCAATACTGCTAGATATGGTATATGCTGTTGATGTTCAAAATATATGGTAACTCCAGAAACAATGTTGCTTTCTGATTGCTATTGAACTTATTTATTAGCCAAGTGATCTTTTATTTTATTTTATTTTATTTTTGCTTTAGATGGAATCACTGTAATCAGGCTCTTTTTGTAGAGGTTGTTTTTCTTCCAGAGTCTGCCATGTTGTAGCTTTTTATATGTTTTCTCTTTTGTGAAAAAATGACAATCCTCTTCCCAGTTCCTCTTTTCCAGACCTGGAATACGCTACTTAGCGGCCATCAGCCAGGGGCTTAGATTCCATGTCTCCTTGTGAAACCACTTCCTCTACATACCTCTTGTTAAACACCTAAGCAATGACTTACTCAGAGGCTCTGCTAATGGGCACGCCTTTTCTCCATCTTTTTCAAGATGTATTTCTCCATTGCCCATCACAAACAATATTTATTTAAAAACTGCAAAACATGTTTGGAGAGTCAGGTATGAATTTAATCTATTAAAACCTGTGCAAGAAAAAAAAACACCATGGCATGTGCTATTTAAGTTCCAAGTGCTTTTACATAATGACCACTTAGCCCTTGATCCAGTACCTAGCATGGAGTGCAAAGTTGTTGCACTTCACCACAGTGTAAGAAGTGATTATGTGTGATGGCAAATAAAATTAAGCATTAGGCAGGGGCCTCTGCACTGAGCATAAATCTCAAGCTCCTTGCACACCCACTTCTTTACCCTCAAGAGTGCAGGGTAAAAGATGGGTGAGATCCATATGTGTCTGAGCAGCCATGAACTTGAACACAATCACAACATGGAGATTAGATATTTAGCTATACACTCCCTGCTTGGTTATAATCCTGTTGATAGGCAGGTTTCAATTGGTTGCCATGCCATAGTGCTCTCATCTGTTCAGGGTTGCGTTCCTTTGTACATTCCCTGTCTTACTCATCGGTTTTTACCTGGTGCTTATTTGTGCAATATTCTGCACCTCTGTTGTGCAGGTCAAAGCTCTCTGTGGAAAAGGAGGCGCAGGGGAACCCAGAGCCAGTGTAGAGGCACAGGAGAGTATATCCTTAGCTGGTGTGAATGGTGCTATGACAACTTACACTGGTTTACGATCTGCCCCAGGATACCAACAGAGAGACTTTATCCAGATACTCCACTACACATATGTCCAGGGATAGAACCCCCAGTTCATTCTTCAGGAAACAAAACCTGCCTCTTTACTAAACAGAACCATTTGGGGGAAATCCACAAGGGCAACTTCACAGAGTTTTCCCCCTCCCTAGAGACTCATCCCTTAAAATAAAAACTGAAAGTATATTGTTCTAGACGTAGCTGCCATTTTGTGTCTTCACATTTTTGCACAGCTATGTAGTCTGAGAAGGTCATAAACTTACATATCTGTCCCTTCTTGATGACAACTCTGCCACCTCCGCAGTTTTACCTTTTTATGCTGAAAGATGGCAAAATTAAACATCCCTCTCTGAGCTCAACATGAACATATCCCCTGTGGAATAAAGCATGCTCAGAGAAAACACCTCCTTGGCCTCTATAAGGACCATTGGCTACTCTCATGCTCAGAGGTGACTAATATCCCTTTATGTTATTAAATTCTATAGTCTCCTTCCCACTTGCTGTAGCATGGTAGGAAAAATTGTGGTCTTGTGTAACTAATCATAATGGAAATTTAATTTAATGGTACTTTATAAAATCTTTTGGAAGGTCTAGTTAAAAAAATCTTCCACAAACAAAGTGTTAGTTTCAGACATTGTTCGCTCTGCACTAAGATTACTTAAACAGTTTAAAATAATTAACAATATATTGACTTTTTAGGGTAAAATGTATTCAAGGTGGATTTAAAGGAAAAACATACAACTTAATAGCCATTGTGGGAATGTGAAATGAAAGATGCTTATGCCAGGACAAAAATCACACTACATGTTCTTGGACTAAAATATATAAATCTTTCTGTTATATCTGCAGCTATCCTCTTCCTCCCCCCTTCCACTTCCCCCTCCTTTGTTTTTAAAGACATCTAGAGATCACCACAATTCTCACCTCAATTCATGGTGCAAGTCTGACATTTTGGCAGTACTTCCTGTTGAATAATAAAAATGAATTTAATTTCAAAGCTTTGGTATTACATTTCGTGGCTCAACCTATCTGGTTTCCTCAGTTGGTGTCAAGAATTGCTTCACGTTAAAGCTATAATATCCACATCAAAATAACAGTTTTCATTTCTTCCACTTGATGAAAATCTATGCTGTCTCTTTAAAAAATTTATCATGAAAATGAACATTCATAAAATATGAGTCAAGTTTACTTATACCTTAATCAAATTCTAGAGGGTCTCAGAGGGATGGTACTTTCACTGCAGCTGTACAATGTGAAGTTTGTTCCAGTGCTGATTGAAAATATTTTTGTGCTTCCTTCATTTTAGCCAATCAAAACCCCAAGGTATTCGCTGCTGGCTGAACATTTCCATTATGCAAAGTGACAGTGATAGGTCACAGAGATGGTGCCGAGAACAAACTAGCAGATTTGAAACAACCAGAGTCCCAGAACTTATCACCAGCCCTGCGTTGAAATCCTTAAGAGTAAAATTTCTCATTGTCCATTCTTATCCCACAGAGGCTTAGCCAGTACCATGTTTGCATGCAAATGCATTTTAGATTTTTGTCTGTAAAAACAATAATATGATTGGGTGTTGGAGCTTTTAACTCTTTATTGTATACACAGTGTGGTTGCTGGACTGAATTCCTTTTTTTGTCCTCTTTTTCTGTCACCTTTGCCATTATGGCTGCTCCTGAAGTCTATGCAGAAACTTCACCTGCTTCACAACATGGCATCCCACCGAATAAGTGGCATTTTTCACCAGAAGCACATAATAGTCATGTGCTGTTTGAACTCCTCTGGTTTCCACTGGTTTCCAGGATAAACTTTAAAGAGTGGTAATTCTGAGCCCTACAGAGTTTGGGTCCTGCTATCCTGAAAACCATCTCTCTCTCTCTCCTTCTGTGATGCCATGGCAGTGCAGTCAGCTGACAGGCCCCAGTTTGAATGGGCAGGGGCTTGTGG
Source organism: Dermochelys coriacea (assembly GCF_009764565.3). Lineage (NCBI taxonomy): Eukaryota > Metazoa > Chordata > Testudines > Dermochelyidae > Dermochelys > Dermochelys coriacea. The sequence continues at coordinate 61,833,058 of NC_050071.1, read as the reverse complement.
CTGGGTAGTGAATGGTTCTCTACTCTGGAACCTTGGTCAGATAGAGCCCAGATTTGATGACCTTCAGGGTATGCTATAAGGTCTGTTTATTTCACCATGTTTTCCCTCAGAAGATGACTTGAAAAGGGGCATGGCTATGTTCAACTGGCTGAATTATAGTTTAATTATGCTGGGCGTTAGGGGTATCCTGAAGTGCATAATAATCCAGTACAATATTTTGTATGTGCTTTTATGAATAATGTACAGGTCCTCAAATTTTAGATAAATTAATAAGGAAAACAAATAAAAACAAAACCAAAAAGCCTGCTCCTGCTTCCATTGAAATCAGTGGCCAAACTCTCCTTGGTTTCAAAAGAAGAATGGAGCAATCCCAAACCTCTAAAGTATTAGACTGATACTTCACTAGAACTAATATGAACATACCCAATTCTTCATATTTTGGGGAGACAACCAGCTGATTGGTGTATCTTCAATTTGTTGAATTCTATACAGCCCCAATTCAGCCAGGTTCTCGAGCACACGCCTAGCTTTAAGCATATGAATCGGACTATTCCTGTTTCTAAAAGTTAGGCATGTGCTTAAGAACCTGTGGCCAATGTGCACACACAATCACTTTTAGGTGCTACTAGTCTGGTATTCTGCAGTCTTGAAGTCCAGACTCCAACAATCCATCACTCTCAAAATGGTATCTCTGGTGGCTTTTCATAGAATAATAGAAATTAGCAGTGGAAAGGACCTATTACGTAATCTAGCGCATCCCCCCTGCCAATCTAGGATTGTTCCTCATTCACGGTATATTTTCCAGTGCTTTGTCCAGTCCAGTTTTAAATTACTCAAATGATTAGGCTACTCTTGGGAGGATATTCCACAGACTAATGGGTCTCACCACTAGGACATTTTTCCTAATATTCTGCCTAAAAAATTCTTTTATTGTTTTGCTGTCTCAGGAAAACTTTTTGGTTATATGTCACTGTCAAATTAAATGAAAAGTCAGCGTTTTCAGCATCCAGGACTCCCCACCTCCCTAATACTTCATTTGATTTTCACATAGCTCTTTGGAAGATTTGTTATGCTACTTTACCATTTCTAGCTAGAATAGACTTTCTTCTTATGAACTCCAAAACCCATTAGGTTGTTATTACTGGCAGTAAGTAAGTTCCATCCATTGCTGAAGATGTGAAGTGATCCAATTCCAGGCACCACCTGAACAAAGTCACTTAATAAAGTAATGGAAATTGGGATTAGAATCCTCCACATTTTTTCTCAAAAGTTGCTGGATATTTGTAAGATGAGAAATGATATGAAAAATGGACTGCACAGCAATGTCAAGTTGTTAAAATTAAATCTGCATGGGTTGATAAGATCATTTTTCTTGGCTACATTTGCAGCCATGGCCTCTAAACTTTCTCCCAGAAAAAACGTGTATTTAAGTTGTGCAAGAAAACAGGCATTTGCCCATGCGCATGTGTGCACACATGATCATTGAGAAGTTTGGAACCTGCCCTCAAATTTGCACATTCACAAGCTGTTTAGATGCCAGCAGAAAATGTGGCCCTCCATCTCTTTATTAAATGAGGCACCACATTCCTAGAGTGAACATTGAATCAAAAGCAATTACACAGGGCATTGTTTTCATGTATTGCCTACTTTTTAAAAGTAAGAGTGGGAATTTTCTTTTTAATAGCTTACATTTTTGATTGTTAAGTATTGTGAATCTCACCCATTCAAAATCCAGTTTCATTTCAAAATGGGACACTAATCTCTGGATTCTGGGGATGATCACTTGTGATACTTGCATTTGTCCATAGCCTATGAATAAGACAGTCTTAGAAGAATCTGAAAGCATTTGAAACATGTACATTCTTTCCAGAAAAGTAATTATATCCAGATTCAGAATAAAAGATGCTACTAAAAATTTATTTGCATACACCAAATCTTGAGCAACTGTGTTAAAGATAGACAATTCTGAGCATGGGGCACCCCATCTTTTGAAGTTTTAAAATGTTTGCAGCTAAAATACTTTACCTGTCCTTTCACAAGCAACAACTCTTAAGAGCAAAAAGAAAAAGAGAGAAAGAAAAGCATACCTGCAAAATAAATCTGGATTTCCCTTTTAATTCTTCTCTCAGAAGCCTTTTGGCAGCATCGAAAGGCAGCCGTGAATATGTTTTACGAGATTTATAGCCGAGGGCTTAAAGGGGTAGTTTAGTTTTTTAGCATTTTAATGGTCATTTATGAAGAAAGTAAAATGTTCTGGTACATTCTATATTCACAAGACTATAAAAGCACACAACATTTTTATTTTATATAGCTACAGTACAAAGTTTCGCAGTGAGCCACCAATTATGCACAGCAGATAAAGCAAATTTTGGACCAAATCCTGCAATCCTTACTCAGGCAAAACTCCCATTGACTCATAGGGAGTTCTTTCTGATACAGGACTGTAGGATTTATCCCACTGAGTCGGAATTTGAAAGCAGTTAGTACTTTTCACTCTACATGTGAACAGAAAACTGGTCTGATTGTAGAGGTCCTTTGCAGTTGTTTCTCAGTGACATCACTTGACGTGACTTTGCTATTAATTTATTGATCTATTTGTTGTCATTTATGTGGCCTACTTCTCAAGAAGAGCAGGAGGAAGCCATTGGAAAGAGACTAAAGGTCCCACCAGGTTGTGCATCTACCGCAGCACCACTACCACTTGGGAGTAGAGGCCAAAGCCTTTAAAAAGAGCTCCACCTTTTCAACCAGAGTCTTTTTTGTATTTTGCAAGGGGAAGGCAAGGGAGTAGGTAAATGGTGGGTTTTGTTGAGTGATGTCTTTTGGGTAGGAATTATGTAGGGTACAGGGGGAGTTAAATGATTTGTTGACAGGGAAATAGGGAGATGAAGGTGGAATTGTACTGCTGGGATATTGGGAGGGCGGGAGAGAGAGCATATTCTTTAGTTGTCTGGAGATGTTTCAGAGTAGCAGCCGTGTTAGTCTGTATTCGCAAAAAGAAAAGGAGTACTTGTGGCACCTTAGAGACTAACAAATTTATTAGAGCATAAGCTTTCGTGAGCTACAGCTCTAATAAATTTGTTAGTCTCTAAGGTGCCACAAGTACTCCTTTTCTTTTTGTCTGGAGAGTGAGTCTTTGGGAACTTTTCTTTGGTTCTTCCCACACTGCTTCTCAACCACCTTGATCTAAATGGCAGAAAGGACTGGGTGTTTTGAAACCCCTCCATCTTTGCAAGTGTGAAGTTAAGAAATGTATAATAGGTTGTGGTATAATTCAAAGGAGCTTGAACCATATTCTAACTTATTGCAGGGATGTGGTGGTTCTTTATTTTTGTGTTATTAGGAATGTCCTGTTAGGCACAGTTAATAGATTTAAGGAAGACGGAAAAGAGATTTATGTAGTCTCTCTCCTCCTCATTGGGATTGAGAGATCTAGGGATTAGGGTAGTGTGATATGGTGAAAAGGTCATTTTTATTTGGGGTCTTATTAGGACTTTTGGGAAGTTTGGCAAATTGGGCTTCTCGCTGTTGGGAATATTTCCATTACTGAGAAGAGATTTAAGATGTCCTTTGTGACCTACTCTATACATTCTTGCTTGGGTAGACAGCTGATGCAGCCATGATACTTTGATAGACACTCTAAGGCACCTAAGCAGGTTAAGCATTGTTGCAATATTTTGGAGATATGTCAGGGTTTGCTTGTCATCGCTGATCCCTGTTGTGACAACAGAGAAAAATAAGGGAAGATAAGACTTGCATCAGATGTAGGCCAATGACATTTGCCATTAATCAAGCTCATCTTGATTTAGGCCTCATCTCTGGCCATACGACATCAGCAGGCAGGAACCTGGCTCTTTTTCATGCTTTTTAATGCAAGACTGGAAGATAATAAAAATATAATGCTTTATGATATCATTATGGATTGAGGCCCCTGAATTTCACATAAAACCGAATCCTGGCTGGATGTTGCAGCAAGACCTTTGTTAAACCAACTCTCTCCAAACTGATACTCAGTTCAACATGAGCCTTGGGAGATTTTTGGACATTTCAGAAACTTTAAGAGATATGTTATTATTTATTTATTTTTACTATTTAACTTTTGTAATATGGTGGTGCCTCAAGGCCACAGCCAGGTTGGGCCCCATTGTGCTGGAACAGTAAAAATACATAATAAGAGACAGACTCCACTGCAAAGAATTCACAGTCTAAAAATGGATTTGTCTGAGTTTATCTGACAGGATACATTTGGGAAGAATTTTGATAATGTCCCTCCCTTGCACCTTATACTCCCTAGCTGAATTGGCTGAGTTTTATCCAGCCTGGTATTGGATTACTCAGGCCTATTTTCATGGATAACATCAATATTCATGTAGGTAAAAGCCTTTCTGGATAGGTTTGGCTCATGACCACCAGGATAAACATTTCTGTATCCCAAGTGACTTTTAGACATAGTGCATGAATCTAGTTACATTTTGGATCTTGTTTCTGGATTGAGATGGGAAAGGATAAGGATGACACTTCTGCCATGGCCTGCTGAGCTTTGTTTCTGGTTTTGAAGTAAGAGCTCACCTTAGCTACAATCAGTAGTGGACCTATTTAATTAGCTCATAAAGGAATGGACCGAGTTTATCTTCAGATATCTTCTGGGGAGACTGCTATATAGCTAGTGAACTATTCTGTTGATGGCTTGATAGTATAATATGATCATCTGTTGTCTACAACTATCAATACAATGGTCCATTAATGTCCTCTTCCCACATGTCATTCACAGAGGTCACATTGGTATACAGGTAGTCCATGACTGATTAAATGTTTATAGCAAGGGTTGGTTTGCGGGTGACAATTGTCCTTTTCCAAAACCAACAGATTTTGGAATGTAGAATATTTTAAACCTGATGACATGAAGGCAAAGAAGGTTTTGGTTTCATTCATAATAGCATCCACAAAGTTTCATCCACTGGAACTGTTCTGGTGGTGGATAACTGGGTGCTTCCAGGCTGTCATGCCCTTTGAAACTGAGGTTTGAACTTTGTTTTTTTTATTAAATAAGACAGCTATTGTTTGGCCAGAATTACCATGTTGATATGTAGAGATCCATGTCTGAAGAGGATAAACATCACATCAGGTCTGGTTGACTTTTGACCAGTTTAGGTAGCTGAAGTTCTAGTTGCGTGGATGGAACTTTCAGCTACTATATGTGAGGAGGACCCGTGCCACTCATGGCAGTGATAGTGAAATGAAATGGAAAGGTGTTTGGTCTGTGGTTGTTGGAGATAGTTAGGAAAGTATAGGTTGATGCTGACATTCTTCAAATGTGCTGTCCTTGGCTCAACAAACCATCTCTTGATAGCAGTCATTAATGCCTCCATGTGATGATGAGGTCTCTGATGAGACAGAGTGTCTTTTTTGAGATGTGGTGCCATCAATGTGATGATGACACACAGTTCTACATTTCCTTTTTCATTTGACCAAGCTGGTATGGCATCTTTGCTTTCCAAATGTCCTTCCTGAGATTGCTACTTGGATAAGAGTGAGCTGGATGAGGCTCAGTGTGGGTAACCAGGGAAAGCTGGTTGGGAGAATCCGCTAAAGAATATGGTATGGTGATGGTGCCTCAGCCGTCATTCTTCATACACTTGACTTACCCTTCCTCAAGAAGCTCCATGATCTAGGGGTACGTTTGATTGCTTCTGGAGACTCATAGAGTTTGAGGGGCAAGACTGTCTATTTCACCTGTGCTTAGCATGATCATCAAGACTGTTTTTCTCAGATGTGGACCTTGGCACAGTAATCCAGACCATTGGCACCTCCAGAATATGATATTGTAGTGCACTCTATATGGTGCTAACCTGTAGGGCCACTGCAGCAACAGCTTGACTGGCTGACTGACGGAAACCTGTTGCAATGATGCTGCAGCTTCCTATTTGCATCTGTGTGCAATTCAAGCCAGGTCTGTATCAGCTATGTGGTTTGAATCTTAATTAGATTAGCCCTTTTCCTCATTGAAATTTTAGCCATTGTTATAGCTGTACTAGTTCAAACCCTTCATGTAGGTGCATTATTCCAATGTAAAAAGTGACTTGCACTGGAAATGCAAATCAGGCTAAGGCATGTTGGTATGGGTCACTTTTTACACATGTGCAACACATTGACAGCAAGGGTATGTATTGGTTCAGCACTGCTACAGCTACACCAATGGCTAAAACCCCTTCCCATATACCACCATTAGGTGCACTGTTGCTAGATGTTCTAAAATTTGAACATTCAAGGGCTGCAGGTAGGTTGTTTCCAGAAGTGGGCCTGGAATCTGGAATTTACTTCCTCTGTTGGTCCAACAAAACCCAAATTTAGTTAATCTAAGACACGGTGATCAACTCATCCATTTATTCAAGCTTTAGCCTGAAGTTAGTTTAGGTATACTTATACTCTGGTTGTTTGAATTTATATATGTCCCTAAAGATATAATGGACTTATTCTGATCTCCCACTGGCATAAATCATGAGTAGAATTAGACTGGTATCAAACTAATGTAAATGAAAGTAGAATCAGGCCCACAGTCATAGTTAGATTTTAAAAAATATATTGAAATGTTACAAAATGAAATGTGGTTTCTAATTATTTAGGGCCTGATCCTGCAGACCCCATGCATGTAAAGCTTTGATTAACTTCAGGATTGGGGCCTATCACTTCATAGGGCTGATATTATTTCTGACCATTTTTTAGGTCTGTGGCTTGGAACAAGGTGGTAAAGCTGTGGAAATAATAAATCCATTGAAGTGGTTTATTTTTGAGCATTCAGAGCTAATCACTGCAAACCTACTAAATAGTGAGTTCATTTAATTGATTAGAACAAGTTGTGCTCTTGAACTTGATTATCTACTGTTAACAGACATTTGAGCCCTGGCATTAAAAGGGAAGGTTGCTGATGCCTGCATTAAAATGGGTTTCCTTTCATATTTCAAAGCTGTCAAGGCCATTTGATAAGGGAAGAATGGTTTTAGGATTTAATACTTTTGCAATTAAAGAACCATTTGGAACAGTGTTTGAGAGAAACATAGGGAGGGACATAGCTGGGGACTGGACTAGAGGTGTCTGCTGGATTCTCAATGTGGCGTGCATTATCTGTGAGTTATTAGCTTTATTTTCCTTTTACAATCTAACATTCCTGTTCAGAAATGTACATACTTCTAAATAAATTAGACTAGGACATAATGTCTTATATCTGTCTTAACTCATGGTTCTCAAGAAGGATATTCCCTGCTCCCAGCATTCAGATCTTCCCTGCTGCTTGGAAGTTGTGACAATAGTATTTGAAGCCAGCATTAACAATCTTCAGAGAGACAACAAATAATGAATACTCTCATGCAAATCTGTGTGTTATACATAAATTGTTCATGGCCTGTGAAGCTCAGAAACCATGCCTTTGATATACTCCAGTGGGATTTTCAAAAAGCACTCAGTGCTAGCCTAACTCTACTTCTTCTGAAGTCAGCCCATTGATTTTCAGTTGTTTAAAAATGTGGTGGATACTACCAATAACAATAGCTAACAAAATATATATTTAATCCTTTTTGATTAGTTCATTTGTTATTTTATCAAATTAAATTTAGAAATGTTTAACATAGTGGGATGAAATCCTGACCCTGCAGAAATCAATGACAAAACTCCCACTGACTTCAATAAGGGTGGGATTTCATCCACAGAGTATAATATTTGTTAACATGCTGTGTGATTACTAAACACAACTGTGTCTAAGGGAGAATTGTGCATACTGTTAATTTCCCCTTCATGGGCAAGATCACCTTGAACAATAAATATATTCTAAAACAACCAGTTTATATCAGAGAATGACTCATAAATGATCAAAATGGATACAGACTGTAGTAATACAACATGACACTAAAAGAGTCTGGGAAATGTCAGGGGATGGCTATGATATATCTGGCATATATACGAATCTCCAAAGTGCTGCTGAGGCTGTTCAAGTGCTATTGAATTTCAGAGTAGCAGCCGTGTTAGTCTGTATTCGCAAAAAGAAAAGGAGTACTTGTGGCACCTTAGAGACTAACAAATTTATTAGAGCATAAGCTTTCGTGAGCTGAGCTGTAGCTCACGAAAGCTTATGCTCTAATAAATTTGTTAGTCTCTAAGGTGCCACAAGTACTCCTTTTCTTTTTGCTATTGAATTTGTGACTCATTTTCAATTAACACTAATGTCTCAGGGACTTCTCAGACTTCTGTTGGACTGAAATTATGTTGTTCAGACTAAACATATTAAATTAATTACAGCAAATTAGGCACTGCTCCCTAGTGACTTAAGGCCTGCTATGGTAGCTAGATTTGCCTTTACCTACTGCTTTTTGGATTTTCTTGCAGGTTCAACTCTGAGCAGGGATAGATTCTTCCTTGATTAATCTAGTAATAACTACCTGATCAAAGAGACTGATATAATACTATTACATGGACCAATATATGTGCCTCAGAGGGACCCAGAATTACTTTCTTGAGTGTTAGTGTACTGCTAAGGGCATACTGCTGTAACAGCATTGGACTTTCAGGGAGGTTTTGCCCATGTGAAATCTGCTAGCAGCTTCATTAACACAATTGGAAATAAGATTTACTAGTAGCACTGTTCAAGTTGTTTTCATAAAAGATAGAGTAAGTGCTACTCCCCTAGAGCCCTCTTGCATTCTGAGAGTTCCCCGGTGCTGGAGGGGAATTGCAAGGGATAGAATGGAGAAGGCTGATGTAATATTCACCATTATTACTATTAGTCATAGTCTGCTAATGACCAAATCTGCTGGGCACTATCCCTACATAGATGAACACACAAACCCTAATTTGAATTGCTCACAAGAACAAGCAAGACAAGGCTGAGGGAGAGTTTTGAACTCCACTACAATGTTCATTTTTCAAAAGACTTTTCTTCATCTGTTGTTCAAAAGCTGGTCATCCTGATGACTCAGCCTAAACAGATGTAAAATACAGAAAATTAGCAATTGTGGAACTTGATGGCTTCTGGGATTGCTAATGCATTTACAGAGCTTTTTACCTCGAGGTTACTAGTTCTAAAATGGCTGGATCAGTTGTAACCTTAATTAACCATTTAATTACCTGTGTGAAATGAAAGTTGATCTCAGTCCTGTTCCCATAGCCACTTGAGCACATCACAAAAACCACTGACAACTGGCAGGTACTACACAGAGGCCAAGGAATACATTGTTATATGGAGGCTGAGTTACCATCTCAATTTTGGGAGGGTGTAAAGCCTAGAGGAAACAAGCATAAATTTTGCGCTTCCACTGCGATTGTCTGTGCTACCAACCTGTCCTGTGTACTGATAGAAGGCTTCAGTGTCTAAGGTTGTCAGTCTGACTCTGGCACTTTTCATAAGCACTATGTTTACTTCAAAAGAATAATTAGAGAGTTTTATTCAAAGGGCTCCTCAAAAACTGGGATATTGAATAAGCAGGCCTCAACTGAGAACTGAAAAAAGTCTGCACTGGAAGAAGTTCTATGTATGGTTTATATATCTTGGCATCTACTTTCATGCCAACACAGCACTGCTGAGCAGTGACTCATTCTTGTCTGGTTTATTTAAAAATAGGGGGCTAAGAGGAATAAGAAAATTAACACAGCATAATAATTTACTTTTTATTTTAGAAATAAAAGTCCCTGTGTTTTCTGTTGACTAGTATTAAGCACAAGGCCAAATGAAGAGATTTGATTACAAAATGTCTAGGATGAAGTATTGCTAGCTTAGTGTAGCTTAGTGAAAATTGTAAGAATATTGCTGCAAAATGAGCCTTACATTTTATTTTATAAGTTGATGACACAGGTATTAGCATTATTCCCCAGTGACTTCTGCTAAAGAAAACAAAAAGTGCTATATTAATGCAACTGTCCTTAGAGATTTCCTGAAACAAGACCTAAAGAGGTAGTTTAATGGAACATTTTATTCCTAAACTCCAAGATTTTTTTATTTCAGTTATTAACCTGAAAAATAGAAGTCAGATGTTTCCATTTATAAATATTTTATTATAAATGCAATATGAGAAACTTTTTAACCCATTCTCAAACAAAGTAGTACCACATTTACCTTCTCCTGGCTTTGTGAAACCTCAGATTTTTATAATTCCTTTTCTTAATATAGAAATATAGCTGTGGTCAGTGATATAAATTTAGGGCATCATTGAATTGAGACTTATGGATTAAAATATTTCTCCTGAACCGTTGTATAATGTGTTAATTATAAGTGGAAATGGGACTGTGGTCATAAAAGGCCTCTGAAGTTTTGAAAAACTACATTTGGGGCTGTTGGGATAAGTAGGACCCAGCAGGTAATGCTCTTAGCAGCTAATGCTTCATATTGTGATTGATGAAGGAAAACAAGCTCTGGTAAGCAGTGGCTTGGTTCACTGACAGCACTCAAAGCAGAACTGCCTCAGATGCATCTTGTGTTTCTTCTGGATACCTCATTCTTTCTTATCAGTGCCCTTCTCATCTCCATATTCTTTCTAGGACATTGATTTCCAAGAATTCAAAGTTGCTCATTAGGCACTTTTTTTGTTGATGGTGCTGATTAATCTCTACAACCCATTGGAGCCCCACACATTCCTTTACATAAATGACACATAGGAATTGTAAAGGCTCTTTTGGAAATTGATTAAGACCCTTAACTACTCCAATAGGTCATTTATATTTAGGCTTTGTCAGTGTGATATCTTATATTTAAATGTGCTAATATGTTTGTGTCATCATTGCTCCTCAAAACACCCTCCTCCACCCCCTGTTTTTTTTTCTTTTTAAAGAGCTCTGTTCAGATTCTTGGGTATGAAAACTGAAACAAGTCTCTCACTCTCAACAGATAACTTTTGGCTCACCTGCCAAAAGTGCCAAAATAATGAAAGTATTAAAACAGATCTCAGGGACCGTGAGATTTCAGTTCTTCTGGTATTATTTTAAGAAATAGTTATATTTTTTTTAGTCATTTAGGAGTCTACTTTAAATATAATACAAGAATACTTCTTATTTCCCTAATATTGCATTCAAATTTTGGGGAGGTCTGTTTGCTTTTTTAATTTCTGGAGGTGTGCACTAATTCTACCTTCATTTTGTTTCCTATTAAACAATGACACTGTGTAATAAGAAATAAAACTAACACCTATACTAGAGATCTGCTTTCATGCAGAAGGATTGATCATCCAAAACTGATCACAAAAAGTGAACACCAACACAGCCAGTAACAATTTGAGGTCATGGTACAGTATGTGCAAATTAATTTTTGTTTTACTTTATTCTTTGCGTGTATTTCTTTGTGATATATGTAGGAATTTTGTTTAAGGGGGAAAGACTACTTTTTCGTATATTTTCTTGTGCCCTCAATATGCAGTGTGTATACGTGTATATATATACTTAAATAAATGCTTATTTGGCCTTCACTTAGCACCTTCCTTTGCATATATTTCACTGTGAAGCTTTGTTATAGTTTTAGCATGGATCCTGAACTTCTTACTGTGTGTGTAACTAATGTAAATCTATTATATATTTAAAGTGAAAAGCTAATTTTAATAGGTTTTCTTGTAACCTAAATGTATATAGTGTGCAATTAAAAAAAAACCAAAACAAATCATGTGACTGACAGAAGTGCACCATTCATCACCATTTGATTGTATGTCATTCCCCTTCATCTGTTTGTGTCTTTCAGACTGTAAGAACTACAGGTTTTTAGACAACTCCTAGCACAATGTGGGCCTAATTCTCATTTAGTCTTAGGGCAGTACTGTAGTATAAATGTTTACATTCTGTATGTATATGTACACCCATGTATTATATACATGATAGTTTGTGACAGATTCTAGCCTTTAGATGCTACTCCACTATAAATGCTGATTAATATTAATAATTTGAACTGAAGAGTAGGTTCCCCCACATACACCAAAAAAGAGCAGCTGATCCGTTCAAGATACACAGCCACGTACTGGCTCTTTTGTCTGAGACTCTCTAGAATGTGAGAAGTTTCTGCTGTCCACTCTTCAAAGAGCTAAGTTCCTGTTAGCATCTGCAGGAACCTTTCATTTATTTACAGTGGACTCAGGGGAAATGACCTGAGCTGGTGCAGAGGACCACTCTGTGGGAGAAATGGCTATAGTAGATGGACTTGGTGAACCTGCCAACATCCTTCCCAGCAGAGACAGGGTCGGCTCTAGGTTTTTTGCCACCCCAAGCTCCAAGAGCACAACTGCCCAAGCAAAAAAAAAAAGGGTGGCTGGAATGCTGCCCCTGGACATGTGCCACCCCAAGCACGTGTTTGGTTTGCTGGTGCCTAGAGCTGGTCCTGGGCAGAGAGGTCCTCAAATCCAGAGGCTTTAGTACTGTGTTTAAACATTGTTCACAAAAGGGAGGGAACAGTCAAGTATGCTTATAGTTATGTCGTGTCCCCTACCCCTTTCTAGAATTCATCAGTACACTTGTACTAAAGCAGGACTTGAGGTTCACCCCTTGCCAGAGAATTGTGCTCCAGAATCTCAACACTCATTCCTAAATAAATAAATGCTTGCCTGAGTCTTCAGACAGCTTGAAACAATAGCGCTAAGAGCTGTGAACTTCTCCATTTCAACTCAGCTGAGGCCTGGGTAGCTGTGCTGCTTGGAAAGCATAGCAAAAAACCCCATTCTCAAAAAAATTATCTCTAAGGAATTTTGTGGCAAGGAGTATTTCCAGCTATGAACTGTACTTGTGTGTCTCTCTAAGAGTATATATTATGGGGCTATACAAACCCCACACTGGGCCCAGAGGAGTTAAAAGGCAATACTGGGCCAAGATAGCCCCACCCCTCCAGCACTGAGCATGCTTCAACTGGCGGCGTGAGTTAAAAGGAGCTCAGAAACCAGGCCTGGGGTGGTGGACAGGCAGCAGGAGAGATGAACATGTTGCTGGGAAGCCAGACAGAATGTTGAGCCTGAGAGGGGACCACAGAGCAGGTAAGCCTCATAGGCAGTGTCTTCTCCAACCAGTGTCCCCCTTTGGGAGCCAGCAGGTTCAATAGGACCCTGCTCATTTGGATTCTTTTGTTAAGTGATGGACTGGAGGGGCCACACCCCAAACTGAAGAAGCACATAGGTAGGAAGTAGCTCAAAGCAGCAGACTTAGACTCGCTGCAGTGAGGACCCTGCTAGTGTTGCTTCCCATGGGCTCTGTGCTGGGATCTGGTGGAGAGGGAGGTTGTGGGGCCCCCTAACACAGCCTCCTTAAGTGCAAAGGCCCAGATATGGCTGGAAGCCAAAACACTCCTGGCCTAAGGTCAGGAACCAGGTGCCTCTACTACCCCCTCAACAGAGGGACAAAGGGCTGGAGGTCAGGTGTGCTAACTGCTAGGCAACCTGGCCCTCAGAGCCACTGGCCCTCCACCAAGTATAGTATGTTTACACGGCAGCTGGAAGGGTGCTTCTCAGCACAAGAGATAGACATGCACTAGCTCTGCTTGAACTTGCCTGCTAAAAATTGCAATGTGATAATAGTGGTATGGGTGATGGCTTGAGCTAGCTACTAGGTACAGTCCCAGCCAACTCCCTGGGAATGTACTCATAGAATATCAGGGTTGGAAGGGACCTCAGGAGGTCATCTAGTCCAACCCCCTGCTCAAAGCGGGACCAATCCCCAACTAAATCATCCCAGCCAGGGCTTTGTCAAGCCTGACCTTAAAAACCTCTAAGGAAGGAGATTCCACCACCTCTCTATGTAACCCATTCCAGTGCTTCACCATCCTCCTAGTGAAAAAGTTTTCGTAATATCCAACCTAAACCTCCTCCACTGCAACTTGCAACCATTACCCATGTTCTGTCATCTGGTACCACTGAGAACAGTCAAGATCCATCCTCTTTGGAACCCCCTTTCAGGTAGTGGAAAGCAGCTATCAAATCCCCCCTCATTCTTCTCTTCTGCAGACTAAACAATCCTAGTCCCCTCAATCTCTTCTCATAAGTCATGTGCTCCAGACCCCTAATCATTTTTGTTGCCCTCCATTGGACTCTTTCAATTTTTTCACATCCTTCTTGTAGTGTGGGGCTCAAAATTGGACACAGTACTCCAGATGAGGCCTCACCAATGCCTAATAGAGGGGAATGATCACGTCCCTGATTCTGCTGGCAATGTTCCTACTTATACAACCCAAAATGCCATTAGCCTTCTTGGCAACAACTGTTGACTCATATCCAGCTTCTTGTCCACTGTAACCCCTAGGTCCTTTTCTGCAGAACTGCTGCCTAGCCATTCGGTCCCTAGTCTGTAGCGGTGCCTGGGATTCTTCTGTCCTAAGTGCAGGACTCTGCACTTGTCCTTGTTGAACCTCATCAAATTTTTTTTGGCCCAATCCTCTAATTTGTCTAGTTCCCTCTGTATCCTATACCTACCCTCCAGCGTATCTACCTCTCCTCCCAGTTTAGTGTCGTCTGCAAACTTGCTGAGGGTACAGTCCACGCCATCCTCCAGATCATGAATTACTCAGGGAGAGCAAGCCTGACAAGCTTAGTATGTATTTAAGAATTTTGCTGAATTGGGGACTATATGACAGGCACAACATGCATCAAAAGGCTGTACTATAATATATGCAAAGGGGCATCACCAACTTTCTCTGGCAAAGGCCCAGAGGTCATACTGCTGGTTTCTGCAACAGATGCAAACTATGTAAGTGATTTTCAAGGGTAGTTCCAAAGGTGGTTTGTTCAAGTCAGCAATCCAGCACAGAGGTCATGAAGGCATGAATCACCATGACAAGGTCAGCGTCTGGAAACAGAAAAAGATAGCAACTTTCAAATAGTTTGGAAACTGAAAAAAGATACTGTTGGCCACTGCTGAAATCTAGTCTTATATACACAATAAATGATGTTGAGTCTTTAGCATTTAAAATGAATTAAAATGAAAGTGAATTAAATTGATCTAATAAACATAGCCTTAAACTAGTAAAACAAAATGCCATGCTGGCTGACCTGGCGATGATCATGTAGTCTAAGTGGCATTCAGTTTTCTGGAACATCAAGTTATTTCTTAGTCTGATGTTAACAGGAAAATATTTTACAGACCTCCCTCAGTAGGTTACATTGGATTTGATTCCAGTGTCTCCTTGGGCAATAATGCTAATGGAAAAAGAAATGCACATCTATGTTGTTTTAGCTGCTGCAGAATAACAGGGAACTCAAACCTACAGTACACACTATCACCTCATCAACTGGTAAGTTACTAAATAGGAATTTTATGAAATTACTTAATCAATGTTTGTGCAGATGTCTTCCAGGAAAAGCACTTTTGTGTCTGTTTAACCCCTTTGTATAACAGATGGCTGGATAGCAGTCATTTCATTTCAGCCAACCAGACATTTACATTTTAACACATCTTACTTTGAGCAATTATTTGGCATTGTAATCTACCCAGTAAAATTGACCTAACACTTTTTCAACTTTGAATAAAATTAACCTTCATGCAATGTTATATATATTTTTGTACCTACGAACAAAGGAGGTCATAACAACAGGCATTTCGGACTCCTTAAAATTTCTATTTCATTTTAGTTTGTAAATTTTAAATAAAAACCATCTGTTATTGTGATTTATTTTTCTTGTGATGCTGTAATGAACACTAGATTGGTCCAGGTCAGCTGTTGCTTCTGATTGGAGTAGGAGGGGGACAATGAAATTAGGATAGTGGTCATATTTTTGACAGCCTACAACTTCTTTTTCTAAAAAAAGAAGCGACTCCTAGTTAGAATTGTGTGAATAACTGATATTTTTGGTTTGGTTGCCAAACTGAAACACTGTGGGGGAGGAATTATTCTGGGACAATCCCCAATGAAAACTTTTTCAATTTTCTGGCAAAACAAAAAAAATTTGAGAAAATTTGATTGCTGGTCAAACAGCGTTTAGTTTCACCAAAAATGAAACTTTTCATTTTTGACCTTTTTTTATTAAAAAAAAAATTAAAGTCAACTTCAAACTGAAAAGTTGTTTCAAACAAAAAAGTGAAATATTTTGTTTCAAAAACATCAAGACGCATACTTTGATTTTTTTTTCAGAATCTTTTTGCTCCGTTTGTTTTTCAGCAAATTTGAGGATTAAGATTTGTTTTATGAACTGGTGAAATGTTTAGGTTGACTCAAATCTGAATTTTTCACCAAAAAAAGTTACCGGGAAAAATGTCACCTAACTCTACTTCTGGTTCAGCACATTACAGTTTGAGGGGCAGGGGGAGTCTAAAACACCGGCTCAGCTACCGTGATGATTGCCATATCAGAACAAAGATACACAGGTGAGACAGAACTAAGCTGATTTCCCTTTCCTTACTTTAGCCTCTCCCCAGAATTTTATTCTAGCCTGAGTTCTTTACAGACTATCATGGCACCCCAAGCAAATCGTGCCAAGGCTGTGCTGTAATAAACCCCTAATGACAATTCATGGAAAGGTAGAAGAATCTACCACATGACCAACAGCCACACTTGCTCACCACATAGAGCTTAGTCATTTACAGGCCCAGTGCCAAGATAGAGGGGTAGTGGGGGGCCTGGAACCTAAGAAGTATTTTCTTTCTTTGACATGAAACATTTCCAGAATGCTCTGTTTCTCTCACCTCTAACTCACATGAGCTTTACTTCTCATCGTCCCTTCCTTACTTTCCCACTTCCCAGGTCAAAATTCTGGTTACAGATTTGATTTCTTATACTCAAGAGTTTTAATTTTTATGTAGTGAAATATAGAAGTCTGTTTTACACGCATTTCTGAAATATGTTTTTCTGTCTTGCCCTCTTTATTTATTTTTTGTCTCTTGCTTTCAAATCAACTTTAAGTTCATAAGCAAGAGACAGAAAAAACAGGCCAACATATTTCAGAAAGGAATGACAATTAATGTATTGTGTAAAATTTCACCATGTACCCCTGAACACTGCATGTCCATATGATATGGCCCATTCTTAACAGTATTGTCAATCTGAGCATGAAAAAAGATTATTCTTCTGCTTTTAAAATCACTCATTAAAAAAGCTAAGGTCTAGATGGAACTAATGCAATTTTCCCCAGATTAAGACCTGTCCCTAACTGTAGTCCAGCATTGCATATGAAAAGATGTTAATTGTCTCCATTCTGTTCTTGAGAACAGTGATAAATAATATGTAGTGAGAGCATGTCATTTTAGGACACACCAATGATTCCATTGCACATGTGTTGTGTCTACCTGCAGCCATCAGTTTAGGTGGAGCCAATGTATAGAGTTGATATGGTTGTCCACCTTATGGAGATGTTCAGCCTGTTGTATGTTGGAATGACTGACAGTATGGAAGGCATATGAGAAGAACTCCCATGCCATGGACAGTAACTGAAAAGATTGGATAAGTGTAAGGAAAGATAATATGAGCAAAGGGAGGAGAACTCAGTGAGGAAACAAGGGAGATGAAGAGGGAGACAGAGCATTAGAACTGTGTTTAAGTAAGGCTGACGTATCCATGTCCAATCTAATATTTTCTGTCACTCTGCAGCAAATGGTTCACTAGCACTGCTTTCATAATAATAAATTCATTTATTGGGCAAAATTCTGAAGTTTTTTCTAAGTCCTTACTCAGGCAAACTTTTATATACACAAATTTTATTAACAAACATATGTAGACATTAGAGTGAATGGTAATGTCTAATGCAGTAATACAAACATTCATGTCCTACATGTAATGTTATACATTTTGTTTTGTGTAGCTGCGAATTTAACAAACAAAATATAATGATCAGTTTGAAAACCAGACCTGAAGAAGAGCTCTGTGTGGCTCAGAAGTTTGTCTCTCACCAACAGAAGTTGATCCAATAAAAGATATTACCTTCTCTCTCCAATTTGAAAACACTCATCTAGTCACTTTGCTGATGACCAGCGTATGTAGTATTGCTTGAAACACTGCACGAATGGAATGAAAATCAAATAATCTTATTGGTGATTGACATTGCTGTGGTGGAGATACTGTATTTCCAACAACTGCTGTTGTCTCATTATTTCCATAAGGTATCATAGGCCTCTGAAATTTACTTTAACACAATTTTAGTTCCTTACAGCTAAGGAATCTGGACACCCAATTTCCCTCCTTACAAATCCCTTAGGTAACTTTTTCAGTCAAATATTTAAAAATGGCTTTTCCTCCCAATATTTTACAAAATAACTTTTAATTGGAGCTGGATGAAAAATAAGGATAATGTATTCCCAAAAATGTTTGCAAAATCCAACTCACAATTTGATTCATGCCTCTTTTTTCCCCCCTATTAAGGTTTAGGCAACTGGTTCTTTTCATATGGATGTGTGTTGAGGTGCTGTTTGTGAAAATTCATGTACAAAGAGCAGTATTTCTCATTCTTTGCTGTTCATTATTCATTCCTTATCACTTGCTATTCTATTGTTTTAAACATTTCAGTCTTCTAGGCAGTGAACAGAAACGGCATCATGTGACTTAGGTGACCAATCACACACAGTGGATAGTTACGTATTTGTGGGTAATCCACAGGATGTAATTTATCTGGGCAAATGATTTGATGAACAAGGGCCAAAAAACAATTGGGAAAATTATGATAGTTAACAAATAGGACAAAAGGAAATTTGTCAAGTACATTGTTCTGAACAGTACTCCTAGATTCATTTTTAATCAGTACAAATAATGTTACCCTCCTTATTACCACAACCAGATGTTCTAGAGTTTTTATTCCAGTTTTGCAGTCAGGGCTTGATCCAAGGAACATTGAAATCAACAGCAGATTCACCATTAGATGAGTCCCTAATCTGAATCTGGGCTAGTTGCACACAAAATTGAGGTTTAATGCCCAATAGTGACACATCAGATGTGTACATATACTTTCTGGTGCCATTCTGAAAATGATTCTGTTGTGGCTTAAGCAGCCATCTAAAAGCCTGAGCTTTATGAAAATTAATTACTAGTCAAAAACATTATATGACATTACTAGTTAATGTATATTAAAGAAATACCATTAAAGCCCAGGGTAGCTGCTTTTTTTCCACAGTTACTGCAACCTCATGAAATTTTAAAAGAATGATTAAGTACTTGTCTTGAAGGATTGGGTTGTTGCCTACTCCACTCATCTCAGTGTTGTATTTTGTTGTTAGGGGCAGGAGCATTAAAGTGCTTTTGATGTATTATTGAAATTGTACAGAGAGGTGAATGGTACTTGACTGAGTTACTTACTCCTGGGGGAATTCTGCACGGCTGCATGCATGCACAATTCATGTCCCCTGCAGATTTCTTTGCTTCACCGCAGAGAATTATGGGGAAGCAAAGGGAATCCACAAGAGTGGTCAAATGCCCCTCCCCAGCAGCGGGCGCGTTGTTTCAGGTGCCCAGAGCAGCTAGCAGAGAGGTAAACCACTGTGCAGGGAGGCAGGACTGAGGACACCCCGGCTGGTAGCTCCTACCCTGTGGTGAGCTCAGCTCCTAGTCCTGGCTTGGCTGGGCAGAGTTGGGGAGGACTGAACTTCCTCTTCTCCTGCAAGAAGCATCTGAGGCCAGGTCAGATCCACCCCAGAAACTTCCCCAGCCCACACACACCCCTGCTTTCTGCCCCGATTGCTCTTCACCCATTGCTGGAGGGTTCAGTGTATGGGGAGCTGCTCCCCCATCTGCCCAATCCCTGTGCAGTTAGACCCCTCAATACCTAGAATCCCTCCCCACAACCAGACCCCTCTGCAGACACCTGCCCCTCTGCTCCCATATCCCATCCACCCTCATGAGACCTGGAAACCCCCCAACAAGCCCCTGTGCACCCATATACATCTGGTCTCCCACAGAGCTGCCCACACCCAGATTTCCCCACACAGAACCCTCTCATTCCACACTTGGATCTCCCCACACTAGGATCCTACTGGGCTGAACCTGCTTGCCCCAGACTTGGATCGGGGTCCAGGGCTGGATGTGCATGTAAGACTTTGTCCCTCTTGCTTACTATCTTGCTGCACCTGGTGTGGAGGGGCAGGGCTGGCCCTTGCACTTTGTCAGGGTCAGGTGTAGTCTCACTGCTGAGCCGGTGTCCTGGGAGGGAAGAGCTTCAGGATGATCTCCCACCTCCATGCAGCCAGTGGCCTGTGCTCTACGCTGCCATGCTGGAGCTTCCACATTTATTCATTGACAAATTAAATATGCAGAATTTTAAAATATTGTGTGCTGAATTTTTATTTTCTTGGCACACAATTCTCTCATGAGTAGTTACTCTATTACGCAGAAGATTTGATTTTTGAAAGTGAATTCCAGGCTGCCAGCTCATAGGTAAACCCAAGAGAGCAAGGCATAACTGGAATTAGATAAATTCAATCATCTTCTGTGTTTGAATGATAATGCAATTTGTATCACTAA
Organism: Dermochelys coriacea; assembly: GCF_009764565.3. NCBI lineage: Eukaryota > Metazoa > Chordata > Testudines > Dermochelyidae > Dermochelys > Dermochelys coriacea. The sequence continues at coordinate 61,812,684 of NC_050071.1, read as the reverse complement.
TCTAGTAGTCTTCCCCCCATCCCAATTTGCCAATCACCAGGACATGCTTTGCACACTAAATGAAATTTGTGCAAAGAAGTTCACATAAAACTGTCTAAGTTTGGTTACATTCACAAATAGTTGAGAGAGAAGTTTATTTGGGCAGTGAAGTTTTACAACTAAAGCTTTTGCTTCTTTTGGAAAATGTCTGCAGAATTTGGAAAAACAGATAAACTTTGGCAATGTTTCACATTATAAAAGTTATTGCAAAATCCCAAAGTATTTCATTGGCACCTCAGTTCTGTTCAGCAAATGTTTTACTTATAGCTATATTTACTAAGTTTCTTCCCCATATTTGGGTCAGGATTCCTATTTCCTTCTCCGCCTCTTAATGAGGAGGCAAGCTGCTAAAGACGAAGAGGAAGATCCTCAACTCATGTAAATTGTCATAGTTCCATTGATGTCAATGGCTCTCCTCCAAATCCTCATTGGTTCCCTCTTTCCTTTCCCCATTGGCCAACCAGCTCCTTTATCAAATTCTACAGCACTTTTTTTCATAAGGTTGAAACTGATAAAATTCTATAACAATTGCTGTAAAACACTACATAACTTAATAATCATATCCTTCCTATAAGTTTTTTGAACCATCCTATAGTGTTCTATGTGTGATACCATTATATATAATTACTTTCTGTGGGATACGTCAAAAACTTATAGAAAGGTTATCGTTCTTGAATAAATTCCATAGGATATTCCCATAAGGCCCTCTTGTATCCTATGGAACCCATTTTTTTTGCAGGTGGATTCAAGTTGAATTCTCTATGATTTAACTAAGAGATGCTTGTGTTATGGATATGGCAAAAATGAAATTAAAACACATCAGAGCTTTCCTTAGCATAGGGCAATTGGAAGCTGAGTCTGTTCTTTTACCTCTTTTCTTCACAAGGAAGTGCCACTGAAAAGATAGCATTTTTGTGTACATAATTGCTGCTTTTTTACCTTCTATGTTTTTATAATAAGATAGTGTTCAGAAAAACAGTTCAATGTAATGTATGTTTGAAAAAAAAATCTACATTTCATGTAGTTTGCAAATAGCCACTGAAAAAAGGCTTTTATAATACCACTCTACATCTTACATAATCCCCAAATTGGCTTTAAATATTTATGTATGGTCTATTAAAAATATTTCTCATGTTCCAAAATCTTTCAAAACAAATGGAAGTTAATACCATTTAGAAAATGGCCCATTTCAGCAAAAATTCAACTATCTTCCTCTTTAGTTGTCATTTAGGGCATAATTGAGCCTTGTGAGCACATCCCATACTAAGTGGTAGTGTGGAACAGCCCTGCCCCAGAGCAAGCATAGGGAGACCTTCTGCCAGAGTATTTCCCAGAGCTCCTGACACACAGTGACTCTACTACCCCAGCTGTACCCACTTAAAGGAGCAGCTTACTTTCCCTCTAGCTGATGTACAACAGAACAGAGTCATGCTCTTCCCCCCCTCCCCCCACTGCCCTTTGCAGAATAAGCAGGGAGGGTCTAAAATTTCAACCAGTCCTTATATGGACCACTGAAAGAGAAGGGCAGACCCCTTCCACCACTCCCCTAGCCACTGTATACCCATGACTGGGCTAGACAGAATCTGATCCTACAACAGCATGATTTGATGTGTCTGTATCAATTTATGGCAATTCGTTCATATCCACTGTTTTTTATCTTCAGCACTTTTGAAAAGGCAGCTGTGAGGTTATTAAACCCTTATGGAAATATTCATTTAGTACCAGCAATCTGGATATTTTATTTAACTGTTAATTCTTCATCCAATTTATGTAGCATATTATTAAACTTTTTTTAAAAAACAATTAGGGTCAAACTCTGGTATTAACATAGATACTTGCCCTTCCAAACAAAGCAAGAATACTATTACAGTAGCACAATACAAAAACTATTCAGAAGACCTTTATTTTGCCCAAGGCACCACCTATGCTGAAATCTGAATTAAAAATTCTATTCTACTCTAGCTGGGGATTCCTCTGCTTCCAGGAAACTCCATTTAGGAAAGGTTTATGGCCTTTTGTGCCACCAAAAAGGACATATTTTCTGGCTCAGCTCAAATAAGTGGAAGAATGAAGTGTACCACTATTGCCTTCAAGTTCCTCATTCCATCATCCTAAGGAGAGTTCAAAGCATGATGGCTAGTATGTATGTGTCCAATATGATGACATGGTGAAGTGTATGTGAATGTCATCCTTTAAGACCACTTTGCAAACTATAAGCGCTAATACTGTTAGCTAACAGAGAATGTCCTTTATCTCTACTCATATGGGCTTGTGTTTTAGGAGCAGAAGGTCCTGAATTCTATTCCTCCTATATTTTTTTTATGAAAAAGATTATTTTGAAATCTGCATGTACATTATGCAGCACAGAGTCAATAAGAGCACGGGTTATCTTTATTACCTTGAGGAGTAAAGGCAGCCCTTTGAGTTGGGGAGCTCAGAAGTGGCTCCAAAAGAACAAAATCTTTCATCTTAGCATCAAAAAGTTTTCACACCTCTCTCAGGCTATGCATAGGTGGGACCCCAATCTCTTCCCCCCACCCCACAACACCTAGCTAGTATTCATAGTGATTCATGTCTGTGTATACGTTGTTGATCTATGTGTGTCATTTTTCTGAGGCTTAGAGGAAATATGTGCCAAATTACACACAAACTATGAGCTATGATTCACTGCAGTACACTTTATAAGCGTTTAAAATGAGATAAATGAGAAAAACATGTTTCCTTTAATTACTGCGGTATATTGCAGAGCATTTGTTAAATTGAGAAATGATCATGTACCTTGAATGTGTGCTGGAAAAGGAGAGACCACCCCTTTCTTGGTGCCAGTAAGACATTTCTATTTCCCAAATGTTCAGCCTTGGGGCTTGTTTCTAGACTGAGAAATCTGTCCCAATTTAAAGAGTCTGCATAGAATGCTTCTGCATGCTACACTGGCAAATGGAATGGTTTTTATTCTCCTAGAAATGTTGCATTGCACACAGTTACTGCATCTTCATTGATCTTCAGACTCTTAAGTTCAAAATGACATATTACCCCCAGTGAATTTTTACAAGTTCCCCACCCCCTTTCAGGAAATCTGTACATATGTTTCCGATGACTGGGCAAAGCTGTCAGAATTTCAGTCGCTGAAAACAGTATGCAATATCTTCAATGTTACTGAATGTTTCTATAATTTAAAAGTTATGGATAATATTTCTAATCTGAAAATATATCTCACAGCTGTGTACCCTGACCCAGACAAATGACCATATGAATGAATACATTTTTATGGCCAACATGCTGTGCCTGATCCTGCTGCCACTGATGTCAGTGACAATTTGCCATGCACTTCAATCAAAGCAAGATGAAACCCATTATAAATGTATTATCTTTCAAAGATCTACATTTCTCATTTGTAAAGCACTGAGGATGACCTAAATCTACACTGGTAAACTTGAAGTAAGCATTATCTTCTTCAAACTTCAAAACCAGGCAGTAATCTAAAATTGTGCTGCAGTGATCTGAAACAGTCTACTGGGAAGTTAGGGCGAATTCAGACTAATTCTGCCCATTGAAACCAGAAAGGTATCTGTAGTATCAATACTGCAGTGACATCAGGGGATCATGGTCCCTTTATTTTTGTATTGCATGTTTTGGTCAGCAGTGCCTGTTGCTATCCCATTATAATGCTTGAGCATTAACACAAATAGAGGTAATTCTCACTTCCAAGAGCTATTGTTTCAGGCTGTGTGCAGATTCAGGCAGACAACACTGCATCACTTTACTCTCCATGATGTGACGATTTTATTTTCAATAATAAAGACTAGAGACTTTTTAGCTGACAGTTTAAGCACAAGATGGCATCACATGGTGCCATCCTACTTTTTAAAAAAGCCATCTTGTGCCATGTATGAGCCATTGTCACAATGAGGAGATACATTCTCTTAGGTCCCAGCCTTAAAAAAGAGGTTAAGAAAGCTAGCTCTTTCTATTTTGACATACAGTATTCTATCTCGGGCAGAGCTGACTGGAAACCACAATTCCTGTCCGGTGGGAAATTCTGATAAGCACAATACTTGTTTTCATTCCAAATGGAACAAAAGTTTGAACTGTTAAAATTTTTCTCAGAATGAAAAGTTCTGAAAAAAAAATTATTCAGAAATGTTGAAATAGCCTATGATGCTCTTGGGAATAGAACCCGGGTTTTTCTGACTCTTAGGCCCAGGAGTTAACTATGGGACTTTCCATCTTCTCCCATTTTACTGAAGTCAAACCCCGTTTTTAATGAAAATATTAAGGTTTAAATATTTAAGAGAAATTATTACATTTCTTATTGCTCAGATTGAACACTAAGTCCAAAGTGAATTAGAGGAGTCCATTGTTCTTGATGTGCCTAGCTATGTCCTCTGATAAACTCCTGCAACTCTCATTGATTTTTTGGGGTGCCAGATTGTCACCTCTACTTCCAGAGCAGAAGAGATTTCAGGTGGAGTTGGGTGCCTTCATAGCATCATACTCTTTTTCTTGATGAAATAAGGATCTGATACTCAGCAGTGCTGCCACAGAGCTGGACTTATTTCCTAGCTCCAGTCACATAATATGGGCGAGGGACTGGACTTGGTGACCTCTCAAGGTCTTACGATTCTCTGACCAGGGTCAGTAGCAATCGACCCCAGTGGCTAGTGTTACATCCAACATCACAGCAGCCAGCATATGGGACTCAAGTTGGGTAGGGAAGAATTGTCCACCAGCACAACTGGACTCCTGCATGTAAGTGAATGTCACAAGAACCAACCCCTAGGCCCCAACTCACTAGAGCTAGTAAGTAAGAATGTGCTGAATTAGAGCCAATGCGTGACTACATGTCTGCAACTCCATTAGAGAGGTTTTTCTATGCAAGGACAAGCTGTATGGTCACTGGCATCACAGCTCCCACTGTGTCAGCACAAAGAATGCAGCACAGTATAAACTGTGACACACAAACTAGTTTCCCTATTATTTTAGGTGTGTGATGCTGCATTTGGCATTTTGCGGTTTCTCTCTCTTACTAGCGGTCTCTAATCCTTAAAGGAACAATATCCTCTTAGGGTACAATTCATTCCTGAGCATGGAGCCAGCACAATTCATTTGGTCTCCAGGGATATCAAGGTGGTACCTTTCACGACCACTATCAATGCACTTAAATTAGGCAGAAAATGTAAATAAAAAGCAAATAAAGTCTAGATAGTGGGTTGTAGAATACTGCTGCTTTTATCCTCCTGGACTGTAATTCAAACCACTGAGATTAAAAGTAGCACCTTATTGCCACCATTTGATGTAAGGGCTACTGTATGTTACAGTATTTGTCAGTATTGCAATGTTCCTTACATTATGCAATGATACAAAGAGAAAAGTAAATATACTGCAGTTGGTTGGAGGGCAGAGGAGCTCCTACTCCATGTTCTCTGATTCTGTGGCATAGGTTACTTAGGAAATGACTGCAGAATGGAGCTGGACTGAATGTATTATCAAAGTGTGTCTCAAGAGTTGGGAACAAGAGGCCATATCCCTTCTGTGTTTGTTTTTTTTTAAAAAAAAAAATCATGAAAGGGGATAATTTATTTAACAAAATCCATAGCACTTCTCAACCTATGATTGTGCAGTATCCTCTGCTGAAATCACAGGGTTGGGTGGTCTTGCATATCTGGCATTGAGGTATTTCTCAATGGTATTTAGGGAGTTAGGTGCCTCCCTTTGAAGATCTGGGCCTGACTATTGCCTCAAACACAGGCCTAAGCCAAAGAATCATGGTAAAGGACCACAGAATCCATGCTGCCTCCATGCAGCTCCCCCATCTCCACCTCCATTATGACAGCACATTTAGCTTCAGCTTGCAGAGGTGTTCTATCCTTTATGCAGCCTGTATACCGGGATTCACATTAAACAGGTAGACTTGGCAATCCAGGCATTTGCAGTCAGGCTAGATTTTAGTGCAAGTTTACACTGGTGCATTCACTGAGATACAGTTACTTATGAGTTATTCCCTTTCTTTGACTTAGGCATGGGAGTGGCTCTGGCCAGAATTTGTCCCTCTGTGCAGTATGTCATATACGCATACCTACATAAGTTGACTTCAATGCTTGTCTTTGTTTTGTTATGCAAGTAGAAATTATTCAGATGCTCACTGGAATTAGTGGCGCCACAAGCAATATTGGTAGAGAATAAAATTCAATCATATTGTGAAATGGGAAATTTCAGTAGCAGTGACCAAAGAAAATGTTGGCTGTAGGAGCTGTCTTTGGGCTATTTTTGAACAACCAGACTACAGCAAATAGATTTAAAAAAAAAAAAGTTCAAGCGTGTAAATATTTGACACAGTGGCTGTATATTTTATTTTAAAAACCAGCGTATTGCTTGGAAGGGAAAAGGAAATAATGGCTTAAGGGTCTGGTAATGGGAGATGGAACAGTTTACCTGTAGGTCACTTCTTCATCTTCAGACCAGGTCAGTAGTAAGCAGGAATCATTATCATTACCAGCTGGTGGCCCACAGAATGTGAAATAAACTGATAATGGCAGTCTAGTCCCGAGGAACAGGCATAAGTATCATAAAAATGCCATCAGAACTAGAACTCCCAACAAGAGTGTCAATTAATCTCTGTGAAGTTAAGAACAGAGTAGTAGTGGAGACTTGACTACTAATTACATACCACCAATACAAACTTCTATGATTGATTGATTTCCCCCCCCCCCCCCATTGGCACTTTCATCAGTAATGCTCTTCTTCTCCTCTCTGCTAACACATTCCTTTAATGATAATTTGTTCCCAGTGGCTTGAGGTAGGAACAAAATGTTTATTACTTTTGTTTGTTTGTTTCTGCTTGGCTTTACAATTATATTTAATCTAGCTACATATGTTTTAAAAACACCATCAAATGTCATTTTAATTCAAAGCCAAGAAATACAGGATTGTGAGTGTGAAGGTTTATAAATTATTACTTTTTTTTCTTAATACCACCTCCACAATGTCAATTTAATGTTCTGAAGATCTGCCTAAAGTGCAAAGGCTGCATGGGTCAATGGTATAAAATTCTCTTTATTGCAGCATACATATTACACTGTGTGTGTGTGTGTGTGTGTGTGTGTGTATACACACACACACACACACACGCATATACATACTTATATAATGGATAGCACATAATTTATAACATGAAATATATACTACACAAAATATTTCTTTCCTAGCTGCTAAGAGAGCATGGGATTCAGGAATACAAATGGAAGTATATGGGTTAGTTTTCTTTTCTTTTCTTCTATTACAATCCAAATATTTTATTTCTTTATATTAATATCTGGGAATTTATTACACCAGTAAGCTAGGAAAAATTAATAAATAGGACCTTTGAAGGGTAAATGCCAGAAAATAATTACTGGTTTTGGCATGGAAAATATAATTTAATCAACATTGTTTCTTATTGAAAGCAAATGTTAGAGTAAGAAGCCTGAATCTGAACTGTCTAGAAAAGGAGTCACAAAATCCATGGGGAGAGACTATAAATCAAGGACAACTAAATGACAAAATCTAGTAAATTTTCTATATGAAAGATAGCTCTATCTGCACAGTTTGAGGACCACTCTGGGGGGCTGAGAAGAGGGGAAAGGAAGAATAGGACTTTTAAGTCCATGACAAGATGCTGTTTGCAGAAAGACAGGTTTCAGAGTAGCAGCCGTGTTAGTCTGTATTCACAAACAGAAAAGGAGTACTTGTGGCACCTTAGAGACTAACAAATTTATTTGAGCATAAGCTTTTGTGAGCTACAGCTCACGAAAGCTTATGCTCAAATAAATTTGTTAGTCTCTAAGGTGCCACAAGTACTCATTTTCTGTTTGCAGAAAGATTCAGTAACTATCCTGTCTTTAGAAGTAGCATTATGATGATGATCTTTTTTGCTTTCCCCAGACATTTTGGTATGTTCTAACTATATTTTCTGAGACAGCTTCACCAGGTAAACAGTTTGGCATCAGATATAGGCCTAAAAAAGCTGTAGAAGGACATCCTGTTTGGAACAATTTTGTGGATGTAGCTCATACTTTCAGTACATCTCTTCCCTTGTTTGTTTGTTTTTCCAATTAGTAATGTCCCTTGCATAGATCTTGGCTCAGAATTTTGCCACTAAGTCTGTATATAGCCTTCACAGTCCATTTACAAGCATTGTCAGGCTTAAGGATGAACCAGAGATTTTTGCTCAGTTCATCATCTCCAAAAGGAATCTTGTTGATTGTAGCAGGATTATACACACACAGCCAAGAAGGACATGCTGTTAAATGTAGTTTGCTAATCCTTTTAGCCAGAGTGAAAGGCAAGGTTTCTTTTTTCTAACACTTTTTCACTGCATAGGCACTAGATATTTCCCCACAAATTTCCCCATATACTAGAAACTAGAGGGTCAGATTTTCAATGTAATCTATGTGCCTAAAAGTGCAGCTAGGAACCTAGTGGGATTTTCCAAAGCACCCAAGTAGGTCAGTTACCAACTCAAATTGAAATCAATGAGATTGTTTCCTAATCTGCATAGATGTTTTTGAAAATCCCACTAGGTTTCTAGCTGCATCTTTCACATAAAACCTTTGAAAATCTGGCCCTATGATCCTGAGTGAGAACATAAGAATGGTCATACTGGGTCAGACCAAAGGTCTATGAGGCCCAGTATGCTGTCCTCTGACAGTGGCCAATGCCAGGTGTCCCAAGGGAATGAACAGACAGGTTATCAGCAAGTGATCCATGCCCTGTCACCCAATCCCAGCTTCTGGCAAACAGAGGCTAGAGACACCATTCCTGCCCATCCTGGCTAATAGGTCCATCAATGGCTATCTTCCATTAATTTATCTACCTCCATTGGAACCCCATAATAGCACTGGCCTTCACAACACTCTCTGGCAAGGATTTCCAGAGATTGACAGTCAGCTGTGTGAAAAAACACTTTCTTGTGTTTGTTTTAAACCTGCTACCTATTAATTTCATTTGGTGGCCCCTTGTTCTTATATTATGAGAAGGAGTAAATAACACTTCCTTATTTACTTTCTCTATATCACTCATGATTTTATATACCTCTATCATATCCCCCCTTTCCAAGCTGAAAAGTCCCAGTCTTATTAATCTCTCCTCATATGGAAGCCGTTCTATACCCCTAATAATTTTTGGTTTCAGAGTAGCAGCCGTGTTAGTCTGTATTCGCAAAAAGAAAAGGAGTACTTGTGGCACCTTAGAGACTAACAAATTTATTAGAGCATAAGCTTTCGTGAGCTACAGCTCACTTCATCGGATGCATTTGGTGGAAAAAACAGAGGAGAGATTTATATACACACACACAGAGAACATGAAACAATGGGTTTATCATACACACTGTAAGGAGAGTGATCACTTAAGATAAGTCATCACCAACAGCAGGGGGGGGAAGGAGGAAAACCTTTCATGGTGACAAGCAGGTAGGCTAATTCCAGCAGTTAACAAGAATATCAGAGGAACAGTGGGGGGTGGGGTGGGAGGGAGAAATACCATGGGGAAATAGTTTTACTTTGTGTAATGACTCATCCATTCCCAGTCTCTATTCAAGCCTAAGTTAATTGTATCCAGTTTGCAAATTAATTCCAATTCAGCAGTCTCTCGTTGGAGTCTGTTTTTGAAGCTTTTTTTGTTGAAGGATAGCCACTCTTAGGTCTGTGATCGAGTGACCAGAGAGATTGAAGTGTTCTCCAACTGGTTTTTGAATGTTATAATTCTTGACGTCTGATTTGTGTCCATTCATTCTTTTACGTAGAGACTGTCCAGTTTGGCCAATGTACATGGCAGAGGGGCATTGCTGGCACATGATGCCATATATCACATTGGTAGATGCGCATGTGAACGAGCCTCTGATAGTGTGACTGATGTGATTAGGCCCTATGATGGTATCCCCTGAATAGATATGTGGACAGAGTTGGCAACGGGCTTTGTTGCAAGGATAGGTTCCTGGGTTAGTGGTTCTGTTGTGTGGTGTGTGGTTGCTGGTGAGTATTTGCTTCAGATTGGGGGGCTGTCTGTAAGCAAGGACTGGTCTGTCTCCCAAGATCTGAGAGAGCGATGGCTCGTCCTTCAGGATAGGTTGTAGATCCTTGATGATGCGTTGGAGAGGTTTTAGTTGGGGGCTGAAGGTGATGGCTAGTGGCGTTCTGTTGTTTTCTTTGTTGGGCCTGTCCTGTAGTAGGTGACTTCTGGGTACTCTTCTGGCTCTGTCAATCTGTTTCTTCACTTCAGCAGGTGGGTATTGTAGTTGTAGGAATGCATGATAGAGATCTTGTAGGTGTTTGTCTCTGTCTGAGGGGTTGGAGCAAATTTTGTTGCCCTTTTCTGAAACTTTTCCAATTCCAATATCTCTTTTGAGATGGGGTGACCACATCTGTACACAGTATTCAAGATGTGGGTGTACCATGGATTTATACAGAGGCAATATGATATTTTCTGTCTTATCTATCCCTTTCTTAATGATTCCCAACATTCTGTTCACTTTTTTGACTGCCGCTGCACATTGAGTGGATGTTTCAGAGAACTATCCACAATGACTCCAGGATCTTTCTTGAGTGATAACAGCTAATTTAGACCCCATCATTGTATATGTATAGTTAGGATTATGTTTTCCAATGTGCATTACTTTGCATTTATCAACATTGAATTTCATCTGCCAATTTGTTGCCCAGTCATCCAGTTTTGTGAGATCCTTTTGTAGCTCTTCGCAGTCTGCCTGGATCTTAACTATCTTGACTAGTTTTGTATCATCTGCAAATTTTGCCACCTCACTGTTTATCCCTTTTTCCAGATCATTTCTGAATGTTAAATAGGACTGGGCCCAATACAGATTCCCGGGGGACACCACTAGCGAGGTTGTATACGTGCCAGTACATTAACTATACACAACTGCTAGTGTTTTCTTGAGTGCTATGGAGAGATCTTGTGCTGCCTTCTTCACAAGGATGATGGGAAGAGGCTCTCTATACCATCTTCTTCTAGTTGTAGACCAATGTAGTGGGGAACAGCATTTATATTTTATGGTATGCTCACGATATAGGAAGACAAACCTCTAAAATGACACTTTCTTCTGTAATTTTGTGTCCGATGTCCTGTATTTTATTCTACACATCACTGTACATGACACTTAAACACAGGCCTGAGGTGGATACAAATATTACACAGAAACAGTGTGAAATGTTATACCCCCACAGCATTTGGTCACATGAAACGTGCAATTTTCTTTAATCACCTGTAATGGAATCTGTACCTTAAGTTAACTGTGCCCAGCAATGTATGTCAATTTTGTTTTTATGAACAGAAGTTTTTGAAATGAAGCTTAATCTCAGAAACCCCTTTCCATAAACCTTCCTGCATTTAGCCACAAGCTGCAGCTAATTTTTACACAACATCTGCTATAATGAAAACTGTCTGGATGAATAAAAGTTAAAGATGGGATTTATAGCCCATGTTGTTCTTGCCGGACACAAGAAATCGTGTGTGTGTGTGTGTGTGTGTGTGTGTGTGTGAGAGAGAGAGAGAGAGAGAGAGAGAGAGAGAGAGAGCTTTATAACTTGTGGTTCAGACAGCCACACTGTTTCTCTTTCAAATATTTTTTTTTTTTTCAGTGAGTGAGTAATGTTCACGATGAAGAAGCTCAGGAAGAGATAAACGATGCCAAAGTGGCTCTGATAGAGATACAGGCTACTGTGTGCAATTAGCTGCTGAGCAAGAAAGAAACCTTGTCACCCTTTTTTAATCATCTAATAATGAGTTGCTTGAAAAGGCTCCACAGCTTGGACCAGATTTCCCTCACTATGGGCAATTAGGAAAGAAAAATAAACCAAGGCAGGAATCCTCTGGCTGTAAAGGAGTTTTGTGCTAAACACACTCTTCAGTCCCTTTTTGTATGAAACCAGAGGGAGTTGCTAACAGCACTGACAGTTTGTGTGAGTGATTTATGAGGCTTTTCTTTTGTGAAAAGCTGGCATCTAGGCAAACTTTGGCCCCTCTGCCATTTGCTTACACTTCTGGTGAATATAAAACTTTAGAATATTCTATAAAAGGTTTATTATTCTTAGGGACTACTCTTTAAAAACCTCATTAGAAAACAAACAACATGATGCTCTTTAGTGTAATAGGATATTGTAGTTCTCCAAAATAACAGAAAATCAAGAGATCTCAAGGTACATATAATCACACCTGGTGGAACATAATGACACTCATATTCCTGAAAACAAAGCAGAAATTCTCCACTGCCAACCACATATTGTCAAGTTAATCCTTTATGTTAACTGCATATACGTTCTTAAAGGTATATCACTGAAGAGTAAAGTGTAACGGCTGATTTGTACGTGACTTTGAAGATCTTTCCAGAAGTAAAGGCCAATCTCAATGACCACTTCTGTGAGTATATCTCAGCTGTTCTGCAATTTTGCTAGCAGTAAAATCATGCAGACATGCACAAAATTGAAATTGATCTTAATTCTTTTAAAATACAGACAGTAACTTCTCTTAAAATGAAACAAAAACATATAGATAGCTATAATTGTGTGTAATATCATTAGGTAAATCAGTGATTTTTAGAAGTTGCCTGATTTGTATGCTGCAGTTACACTGAATTTTGATATTATGCCAGCTTTACACTGGTATAACTCTACTGACTTCAGTAGAGCAGCAATCCCTGACTTAAACCTGGGTAAGTGAGATTAGAATCAGTCCTTAAATTATCTGGGGGAGGAGGGGAATCAAATTATATCAACCAATGACACAGAAGATCATGTCAATCCAAAGTATGTAATATTAAATCTGTCATTTGAGAAACAACTGTAGCACAATACAGAGAATGGATATTACATGAGAATTCTTAAAATCTTGTGATATCTTACAATACGTACTTTTTACTCAATATCATGCAACATGTTGAGCTCTCATGATAAGTTTTAAAGATGTTTACTTGGCAACAATATTACTTTTGAATGACATTATGTAAAACTTTATATTTTGGTAAAATATTTTTAATGTTTATTGAAAACTTCTAAATAAAAGCATGGACATGTATCAGTGTGTGACAGAAAGAGAATGCAATCCTGCTTAATTATCAGAGATAATGTACCAGTAAGCAGTACGTGATCTGCATTTAAAAAAAAAAATCTGTATTGTGCAAGAAAAACCACAGAGGCAGAAGCTCTAAGAGCATCAAAAATGCTAATCCAGTATCTAGAGACTGGCCATTATCTGGATGGAAACCAGATAAAAGAGCTTTAAAAAGACCTTAAGCATAAGAGTTTATGCATAAGAAAAGATAACTCAGCAAAGGGTTTCCAGATTCTGTTATCATTGTACAATATGTTTAACCTAATTAAAAACACTCCCAAACTTTGCAACCTCCACAAGGGTATTCATCCAGTGACCCGAGACTTTTATTAGGTTAAATACTATTGCACAATCATGATAGAATCAGGCAGGATGATTTTCTTTGTGGCTGCAGTAGCTCTCAAAGAACATCTTGGGATAGATTCTCCACCATGTTCTGTTCAAGTGTGGAGAAGAAAGAGGGCTGCTGAGAGCTGGTTATGGCATCCCAATCTTTCACCAGCTGGTCTTAGTTTAAGAACAATGGAAGAGCTTATCTAATTTATGTCATTGGCATAAGGTCTCAGTGATTTTTATGATATAGATTATCAGGCATACCACAGCTCTGCTACACCATGCCCACTCCCTGCTAAATACCAGAGAATGGCACATAGTAGACCTAGCTGATTGGCAAAGCTAGCTCCTTTTGCTTTAATGACCTTAGTTCACTAGATGACCAGAATAACTGTTAAAAATCATATTATAGCTTGTGTTGTAAAATTCAAGCAATTCTAGTCATGATCTCTTGCCAGACTACTGGATTTGAGGGCATTCATACCAAAGCAGGATGAATGTACCTCTGCTATTTTATAACACTTCCAGTTCCTCACCTGACATGAAGTGCATCTTAAGGTGCGTTTCAGAATCCAGTATATCCTGTAAACTGACTAGTACTCTATGGTCCAGCACCTCAGGCCATACAGACATTTGGCTTGATTTACCTCCACTGATGCATGACGGATACAAATTGCAACCTGCCCAAGTGGGAGCTATGCTACTGCAGGGGTTCCACCATGGAAGGGTATCTTTAATGTGCCGGAAACATAGGTGGCAGAGGCAGCCCCATCCAGTGCCTCCCACCATAGGGCTGAACTTTAATTTTTTCTCTTCATAAGAAACACTAAGAATAGCTCTACAGAAACTCCCACAAGCAAAGTTGCAATGGATCTCTCTCATAGAACAATAGCAGATTGCCTTTAATTTATCCCTCTACTGTTCTGGGATGCTCCTACTGATGACACACACAGTGCCTGCATCGCCATAATTTATACTGACTACTTCAGTAAGGAATATATCTAAGGGCAATCCTCTAATGGGCTATAGCCAGTTCATTTGAAAGAAGATAACTAGGATATTGATGATGATTTGATATTATCTCAAGTCCTTATCGCAAATGATTTAATAGAATAAGGAAAGAACATTTTGTTATGACAGACGAAGACATAAAGGAATATCTATCTTTGGGGACCTACTTTAAGCAGACATATTTTAAATATTTTCCTACACTAAAAAGAAAGCTTAAGGGGAGAAGTGTGGAGAGAGGGGAAAAAATCAAATAACCAAGATGCTACTCTTAGACAAAAACCTTTTCCCATGTACAAAGAGGCAAAGTAATCTGATGGATGGAGCAAGGGAATGGGAGCCAGGAAGTCATGAATTCTCACTGTGCAGTATTGGGCATGTCATTTAACCTCTATTTAATTATTTAGCTTGTATAATGGGGATAATATTACCAACCTACCTCATGATGGGGGGTATTAACTAATGTTGTTCCAGCATTTAAAAAATGTAAGAAGGATGCTCTGTATAAGATAAGTGCTCTGTATTATTGCTCATGTGTACAGCTGGATGAATAATCTGTAATGAATAATTTGTTGGACACATTTCACATTTTACTGTTCCTGAATTGCTGCAGATAAAGGGTCATTTTCTTTCATTTTTAATTTTAAATGATTTATCAAATTATTTTTGGCTAAGAATTATTGCGCTAGAGCTTGTTGGCAAGCAGTTGGTTGAGAGATTTTGATATTAGACATATCAGCTGTTTTGACTGGATGCCCAGGGTATGTGGTATGTTTCTGTTTCTCGATTAGATGAGTGTAACTCTTAGAATCAGGCATCAGGTGAAAATAAATACTTGCAAATCCAAAACCTTGCTTAATTGCTCTTTCAGGATGAAATGTAAATCATGTCCACAGGGCCAGCAATAGCCAAAGCACCACTGAAGTCCCATATACTCACTCTTTTAAGGAGATCAATAGAAGCCTTGACGTGTCTCTCTGCTCAGGGTGTCTTTCCTTTTTGATAGTCCTTTGACAGAACATTTGCAACAAGCACACTGTAAACACAAATAAGGGGAATTGATTTTAAAAATTCAAATGAATAGTCTTGCAAAAAGAAATGGGAGGCATTTCTCTGGCATTATTACTCAGGTGCTTCTTTATACAGTGGCCTGGTTTTCAAAAGTGCTGAGCACTCAGCAGCTCCTGCTAAAGTCAGTGGGAGCTAGATGGTGCAGAGCAGTTTTGAAATTCAGGCTACTTATTTAGGTCCCTAAATATGGGCTTGGGAGCAGAACTTTAAGTAGCTATTGTGAAAATCTTGTCTGAGGATGCTTTTAAGCTAACTCCAGCAGCAGTACATTTAGGCAAATCCAATGATTTCTTGCTGGTTTGAGAGGCACTTTCAGGTTCTTATACAGCAACACAAGTGCTGTTTAGGATTCTATCTAGTGTTTTAATCAACATTGGACAACCCAAGTTCATGCTAATGGAATGAATTCTATTCAAACATCCTGTATTTGTCATCTATGGCAACATTTGTTGCTTTAGACAAGTTGCACAGTATTACTTGACAGTACGATCTAGGAAAAAATAAAAAAAACCTGAGACCTAGCTGCCACTCTTAAACAAAGACCACATTCAATATGAAAACCTCTCCACCAAACCACTTAAACTATGATATGTTTCCTACAGACAAGGACTTAAAATCATATCATATGTTACTCATTTTCAGATCATGCTAACTAGTGAAGACCACAGAAAGCTAAGGTTGCTTCCTAAGCTTAGAATCTTTCTGCAGCTTTCTATTCACTTTTTTATCCAATTTACTTCTGCAACTGAAGTTAAGTATGCTAACAGTTAAGCAGTCATGATCATAGCTTTTTCTCTTACATTAAAAACAGATTTTAAAAAAACAAAGTATTAATTGAATTAAAATCTAGCCAAGTAACAAAATTGTAGTTCAGGAGAGGTTTTGAACTGGTAGGTGTGCATGACGGCAGTGGAAATTGAAGCTCCATAACCACTAAACACCTGAATGATCAGGACAGCAGCAGTGCAAGGTTCCCCACACTGACCTTCTAATATACCTGGTGAGCATGGTTTAGTCTCTGTGCTCATTCATTTCCTGAGCTCTCTGCTGAGACTGCCAACAAAGGCACCAGTATGTATCAAGACGTTTATTTTATTCCCTTAGGTTATGTCTTCAATGAAGAGTTAGCCCACATTCTATCCGGGGGTTGCCCCTAAACCTCCTTCTATCCATGCAGAAAAGCCTCTCACCTGAGCTTAAGGTTCTTTAAAATCAGGCTAATGGGTACAGCTGAGGACATAGGCATGGGTTTTGCTTCAGACCAGGCTGGCAGCCCCACCTAATTTGTAGTGAGGATGCAGGCTAATCAAGGCCAGGTTCTATGAATCCTCCAGCACTATCCCACAACTAGGTAGTACTTTGTCTACTTTTTCCTTTTGTCTGCACGGAAAGTAACCTACATTGATTCAGCATTTTAACCTCATGTTTGCCTACTCCATTTCTGCTGTGCTTCCTCATGAGATGTCCGAGAAGTCCTTCCAGGTTGGCAGAAGCTGGCATCAGCCTTCTGATGAAGCTGTGGTGTGATATTAGCAGGACCAGTAATTTGGGGAAATGTACCCAAAATGATATTTTTATGCTTAGTGGAGAGGAAAGAAACGGGGGCAGAGCAGTTAGTCGGCGGAGATATGAATCACTTTGTGGTTTGCAGTCTGAATTCCTTAATGACATTCTCATAAAAAAGTTCTTGCTGCCAAATGCGGTTTGCTTTCACTCTCAGAACTGTCTGCATTAATGAGTAACTCCATTTGGAAGCTATTTACATATTATTCTCATGTCACTGCCACAGATGACAGCTCCATGCTAGACGAGAGAGCACCCTACAAATAAATTTACAGAACAGCCAGGTTAATTGCACCACTTAGAACCATGGTATATCCCACCACTTCAAAAACCTGTAGAATTCAGATTCTATTGTGCCAAACAATTGTATGATATTCCAGCACAAAAACCTATGTTCAAAGGGAGTTTTTATTCTTATTTATAGGTAAGTATACTGATTTGAAATACAAAGTCTAAAAAGTGATTTCTAAAGTTTGTGAAATAGGGTGACCAGACAGCAAGTGTGAAAAATCAGGGCAGGTGGGGGAGGGGAGGGTAATAGGAGCCAATAAAAGAAAGACCCAAAAATCAGGACATCTTGTCACCCTATTGTGAAAGAAGCTTGACTCAGGATTTATATTTTCAGTGGTTGTGTTAGTGAGGAATGGACATCAATAATCTTAACTTTGTTAATGCAGTTTCTGAGTTGTTATAATCAACCAACCAAAATATTCCAATATGGGATGTGGCAAAGTATCCTGTTTGCCTCAGCAGGCTCAGTTCTTTTTAGCCTTAGAGACACAGGTTTGGGCAAGGCAGTCCTTCTAGGTGGCACAAAGTCAGGCTATACCTTTCCTCAGTCAGTTCCTTGTGCCTGTTTTCCTTTCCCTTCTGGAGAGGGAATGCATCCTCACTTCCTGCAAAGGTTTGGTGTCTTGCTACACCCAGCCTACTAGCAGCTTCCCTGCTTTTCTCACTCCTCTTCCTCCCCCCCTCCCAACAGGGGAGGGTTTTAAAAGGTCTCAAGCAGTTGGAGTCAGCTGAACCCAACTGGTTCTCTAGCAACCCCTTTTCAGCTGAACCTTATTAACCTGTGGTTACCTCTTCTCAGTGGATAGGGAGGGGCCTTTTAACCTTCTGGGAATGATTAATACCTCCCCCTCCCAGCTGTTTGTCCTAGGTTTACCACAGAGACTTTAGGAGACCTCACTTCAAATCCTGCTTTAGGGCCCAGTTCTTCAAATATTAAGGTAAGTGAGTAGACCTATTGGAGTCTACTACTCACATGAGTAAAGTTATTCATATGCCTGACTTTTTACTGGATCAAGGCTTAAATTTGTAACCCAAGGAGAGTTGGTGGTATCAGCCTTATTTCCATATCACAAAACACGGCATGGTTCTGCTCTGGAGAGGACAACTGCTTTAGTAAGGGGTATTACAGGAAATGAAGGGCTTCTGTAAAGCTTTTTAAGGAAGCTTAAACTGTTCCAAAATTATCCCTGGTTAAAGCCCAGTATTATTAGCCTCTTATTTTAATGAGCAAATGATAACAAATTTCTCATAAAACTTTGAAACCAGAACTTTTTTTTCAGCAATAATGTTGTCCTTGTTGGGATTTTAAATTACTCACTCTTTAACCTTAGTGTTTTTCTCCATGGAGCTGGATTCATGCCACATAAAAACAATGAGGCAACTGTCATCCCTTATGTTGTAGAAGCTTCAGAAAAAATATGCATGCAAGAGACATGTCATCTTTTTGTCTGTGGATGAGACATCTGATCAGGTCCTCTAGCACTACAATCATGGCTTATTCCTCATCAATGATTTTGTACCTTAGCTACATAAAAAGCAGGGTGGGAGAAAAATACTTATCTGATGGATTGTAATCTCTTGTCCATGGAGATAGATATAGATATATTTCTATTGCTGGGCTTATGCACAACATTTGATATGGTAGTCATGAAGTTCTGCCTCAGAAATGGAACTCCCACAGATACAAACACACATCACACATTAATCAG
This sequence comes from Dermochelys coriacea, assembly GCF_009764565.3. Taxonomy (NCBI): domain Eukaryota; kingdom Metazoa; phylum Chordata; order Testudines; family Dermochelyidae; genus Dermochelys; species Dermochelys coriacea. The sequence goes on along the minus strand of NC_050071.1, from coordinate 61,793,572 downwards.
TTACACCTGCTTGTAATATTTTTATTCTGCTGGGGTAGCCTATAAAGAGGGGTAAGACAGTTCAAATATAATAAAAATGGATTCCATTTTCACTCAGTGCTCAAACCAAATCCAGACAGAACATTTTCTGGGGCTTAGAAAAGGTTTGAGAATATTGTAGCTGACTGATTTTCTCACATTGGATTCTGCCTTCTCTGTGGTCAATTTTTTAAGTCCTTATTTAGGTTTTGTAGACCTTCCTTGGACAAAATTTTTGCCTGAGATAAGATGAATTAAAAACTTTTGGATTTGGTTCCATGTCTGTTTTTCAAACTAAGTTGTTTGGGGCAAGGGCTATTTTATCTTTCTGTCTTGCACCGTATTAAGCACGTGGCCCGTGCCAAACAAGCCATCATTTCATCAGAATAGTAATTAAAACTTTTTTCCACTTTCTCAGTTTTGCCTATCTCTAGTCAGGACTGTAGGAAGAAGTACCAAAAATTACCATAAGACAGGCTGGAAATACTATGAAAAAAGCCTATGTAGAAGAAGAAAATACAAGAACAGTCTTTCTTGTTAAATTTTTAGTAAGTTTTATAGGCCAGTCTTACAGATCCAAGAGGCTAAGATACAGTACTTTGTTTTGCTGTGGTTTTCTGATGCTGAACCAAACCAAATCTCTTCCCTTTGAGTCTGCAGGTCCTTTGTAGCCTAGCAGCTGGTTTAGATATTACAGAAGAACTCTCATACTATGATAAGAACATAACACAAAAATGGCCATAATGGGTCAGACCAGTGGTCCATCTAGCCCAGTGTCCTGTCTTCTGACAGTGCAAGAGTTGGATGCTTCAGGGGGAATGAACAGAACAAGGCAATTTTTGAGTGATCTATCCCCTGTCATCCTCCCCATGCCAGCTTTTGGCATGATGAAATTCTATTTTTTAAATTCTGCATACAGACTGTCATTGGGCTGTGATATAAAATATAGAGAGAGCCTACTTCAAGGCTTACTAATGGATTTTTTTCTGATATAGTGATTTTTTTTTAAACTATACCCGTGTAAATCCAGAGCAATTGTGATGCTGCTAAGATCAGAATCTGGTCACTATTTTCAAAATACATCTGTCTAGATATAGTTTCATATCTAGTCAGTTAAAGTGGGTGAGAGCTTTAAAGATATAATTATGGCAGCACACAGAAGTGTGATTCCATCAGAGCACTTCCTCTTCCAAAAAAAAGTACACTGCCAAAGCATTTTTCATAAGCTCTCTTTAAATGTTATTAATTTTTGAAAAATTTACAAAAAGGCTGAGTATGAGAGGTGTGATAGACCCAAAACATAGCTCTTGTTTCATATACTGAATGTAGAATAGCTATTTTAACAATAAAATTGAGACTTAAGCAAAATCCTGTTATACAATATTCCCTTGTCAAAGAAGGAAAATATAGCATAACCACGTCCTAGCCATTTACATTTTCAGTCTTCTGTGCTATAAACCTACTGCACCCTTTGTAGAGAGAACAAAGTGCCAGAGCAAGGAGCATAAAGAGGAATTTGATGCATACCTTTCCAGCTGTGTGTTTTGTTTCATTTAGTTCTACATTAGCGTTCAGGCTAGTAGTCTGTCAAAGTTCACAAATCTTTTTCTTTTCAGTTGCATTCTCCTTGTCTCATTTTATTTATCTCTGATTAAGATCAACAGGGTGCTGTATCACCACTTTTCAATACTTGGACTAGATTCTTGACTGGCTGATTCTTAAACAGGCATAGCTCCATTAATGATTTACCCCAGCTGAAGATCTGGCCTACTCACATGCATCAGTAATTTTAGTTGACTCAACTTTTTTAGACTCCCTGTGATTTTATGTGATTTTCTCCATTAACTGGAAAGCGCATTACTTTCCCCAGAAAATGTAGGCTTCATTCTGGCATGTTCTTCTCAGATTTATTAGATGTCAGTGTTTATAATACTGTCTTCTTTAAAATCTTTTCCTGATCTGTTGAAGATATCATCTTTTGGCTTTGGACATTGGGACAAAAACGTGGGGGGAGGGACCTAGGCTAGATTAGCCTTTGTTCCTAGCACTGAATACAGGGCAGTGTGTAGTCCTTAGTATGAAATTCAATATATTTATAAATGTTAAGTTCAGAAGTGACCATTATGATCATCAAGCAAGTCTGACCTGCATAACAGAGGCCTGAGAATTTAAATGTGATATGTACTAAATAGCTTGAAGAAAAGGAGGACTTGTGGCACCTTAGAGACATGAGCTGAAGCTCATGAAAGCTTATGCTCAAATAAATTTGTTAGTCCCTAAGGTGCCACAAGTCCTCCTTTTCTTTTTGAGGATACAGACTAACACAGCTGCAAGTCTGAAACCTGTAAATAGCTTGAGTCATTCAAAGGAAATGAAAAATTACCAATGTGTCTTATTTGTGTTGTACAATCACTGCCCATCTCTTCATGGGAAAATACAGTTACTGGTGGTTACCCCCATCATAACAAGGACTTAAGTCTGAGCAATATAGTCAGTGCTAGGGCTGGGCAAACACTTTGGAATGAGCCATTTATTCAGCCAATTTAGCCTTTTCTCCTATTGGCACATTACCCACAAACAGACTGTGAAATGCTTCAAATTTATGTTTTGTCAAAAAAGAGTCAGCTCTCAACTCCTTCTGTGCAAATATATTAGCAGCAATCCAATGCTAAAGGTGTGTGGTTCATCACTTAAGTAATGTGTTACTGTTTTTTGGTTTGATGACCCTGCTTTTTTCCTTTTCACTCATCCTTTGGTGTTGTGCACATCACGCAATAAGGTATAAGAGCTCCATGTCTTCTGCACCAACTGGTGGTACCAGAACCGCAAGGGGAGCAAGCTGCACATTCTCAAAGCGTGTAGCAGATGACAGGCTCCCCTTGCACACCAGAGGTCCCCTGGAGGAAATTCTGCTTGTAAACTGTAGAGAACAGGGTACTCAAATTATTTTGAATAATAAATACATTTGGAAAAATTCCCATCCACTTGGGGACAATTCACAGAGAAAGAGGCAAAAATTAACTGAATAAGTAGTTCTTCACAAGTTCTTTCCCCAGCTCTAGTTGTACTCTTCTCTATCACAGTTTATTGTGATGACCAAGATGTCACAGGCTCATAGGAATGTCTGTTTGGGAGGAGACTGTCTCTGACCAGCAAGGGAAATGGTCTCTCCCAATGAAAGAATAGGTGAAAACCCCATTCCAAGTGTCAGCACATTTCTGCAGTGCATAGAGGCTAGACTGCTTTGAGTGCTCTGTCTTTCAAGACAGCCTGATAGGAGAAAGGTCCTTGGATCACACATAGATCCAGTCATATGCATACCAAGGAAAACACACATAATCAAATTAAGAGTCTATTTTTATATCAGTACCATTTATAGTGATATAAAGTTGACAGTTTCTAGGCTCAGGTTTATCCTCCCATATTTTTCCTGGATGTGACCCATTGTTTTCTCAGCCAGAAAACAGCACTAGGGAGACTCTTGAGTATTGAGCAGTGCCCTGGGCCATCTTCCTTGGTAACGAGTAGTGGTGGTATCTGGTCTTCAAGTATGTTTCTATCTAAATAAAATAATCAAAAGTGTCTTCTCTAACCAACGCCAGTCAAATAAAAGTATGTGGTGTACAGAGCTGTGCTATCTGATACTTAAGTGTGTGCCAGTTTTAATGCATTTCAAATATGATAAAACATTTAATTGAACTATAAACTAAACATTACCTTTGGATGGTGTGCTTCCTGAGTCTCTTGTCATAAAGGGGCCAATTTTCAACTGGTAGCTGTCTCAATTTAGGCATGAGCAATTTTGTGCACACAATCACTTCGCACACAGGAAACAGTGACACCCCGTAAGAAATTATCCTGACCTTTAAGTTTACTAGCAGTTTTCTGAATCTCTATGCTTAAAGCTGCAGTATTGTAAAGGTGTTTGGTATCTATCCTCAAGGAAACATTTGATTTTTAACTAAATCAGCATCCACTCTATGGCCCCTAGGGCATCCTCCCACAATTATGTAGAAAAGTTATGTTTGTACCCAATTACAAACAGATACAGGGCTCTAAGGAGGAGCACTGATAGCTTTGTTTCTCTGGGGGAGAAGAGCAAAGCAGCCTCTGAGCTGATGTGCCTTTAAGAAGAGGGGATAGAAGAGCAGGGGTCTGGAGCCACAAAATAGGTTGGGAAAGGGCAATAATCACACAGCAACTGGAGGAGGAGTTGGGGTGCCCAGGAAATGGAACTCTAAGAGTAAAGGCAACAGCAGCAGGGGTCCCATAAAGTCAACTGGTACAGGCCCTGGCCTGTTTAAGTGTGTGTGGGGAGGGGAGGGGGGAGAACTGCAATTGATTTTAGTAGGGATGTAGAGCCTCAATAATTGACTCGAATTGTTTTCCAGGAGCCCATTGATTGTCCACAAAGTATTTGGTACAGGGCTTAAAATATGAACGTAAAGCCCACATAGAAAGGAGCACCTGTGATCAAGTGGAGAACAGAGTCTCTGGGCAGCACACAGACATTCAACAGCACACACTTCCTGGAGTCTGGAATATCTTCAGGGTCAGCAGCTAGGAGTTAATTAATAACACTAAGAGCTACGGGGGTGGGAGATTCATCACTTAGATGAACAAGTAGAGGTGGATTTGCACAAGTGGGTTGTTGCCAAAACGCTGCATTCGTAAGTCACTAGTGGCCACACGCAAGGAGAATCTTTATGTAAAGCCAGAAAGTTAAGCAAGGCCTATACAACAACTAGCAACTCAATAACTGCACAATCCGGTAGTGTAAACCATGTGCATAATAGGGAGCTCTCTCTTTTAGGAGATCTATTTAGCAGTGGGTAGGAATGAGTTGTGTCTCTATCCCTGTTGCTAGACTGGTGCACAATTAGCTCTCCACATTCAGAAGTTTCTGGAATTGGGTGTGGTAGTTCTGGGTATGCTCAATAGGTTCCTTGTTGCTGGACTCAGACCCCATAAGGGCATAGGTGCTGACTCTGTGGGTGCTCTAGGGCTGGAGCCGCACTGAAAAAAAACTAGCAGGTGCTTAACACCCACTGGCAGCTGGCTCTCTCCTTCTCCCATGCCCCCCCCCAGTGCTTCACACCTGCTGGGGGCCCTGCTGATCAACTCCTCCCATTCCCTCCTGCAATCAGCTGTTCCCCAGCATGCAGGAGAGGCTGGGGAGGAGCAGGGAAGAGGCAGGGTCTTGGGAGAAGGGGTGGGGTGGGTCTTGGGGCAGGGAAGGGGCTAGGCCTGGGGCAGGGTAGGGGGTTGAACACTGCCTAGGTCTGGAGGAACCCAGCACCAATGCATAAGGGAAAACAGTCAGGGTAGTTGCTTTACAAAAGGCCAAGTGCCCTGTGTGGGCTGGGAGAAGCTGAGCCCAGGAGCAGAAAGCAGGCTGCTTTCACTGCCTTTGAAGCATTTTGCAGCAGGCTAGTAATATTTGTGGCAAATTGCTGGTATGATTATGATGGGTCCCATGCTGCTTCTTCCTGGGGGGGGGAGGGGGAAGGGGTTCAGGGCACAGTTTCTTGCCCCTGAACTAGAGTATCTACTGTCCCACTAGTAACCCAGAGAAGGGTAGTGGAGAGGGAGGGACCCAGGCTCGTCCTCCACTCTGGGTCCCAGCCCAGGGGCCCTAGGGATAGTGGTAAACCACTTGAACTACTGCTCCCTTCCCCAGGGCTACTTCCCTCTCCCGCTCTTCAGCTTGTGGGGCTTCCTGCCCTCTCCATCTCTGCACAAGCCGGGTGTCTCTTTACCCAGGGCCTTGGTCTTCTAGCTAGCCACAGCACTTCTCCAAACTCTCCTCTACTTCAACTCCTTCCCCTGGAAGATTGAAGCAGGGGGTTTTTATCAGGTGACTAGCTTCAGGTGCTCTAATTGCTTCAGGTGCTTTTAATTAATCTATAGAAACCTTTCTTCCCTCTATAGGGCATAAGGGACTTGCATATCTCTCCTATATCACTCTCCTGCTGCCTTCTGACCATGCTGTATCACATATTGTTAACCCTCCAACTGGCAGTGTTAATATAGAAAGGGGGGAAGATTTTTAGTTTAATTGTATACTTTGAATATTTAGTTTTTAGCCAAACTGTCTTAGCTAAATTGTCTCAACTAGTATGATTCAGTAATTTTTTTTATTTAAATGTGATAATGGGGAAAGTCATTTATTTTGCTAGTCTCCATTTTGTATTTTTCTTGTAAGAGGTGTTTTTTTTAATCTATATACTTAACTGAATAGTTAATTGTTTAGCTGATTAGCTAACCATGATTTCAGCAGAGGAGGAAGAATAGTCTGCATGTGAATTTCAGCTAAAATTTTTCAACAAGTGTGAGGAGGGAAGATGTTGCTTTTGACTCAGTAAACTGTATAGATTTGGTGATCAAAGACTCTCTTTAAGACTCAGGTGAACTCTGGGTAAGCTTCTGGGAACACTTAAGTTTCTCCCCACTCTGTTTTTGTGGGGACTGACCTGTTTAGATTTAATTTGTTTATGTATAACTGAGACAGCCATGTTATGTTGTAGAATTTAGGTTGTAGTTATTTTTTTCTTTATCCTAAGATTTTATAAAGTTGATACTTAAGAATTAAGTTAATTCCTTTTTGGTTTTTTGGATTTGAACATGGGGAAGTTGACCCTGTGCAATCCTTGCTGAAAATACTTAGACTGAATTCTGGGTCTCCATGTGCTTTTCTATGGGAGTTGTGGGGTTTTTTGTTTTGTTTTAAGCACTGGAGAAAGACAATGAAGTAAACTCTACCCAACCCAAAGGTTACAGTAGCTTGAACTCTTACCTCTGAAAACTCCCCAAATCCCTGATCTCCTGCAAGAGAAATAGCTTAATTAGGGCTATTGATTAATCACAGTTAACTCATGCGATTAACTCAAAATTAATGATTAAAAAACTAATTGTGATTGTTTTAATTGCACTGTTAAACAATAAATACCAATTAAAATTTATTAAATATTTTGAATTTTTCTACATATTCATATATTTATTTCAATTACAATACCAAATAAAGTATATTTTTATTACAAATATTTGCACTGTAAAAATGATAAAAGAAATAGTATTTCAAGTCATCTCATACAAGTACTATAGCACAATCTTTGTTGTGAAAGAGCAATTTACAAATATAGACCTTTTTGTTACATAACTGCACTCAAAAACATAAAAATGTAAAACTTCAGAGTCTATAAGTCCAATCAGTGCTGCTACTTCTTCAGCCAATCACTAAGACAAACAAGTTTGTTTACACTTGCGGGAGATAATGCTGCCCTCTTCTTATTTAGAATGTCAACAGCAAGTGAGATCAGGCATTTGCATGGCATGTTTGTAGCTGGTATTGCAAGGTATTTACATGCCAGATATGCTAAACATTCGTATGCCCCTTCATGCTTTGCTCACTATTCCAGAGGACATGCTTCCATGCTGGTGATGTTTTTTAAAAAAACAAACAAAAAAAATTAAGCAATTAAATTTGTGACTGAACTCCTTGGGGGAGAATTGTATGTCTCCTGCTCTTTTACCCACGTTCTGCCATATATTTCATGTTATAGCAGTCTCGGATGATGACCCAGCACATGTTCTTCATTTTAAGAACACATTCACTGCAGATTTCACAAAACACAAGAGTTACCAAAGTGAGATTTTGAAAGATAGCTACAAAACTCGACCCAAGGTTTAAGAATCTGAAGTGACTTCCAAAATCTGAGAGGGATGAGGTGTGGAGCATGCTTTCAGAAGTCTTAAAGGAGCAACACTCCGATGCGGAAATTATAAAACCCGAACCACCAAAAAAAGAAAATCAACCTTGTGCTGGTGGCATCTGACTCGGATCATTAAAATGAACATACATCTGTCTGCACTGCTTTGGAGTGTTATCGAGCAGAACCCATCAGCAGCATGGACGCATGTCCCCTGGAACGGTGGTTGAAGGGACATATGAATTTTTAGCGCATCTGGCATGTAAATATCTTGCAACGCTGGCTACAACAGTGCCATGAGAACATCTGTTCTCACTTTTAGGTGACGTTGTAAACAAGAAGTGGGCAGCATTATCTCCTGCAAATGTAAACAAACTTGTTTTGTCTGAGCGACTGGTTGAACAAGAAGTAGGACTGAGTGGACTCGCAGGCTTTCAAGTTTTACATTGTTTTATTTTTGAATGAAGGTTTTTTTGTACATAATTCTACATTTGTAAGTTCTCTTTTCATGATAAAGAGATTGCATTACAGTACTTGTATTAGTTGAATTGAAAAATACAATTTCTTTTTTTTTACAGTGCAAATACTTGTAATCAAAAAGTGAGCACTGTACTTTGTATTGTGTTGTAATTGAAAAACATATTTGATATAGAAAACATCCACAAATATTTAAATAAATGCTATTCTATTGTTTAATAGTGCGATTAATTGCTTTAATCGTTGGACAACCCTAAGCTTCATAAATCTCTTAAATAAAACATTCAGAACCTACAACAGTAAATTGGAGATCCTTGCATGCCCTCCTATGGAATGGCTACTGTAGTTGTGGCCTCAGGGACATCCTGCAACGGGTCCCTTGCCTCAGTTTTCCTCTTGATTCTTCACATATACTCTAAAGACTGTATTGAGCTTATCAGTAGCACTTTTTGTGGAGTTAATTAATTACCAAAATCCCACCACCATAAACCAGAGCTCCCCAGCACACTCCAAACAGTACCTTTGTCCCAGCCATCCAATACAAAGTACAACTCTGTCTCTTACCACACCCCAGGTCTCTGGTACAGTTCAGGTCTCACCATACCCCAGCTCAGCTCCCATGTATTGTTCCAACTCTTGCCCAGAGATGTCAGTGGGCTCTTTCCTCCATCATTCCTCGGGCTTCAGCCCTCTCTGGCCCCCATCAGGCATCTCCCTCTGCTACTTGTAGCCTTCAGCCCTCTCTGGCATTGGCTGTCAGGGCTGGGAGAGTTTGTAGGTGACTCTCCTGACTGCCTTGCTACTCTCCACTTTCACCAGTCTGATCTGGCTCCACAGCTCAACTGGGGAACTCAAAGCTCCCTCCTGAAGGTTGGCCAATTTTGCTATCTTGGCTCTGCTGTTACCAGCAATGTAGATCTTCATGCTGAGCTCAGAACTGGAAAAGGATCCAGGAACTTTGGTTTTTTGAAAGACAGATCCTGGACCAATAACTACTTGTCAACTAAAGTGAAAATCCATACTTGAGACTCGTGTTATCCACTCTATTTGACTCAGAAACATGGACAACTTATGCCAAAAATACCGGAAGATTAAACAGCTTTCCTACCAGATGCTTGCTTAAAATTCTTTGAATAACATGGCAAGACAAGTGAAATATGAAAGTGTTAAATCATGCTGGTATGTCATTCATGGGAAGGTTGATTAGAAAGAAAAGACTCAGGTGGCTTGGACATGTCAAGTGAATTGTGGATTATAGGATTCCAAAAAGTGTGCTGAACTCTGAAGCTTGCCCAGGGTCTAGAAAGAGAGGCAGACCACTGCACAGATTTTTGAGATGCTTATAAAGATGACTTTGTATCCTTTGGCATCTCTGTGGATGATTGGGAAAGGAGTGCAGAATGCCGCTTTGGGTGGCAGATTCAGCTTGTAGATGGAGAGAGGCATTGCGAGGCGGACTGGATCAAGATTTGTGATGACCAGTGTCAGAGGAGGAAAGAATCTGCTGCTCAGATTCAGAGCACTGCTAGTGCATCGGTGTGCCCTACCTGTAGATGGGACTGTCACTCATGCAGATACTAAATCTTTAGTATTTTGTAGCAAAGATTCTTTTAACTATCATTTAAAAAAAAAAAAAAAAAAAGTTTGAGTCCCCAAGTATGAAAAAGAGGAACTACTCTGGGGGGCAGGGGGAATGCGTGTGCACACGCATTAGGGCTGTCAAATGATCACAATTAACCAAAAGATTTTTAAAAATAGTCACAATTAATCCCAGTTTTAATCTCCCTGTCCAAACAATAATAGATACCAATTTAAATTCAGAATGGAAGCATGCCCTTTGGAATGGTGATTGAAGCATATGAATGTACAGAATATCTTGCATATAAGTACCTTGCAATATTGGCTACAACAGTGCAATATGAATGCCTCTTCTCACTTTCACGTGACATTGTAAATAAGAAGCAGGCAGCATTATCTTCCATAAATGTAAACAAACTTGTTTGTCTTAAACAATTGGCTGAAGAAGTAGTAGGAGTGAGTGGACTTGTAGGCTCTAAAAGTTTTACATTGTTTTGGTTTTTAGTTCAGTTATATTAAAAAAAAAAATTCTACATTTTGTAAATTACCCTTTCATGATAGAGATTCACCTCATACAAGTACTGTAGTGCAACTGAAAAATAACCATTGTGTCTTTTGTAGAGTGCAAATATAAAGTGAGCACTGTACACCTTGTATTCTGTTGTAATTGAAATCAATATATTTGAAAATAGGGGAAAAAACCCAAAATATTTATAATACATTAAAATTGGTATTCTATTATTGTTTAATGGTGCAATTAAAATTGTGAATATTGGTGACTTTATTCTAGTTAATTTGTTTTGTATTAATTGCTTGAAGTAACTGGGATTAATTGACAGTGCTAACTTGCATATATTGTGCCACCCTAAATTCCTCCTATATCATGTACTTTTGTCTGGCAGTACTTGCTCCTCCCCAAAGATTCAGTCCTGGGCTTTTGTTAATCAGTTGACTCTGTTTGGTTAAGGCCTCTATCTGGAAACCTTACAAAAATGTCATGTTTGGTATAATGGGTTGCTCATCTAAGCTCTGATTTTTGTGAGGCCCTAGTTTGTCACTTGGAAAAAACATAATCAAAAGTCTATGCAACCTGATTCAAGGCCTTATATTGTAAGCAAGAGGTGTGTGAGGAACTGGTTTTTTTTCTTTTATCACAATCCCATTAAAAGCAAGGAAACATACAACATTCAACTACCCTATCCATCCCAACTACACCCAAAGATTTGTTTGGGTTCATCTAATCAGGATTAGCTGCTTTACTAAAGGTTTAGTACCTCTCTTTTAGATGAACACTGTAGTACTGCGTTTTACTTTCCTTTTTGACTCACCCAGTCAAAACTGAAAATGTAATTCATTCTCTTCTGCATCTTTGCACATAATTTGGTACATAAACTATTTACATTTTGTCATGAAAGCATTACCATTGTTTGTGGTTCTTCTATTCTCAGTGCTAACGTCTTTTGGTCAAAGAAAATTTGAGGCAGATATATCAAGCCAGTCATTTGGCTGCCTAATGTTTTATAGTTCCCTCCTTTCCTATTAGTTATCAGTTCTCTCTCTCTCTCTCTCTCTCTCTCTCTTTCTCATTCAAAATATACTGTTCAAGGATAGACTTTTCTGTTAGATCTGTTTGATATAGATGTTGCAATTCCTTTCCTTTCCTTGTCACAGGAATTAAAACATTCTGCAAGCCATTGCTTCAGGGTAAGGTGGTTGGTCTGTTTGGAAAAGTTTCTCTTTAGGATGATGTTAAAAAAAGAAAAATTAGGTGATACCCACTTTGCAATCTTAGACATAAAGAAAAGGAAATTCACAACCTAAACCAGTTTGGAATGCCAACATTTTTATTATCTCCTCCACTACACAAATTATCAAAGCTAACAGCCTCCAGATAGACTCACAAGAGATGAATTAAGTTCCCTTCTGACATGCAGTGGGGTGTTTGTGAGAAATGAATATCCAGATTCTCTATATTACAAGACTAGGCACATATACATAAAGAAATCATATAGTTATTTACCAATCTATATTGACCCCATCCCTGTAATTGTGTGTAAACCCCCCTACCGCCAATATGCACATAGACCCGTGCAACAGCTTCACCCATATTGAGCCGACTTCAGGGCCAAAGTGCATTTTAGGAGTTAGGTAAACAGATGGTATGTTGATACACATTTAGCAATGTGCCTTATTTTTCATCTCTGTCCTGCTTCCTTAGGAGGTTTACAAAGGATCCAGAGGAAGGGGCAGTCCCAGGGAGCATAAGGGCAGGAACCAGTTCAGAGACACAAGCCCTGTGTGTTCAGTGATCCCAGATTTTCTGGGATCCACTGGTTGTGTGGTCTTGACTGTGAGTATTGCCAGGGACATTCTACAAGAAGAGCATCCATGGGGTTTCCTTTCCTCTTTGTGGGTAATTCCAGTAGAGGGGGACACAATTTGCCCTAAACTCTTTAAAATAAAATAAACAAGGGTAAGTGGGGCACATCTGTAAAAGGGTGGGGAGGCTTGGTTGCACAGTGCAAAAGGCTCAGAGAAGCTCCATGCACTTCTTGACAATGATAAGGCTCCTGCATGCAGATTCTGCCTTGGATGTAGGAAGGTAGTGTTTCACTTCTTCCACAGTATGTGCTCAGATTTAATCTCTTTATGGGCCTTTGAGGTCAAAGGGGATTTTACTATTGATTTAAATGGGAGCTAGGTGCCACCTGGGAATTTCTAGTTCATTGATGGTTATTACAACTATTTTTTTCTTGTGACTACCCCTGTAGTCCGATGTTTGGCTGCGCATGTGTGTTCTTTCTGTGTGCTGTACAACAGGCTCCAGTCGAATGGTACAATAAAACCACAAACTTGGTTCGTAGTGAAGGAACTTGGTCAGGTTTAATATTAATGAAGCATGGTCCTAAGGTTCTGGCTCAATGGTACACTAACACATGTATGCTCGTTGCAATGGACTAGCTTATTTAATGCTATGGACTTTTCATTATCCTTTGGTCCACCAAAGACACTCTCTCATATCTTTTTATACGTTAATACAAACAAGTTACGTACTGCTCCTCTGATGTAGTTAGCTGAAACCCTCTGACATAGCCAGTTACCACCCATCACCTTGTACGTTTTTATCCATTACACTGTTATCAGACCTCCATTTTTAGGACGGGTCAGTGTGTTCCTATTATCTTTGAGGAATGTGTTTGATATCGAGGTGTTTTGGTATCAGCTTTCTGGAATGTGTTTGTGTGTATTGTTATGCCTAGCACCACTTAGGAATGTGTGTCTTTGCAATATTAGCCCTGTTCTTGCCAGATTCTGTGAGCAGGGCTTGCCTCTTGCTTACAACTTAACTTTGCTTTATATCAGCAAAGTTTTGACTACTTTAGCTCAGGCCTCTGATACATGGGCTTATGTTTCAGGCCCTCTTTCTACTACACCTGCACGATGCACATTAACTTACCCAGTTCGGTTATAGTGGAGTCTTACTACTAGGGGCCACAATTCAGCAAAACACTTAAGCATGGGCTTAACTCCATTGAGGTGCAGCATAGTATTTAAGCACATGCTCCACGTAAAGCATGTGCTTAAGGCCCACTACAATCCATGAGAATTAGAGTTTAAAGTTAATCAGGTGGTTAAAGGCTTGCTGCATACTAAGGACTTGCTGAATTAGGATCCTGGGAAGTATTTTTGGACTCTGTAGATTCTTGACAAAAACCATTTAACAATGCATAATGTTACAAAGAGCTGTAGAGAAAAGTATTTAATTGTATAGTGTTTTCAGTTATGATATAGTTATTTACCATGAAAACATAAATGGGAAAGTATTGTACAAATAATGCTAGGGAAATTTACATGTCCTTTTTAAAGGGCTATGTTACAGAACAGACTAGCATAAACTCTTCAGAGGAGAAACTATGCAGTCTTTTGTTTTTACATGATGCCTAGCACCTTATGGATGCTAGCGTTAAACAGTTATTAAAAAAGGTAACTTTGCTGACAGAGTAAATACTAAGTTTTTAGTATCGACTGCATGTGTCAGACAAATATAAACCTACTCAAGTTTATGGGCCTTTGATTTAGTGACTTTTTTTTTTTTTTTTAAAGATGGGACCATTTTATATCATGGTTTTTCAGTCCCTGCCTCCTTTTTGGCTTGAATTCTTTCTATCAAATACAGCACAAGCAAAACTGTTCTGTATGAATCAAGCAAGAGGATTTAATTACTACACCATTGACCTCTGCATTCTTTCTGTGCAAATAATAGAAAACAAGCATAAGTGTCAGAGCACAGGTTGTTGACAATTTAAGATTTCTAAGAAGGCATCTGAATTTTTTTTTGTACAAAAATCCCTAAACCCCTTACTTTGTCATAGCTAAAAATAGTTTGCTTCATGTTCAATTAACTGTTTTATGCAGTTTTATCCCATTAATAAAATATTATTAAAAGACACCTGGCTACTTATGTTTTATGATTTTTACATTTCAATTACTGCTTCTTCAAACACGAGCCATATGTTGCCCTCCATGTAGCCTTTAGTTAAAAGGAACAAGAGCAGGCAGTGCACGAATGAAAGAAATATACACACTGTAGAACCTGTCACTTTGAGGCTATGCCCCAAGTGTTGGCAGAATGAAGAATTCGCCCTCTTTGTAAATTAATGAGATTTATGAGGAAGAGGTGGTGGTTTCCTACAGATTATAGTTGCCAAGTTCATGCAAATTCAGATGGAAAGGCAAATTTCAGGGAGTTGCAGAGAAAATTGCAGCCCTGGTAATTCATGAAATCAGTGACTGCCAGAAAACAAGGTTTATCCCCAAAATCAGTATAATCGAACATTCAGAATCTACCATTGGTGGAGTCAACATAGTATCTAAAGAAAAATGCTCTCCTTTAACTGGGGTGGTGGGTACAATACAGTCCATCTAATTAAATTAACTCCCTTACCCTGCAAACTCTTGTTCACACACACAATCCCTGTACAAATGAGTAGCCCAATGAAGTGCTTATGTAAGGAGAATAAACCAGTAAGACACCATGGTCTGGTCAATAAGGCACTGGACTGAGAAGCAGGAGACCTGCACTCTATTCTTTGCTCTATATTGCCTTACTCGATGACTTTAGGTAAGCCCTTTCGCCTCTCTGTGCCTCAGTTCCCCCTCCAGAAAATGGCAATAACGGTAATTGCCAACCCCAGTATTCCCAAATTTTTTTTTTAAAAAGGCTGACTCATGATTTTTGAAGTGGGTTAAAAATCCATGAATGTAGAAAAAATAGATTTGGTGGGGTTTGTTTTTAGTTTGCCTTCCGGTATTTGGGTTTTCAGGCTACCTTAAATTCATGTATTTCAAACTTGCAACAAAGCCCGTTGCCAACTCTGTCCACATATCTATTCAGGGGACACCATCATAGGGCCTAATCACATCAGCCACACTATCAGAGGCTCGTTCACCTGCGCATCTACCAATGTGATATATGCCATCATGTGCCAGCAATGCCCCTCTGCCATGTACATTGGTCAAACTGGACAGTCTCTACGTAAAAGAATAAATGGACACAAATCAGACGTCAAGAATTATAACATTCAAAAACCAGTCGGAGAACACTTCAATCTCTCCGGTCACTCGATTACAGACCTGAGGGTGGCTATCCTTCAACAAAAAAACTTCAAAAACAGACTCCAACGAGAGACTGCTGAATTGGAATTAATTTGCAAACTGGATACAATTAACTTAGGCTTGAATAGAGACTGGGAATTACACAAAGTAAAACTATTTCCCCATGTTATTTCTCCCCCCCCACCCCACCCCCCACTGTTCCTCAGATGTTCTTGTTAACTGCTGGAAATAGCCTACCTTGCTTGTCACCATGAAAGGTTTTCCTCCTTCCCCCGCCCCTCCCCACCCCCACTGCTGGTGATGGCTCATCTTAAATGATCACTCTCCTTACAGTGTATGATAAAACCCATTGTTTCATGTTCTGTGTGTGTAAATCTGCCCTCTGTATTTTCCACCAAATGCATCCAATGAAGTGAGCTGTAGCTCACGAAAGCTTATGCTCAAATAAATTTGTTAGTCTCTAAGGTGCCACAAGAACTCCTTAAACTTTTCTTTATGAACTATAAAATCTGGTTTTAAAAAAAGATGAGATTCCCATCTAATCAAATGCTTTCAAGAGCTGAGAGACCAGAGATCTTGAGTTGACCACACTGTACTAATGTAACCAAGGTCCCACTGGGACCACCAGTCTGGTACCAGGCCTTCACTACAGGGAGGTTGGAGACAAGTATTCAGTTGCTTGGCTCTTCCGGCTTTAGCCCTTGATGGGTTCTAAAAAACATTCATTTATGTTGAGCAGCAGCAGATCATGCTGATGAGGGCTGCAAAAATATTCAAATGACCATAATGGCTACAAAACATGAGCCCAACCCTCCCAAAAGGCAGTCCAGGAGAGTGGTATAAGAAGTTGGGGTGGGACCCCTCTGCCAGCAATAGGGGGTGGGTGGGTGTGTGTGTGTGTCTCTCTCTCTCCAGCTCTTAGGCAAACAGTTTCAGCTCTTGAGCTAATTACTGCACAGCCTTCCCGCCACAGCAGTTACCAAACTGCTGCCTCCATCCTCCTATTGCTTCTGCTCCCAAGCTTTGTATCCTCTGACCTTAGCACATTGCTTCCTTTTTCCATTCTCGTGGCATTGTGGAGTTCTCTAGTAGGTGAATACTTTCCTTCCCCCTCAGACAAGCTGGAGGGAAAAAACCCAGTAATGAGGCTGGGAGTTCATTACAGCAATACTGTATACAGAAATTCCTTTGTAAAGCCTTTGAGATCTCCAGCTGAAAAGCATTTATACAAGGGCAAAGTATTATTAAGGGGCTGTGGAACTGGCCTACTCTGTTCGATCAGACAGTGTTTTGCAATGATATTTCGCTAACATCATCGTAATCCTTATGTTTTTGTAACAGTTTCACATAAGGGTTTCATCACTCACTAGTCACCACACTTAAGCAGGCATTTTCCAGCAAATTAACCTGAGAGAATGAACAGGTAGAGACAAGGTGCAGGAACAATATTGTCTAAACACATCAAGCCACATTCATTCCTGGTGTAATTCTTTTAAAAGCAGAGTACCTCTACAGATGCATTCGACCCATCGTGCTTTACATTATACCATTTGGAATACACATTGACTGTAAAACCTGTTTTACAAATAAACATGTTAGCATGTGGAAAGTTAGCCTTAATAGAGTGTGTAAAGGGTCTTGGCACCAAAAAGGTGTCTGATAAAGTGCATTCCAAACCAAAGCTCCAAATTAAGTATTTAAGAATGTCTTCCAACAGGGGAAAAAAGAAAAGAAAAACCAAACAGTTGGCAAAAGCACAGCTGAATCGTGAAACAGTACATTAGGCTGCCAAAGTCTCAAAGAATCCTCTTATGTACAATATACTAAACCCACCAAATAAAAGGCAATCGTAAATTATGGTTGCAGATGTTGGTGGACTCCAGGGTTAATTCTAAGCCTGTTAAAACTTTGAAGACTATGTGCCTGATTATCAAAAAATTTGAAATAGAGCTGCAATTTTTCAGGGTTTCAAAACACTGTCAGTTGAGCACCTTTAGACATCAGCCTATAGACTCATTGTCCTTTGCCCATTATGCTTTCAATGAAGAGTGAGCCCCAAAAACAAATTACCAAAATCAGGCCAGACTAGCGTGCCAACAGAAGAACCCAGACTAGTCCAAAAGCAAGCACATGATCTGACAGAGCTATTGAGACCATAAAACTTCATAGAGTTGAGAACAATAGATCACATTTTTGCATTAGGATTGTTTGGGCATGGTTTCAATACCATCTTATTTCCCAGAAGTAGTACTGCCCCAAAAGGGCTGAGGCACTAGTAGGGGTGGTAGTGTGGGGAACGGCCACTGCTCTTGTTCTGTGTGTTTAAAGGATTCACATCACCAGAGCTGTCAACACAGCACCCATCCAGATGCTGTGCTTTGGTGTCCCCTGATATTTGTATACTTGGCCTCATTTTGAGGTGTTAAGCAGCCACCTCTCTCACTGAAGTCTCAATTGCACTTTTAAAAAAGTCTCGAGAGAAACCCCAAGGATGATAAATAATCAAAACTCTTAATTTATAATCTTTTTTACGTTCTGAAAAAATGATCTAGATGGGGGAGGGAAATCATGTTGGAGCCTGCTCACATACCCTTCATGGGCACAGTTATCTGTTTTACTAAGGCAAATTCTTTGCCCTGTTTGTTGCAGGAGATCAGACTACTTCATCTAATGATCCCTTCTGGCCTTAAAAATTTAGGCAGCTATGGAAGTTAGTATAGCATTTAGTAGTAGATATAATAAACCAGATTCTCAGTTGATGTAAATTGTTGTAGCTCAATGGGGCGGTACTGATTCATACCAGTTGAGAATCTACCCCACTGTAACTTGATGGCTGATTGGAGGTCCATACAATCCTGGAGCAAAAGGAAAGAGAATTTGGTAATAGAAATAGTGTTTCAGAGTAGCAGCCGTGTTAGTCTGTATTCGCAAAAAGAAAAGGAGTACTTATTTGTTAGTCTCTAAGGTGCCACAAGTACTCCTTTTTCTTTTTGAGAAAGTGTTGTTTTTCTAAATAAATTTACCCACACTCTTGGAAAATGATCAAACACAAATCTATTTCCCTTGCTGGTCCTAATTCTTGGAATACTTTGCTGTTTAAATAAATTAATCTTTTATATACATCTAAAATCTGCTGTGATGCATGGAGTGACTTGTTTAAAGCCAAGATAATAAAGGAAAGTGTGTCTATCAAGAGATTCTTAAATACTGAATGCAAGTTTCCTGATAAAATCCTGAAGCATGACAGTATGGTCCAGCATACTCTAAATTATGTTAAATCCAATAAATCAGATTACATTGTCTCTAGTGGCTTCTACCCAGTCTTTAAATATATTACCTGCTCCTCATGAATCCATTCCACTCAATAACCAGCTCAATCTTCGGTCCCAAGGCCCATTTTAAGTTCAACAATATATTGCCTTTGCAGTATAAAGAGAAATTGTAGGAGAGAGAGAAGCTGTAGGAATAAGTTAGGCCTGTTTACAAATGAATCTCCTGTGGTAACTAACTCAGACATGTAGGGTGGGTGCTTATTCTGAACAGTCAGGATCCCAAACACAACCGAAGTTGTAAATCCTTCCAGAATTCAACGTTCTAGGAGCAGAAATGTTCCCAAAAAAGTTAAAGGGTTGTAATATAGCCTGTTTCATCTAAACCCCTTAGATAGCTTGTTTGTTTTAAATCGCTGGCAAACGAGTAAAGTCTTGAATTTCAAATTGCAAAGGAAAGATTATGCCCCTGAAGAGCCTGGCTTTGAGAAGTCAATAGCGAATAGAGCCTGAACACTGTTTACTGAGCCCCAGCCCTGTAATCCATGAATAGTCAGAACACTGATGGGCCTTCATTGGAGTTGTGGTGTAAGCATAGTGTAGTATCCTCTCAATTCTTCTCTAGTTGGATCAGGAGAACTGGACAAAGGGAAGGCACCAGAGAAATAATCTGGGACCCTTTTAGATATTTTATAGTGTGGAGACTGCAAATAGCCCTTCCCCCTCACAAAGTGAAGGCTAATGTATAAAGTATCTGAGATATAGATTCACAAGCTAAAGGATCGTGAGTTTGAGCCAAAGCTCCTGCTTTCCCCGAGAGAAAATAGCAAATGGCCCTGTGTCTAGCATTATAAAACATCTGGTAACGCTATCAGGAGGGAGACTGCTAAGGATACAGTTTAACAGAGCTGCTGGGAATTTTTTTATTACATTTATTTTCACAAATCGGAATAATAAAAAGTTGGAGTTTACGCAGTTTAGTTAATGCTTTCGGAATTTTATTAATCAACGTCTCACCATTCATAAAAAAATGACACCTTTTAAAACCAGTGGAGAGGAACATTTCCAAATATTTCCAGTCAAAAGAAAACCTTAAAACTCACATTACATGTATTTTAAACAAATCCCTCAGGGAGATGGGTGTGAATTCTGAATTATCCTAATTACCTTTAAAGCCAGAGATCAAGGCCAAAAAATGCAAAGTCAGCCTGAGCTCTTGCAGCAGATTGTTGAAGGTGCTAGAACAGCAATAAAACGGAGACTGAGTGCAGCAGCCCTTTTTTGTGTCCTATGTCTAGGTCAGTCTTAAGAGCCACTAACGAGGGCCAATGCAATAGCAAACAGAACTGGGGACATGAGGAGGAAAATGCCACAGCCCCTTCAGATGCTGTATTAAACTAGAACCCTTTTGGCGAAGAGAGAATGGAAACCAAGTTCTGTCAAATTGGACCAGGTGTAATGTCCAGCAAATGTATTTTCTTTGTTTGTGAAGAAGACACTTGGGGCACTATTCATTTCAATGCAGTAGCCTCTATGCAGCACTCAAGCCCCACGTTAAGATCCAACTCCTTAACCCAGTGCCCAGCACAAGTAGCTGGGATGAACACTGACATGTTAATGGAGATCTAGGGAGAAGTGAGAAGGCAGTGTGCTCAATGAGAAAGTGTTCTCTGCTTCTACCTGTCTTCTCCCATTCTAATAGTAATAAATGAAAACAAATATTTAAGATGCTGGGAAGTAGGTCAATAGTATTACCCTCCATTACAGAAAGGAAACTGAGGCACGGGAGATCCTAGGTCGTACACTGAGTCAATTGCATAGCTGGGAAAGGAATCCAGGAGTCCTGACTCTCAGTCCTGTGCATTAATTACAAGACTGGCCGTCCCTGTTTGTACCTACAGTGGTTTCTCTCTTTTCCTCACTTCATCCCATTTATTTCTTACTCCTGTCCCTTTCCCTGCCTGCCACCTGTCCCTTTCTATGCATTTGCTATTTTTCCACTGGCTTCTTTCCCTCAGTGATCCAATCTCCTCCTTCCCGTATCTTGAGTCCTTTCTCTCCCTGAATTTCTTTGTAAGCCCTCTGCTCCTCCATGCCTCACATCCTGACCACATCTTTGTCATATGTTGCATCTCAGGGCCAGGAAGCATTAGAGCTAGACATCTATCCCACTTTTTGCACCACTATGCTGCGCGGAGGGGCACAGTGTGAACAAGGAAGCTGTGAGAAAGGGAGGAGACTGGCTTTTCTATCCATTCTGCAAGTAGCATCTAGTAACTGAGAGGAGAAGCTGAAGAAGAAGCCCTATTTCTGCCCTGCAGCCCTGCTGATGCATGTTTCAGCTGTCAGGAATGAGAGAGTGAGGGTAGAGGCTGTCTCTCCATATGAGTGACACTTTGCATATATGACAATTATGGTTATTAACATAAAAAAATCAGACCCCACAGTGTCTAATTCATCCCCTGCTCCTTCTCTCTTCAGTACAGCAAAGTCATCTACTTACCAATTTCTTTGTCTCTGGGTTGGTCCTGGGGGTGTATTGTTGCTCCTGCCAGCTGCCAAGGCAGGCATATGGACCTGTGGAACCACCATTTCTGACTGCTGACAGCTGGAATTGGGTGGTTCTGGGGGGTGATTAGCACCACTCCCTCTGTCTGCCAGTTCAACCTGCAGGGGAATGTAGGTAGTGAAAAAAACTTCATGAAATTACCAAAGTTAGCATATTATCCTTTCAAAAAAAGGGCCATGGGATCCTTAATAACCCCAGGTGGTCTGGATCTTGGTTTGAGAACGTATCCAAAAGTCAGTCAGGTAGTGCCCCTCCAATACTGTGTTGAGTCATTTGGTTCAATGTGACTCAAAAGGGGAAAGTGCCTTCTAGTGAATCACTAGCACCACTTCCTATAGCACCAAGATCTGACCAAGTTCAAGTTCATCTTGTGTTGAGTTGATGAGTTGATATAGCAGCTGCATTGTCGTCATCATCACCAGGTGCCTGGAACTTATGTGACTCTTGAAATGAAACAACATTCTAATACTAATGCACTATTTTAATACAGTATAGCTTTTTTTTTTTTTTTTGCAAGAAGCAAGTGAATCAAGGCAAACCTGTGACTCATCTATATTAAGGCCATAGCTATATCAGTTACATAGCATCCAGACACTGGGGAGTAGATGGTACATTGTATTGGCAGTGAGATCTTCTTTCACAGTTATTTGAAATCCAACCATGTTGGTGGAGACCGAGTATCTGACATGTCTTTGGTAATATATGTGAAAGGAGTTGGTGGTTCTGGGCCAGCATTTATAAAGATTACAGTTGTTACGAATTAGCTCTCTTGCCAACAGTCTCAGCAGAGATCAAGACTGAACTGACGCAAAGGATGCAAGCCTGGATCCATTTAAATCAATAGGTGTTTGCCATTAACTTCAATGGAGCAAGGATTTCACCCAATCTTCACTACCATTGGACATTTTGAGGCCTTTCTGGACCATGCTTGAGACACACATTGGTGAGGCAATATGAAGAAGTGTGACCTGCTGCTGCCTTGACTTTATTTGTCCCAGAAACAAAGATCTTCCTTTTTCCAGGATTGTCAATGAGGAGATTTTTCACAGGCATTAAATTAAACATAAATAAAATAATGTTATTAGAAAGCTATTTGCTGTATGAGTAGTGAAAATATGGTCTGAATGCAGACTTTTAAGAAAGAAGTCTGAAGTCAATGTTACTTTGCAATGCATAAGGTGATTCAATGGCATTTAAAAGATGGTCTAGAGAAAAAAGCAAAAGCTTAATGATCACCCACTCTTCAAAAGGAGCTGCACTTCCACAGCCAATGCTTAAGTTTGTGAGCTTACTCTCTGGTGCATCCTAAGTGGCCAAACCAGTCAAGGTCCTTGTGAAATCAGCAGACCATGCTGAACATATTTTTCCACCACACACGCTTCACGAAGGAACCATTAAGATGGAGCAAGTGTGTACACAACAACATTTATAGCTAGTTTTAAAAAAGTATTTAGATGGGTAAAAGTTGTTGAATCGTCAGCAAATCCTACTGAAATCAACTCTAGAGCTAGTCACAATGGAAAACAATATTTACAAATAAGTTTACAAATATATTTGAAGAAAAAGGTGAGAGAAATTATTCACAGAGAATAGTTTGACCCTGAGACCATTCATGAAAGAGAGCTCCTCATCCCAGCTGTTTTCCCTGCTGTCTAGCGGAAGTTACAGTCACATCAGGCTTTTCAAGAAGCTCCAGGATGCTGCTGCTACGACAACAATATTTACTGTGGAACTCACAGCCCTTTCCATCTTAGGATTTCAACATACTTATCAATGGAGTTAGCTTCACAACTGCTCAATGAGGGAAGTTGGTATCATTATCCACATTTCACAATTTGGGTAACTATGGTTTAGACATGAAATCTCTGCCAGAACTAGGAATAATAATAAATACCTAGCTCTTGTATAGCACTTTTCATCAGCAAATCTCAAAGCACTTTACAAAGTAAATTGCTTTACATTAGCCCCATTTTACAGATGGTGAAAAAGAAATGACTTGCCTACGGTCACACAGCAAATCATTCAAGTTTCCTGATGCTCAAGCCTGTTCCTTAATCCACAAGATCATTCTTCTTTTTCAGGTGTGGCTGGGTCTCTTCCAGATCCTAAGCTCTTACCAGTACACAGCCCCAGTCTCTTCTTCTCGCTGACAGTTGTAGGCCTATGCTCCCTAACAAATCTCTGCTCCTGGTCGAGTCCCTTCAACATGCTGGGTTTCTGGCTGAACTGGCTGCTCAACACTGGTCCCAGATAATTTATAGGTTCACTTATGTGACTAATGGCTGGTTTCCAAGAGGCCAGACTCTCCTGTGTCTGGTTTCTTACAAGTATCTGCCCATCTGCCAACCCATTGGCTCTGGTGACAGAGCTAGGCCTCCCTGCACCTCTGATGTTTTGAAAGACAATAGCATTAGTGCCGAAACAGTTCACTTACTACGCGTCATGCTGCAGCTCTGCAAGTGGCAGTCCTTGCCACTGATGGTGTAGGGACAAGCCCAGAGCCAGAAGATGAAACCAACACAACCAGCACTTGAGGTGCACTGTGCGCTCTCTCTCTCTCTCTCTCTCTCTCTCTCTCTCTCACAATCGCCTCTTGGTCACCCTGGTGAAGCACAGCCCACCAGTGTAGCCAGGTGCTAGCTGCCTCTTCTGAGCTTGCAATGCAGATGTTAAAAGTTTTCAAATCCCTTTTGCAAACATCCATGAACCTGAGCTTAGGTCAGCCCAGTGGCCTTGAAGCACAACAACTTTTCCATACATGCATCTATCATGTATCTGCTCAGATGACTGAGCCAGCCAAGGCTTTTTAAATGCAGATTAGTGAAAAAGCAAAACTGCCAGGCCTAATCAAGTACTTCAATATCAGAAACTCTGCTTTCCAACTTCACTGTATTTTAAATATGAAGGTGTTTAACCTTCTCTCAGGCCTTCTGTAGGTGGCCTAGATCTCTCCACCATACAGCAGCATGTTCAGGACACATCTGGGATCCTGTATCTTGGGATTCAGTGTTAGCTTCCTGTTATCCTACATGCACTTGGTCAGCTTGGTCAATGTGGTGGCTGTCTGTCTGATGTGAGAGTTAAGCTTGTCATCTAGAGATAGGTCATTCAGTATAGTTGATCCTAAATAGCAGAACTTCGGCACAACTGCTAGCATAATGTCAGCTATTAAAACTTCTGGTGCAGACAACACACCTTGTCTGACACAGACAGACAAGTTCATCACAAGCTAACACAAAGATACTGCAAAGCTTCTGGAATTCCTCTTCACTTTGTGTGACAAGCACAGTATTTTCAGCAAAAAGTTCTCTTAATAGGTGTTTAACCTTGCTATTTGCTCTTAGACATGCAATATTGAAGAGTTTACCCATCTGATTTTGCATCTGTCTAGATGAGAAATCATGACCAGCAGAGAAAAAAATATACAAAAAAGAGAGTGTTATTTGACATTGCTGCAGATTTCAAAGCTATCAGATTAATCACCTACACTGTAGCCTTCATGCTGTCATGAAAGGTTGAAATGAAACTAAAATGCATTGGGGGAAGCCAAATTCTCCTTAGCAATTGAAAGAGGCCCTTTCTGCTGACCAGGTCAAAAACTTTTTGTAGGATTTATAAAGATTATATAAAGAGGTTTTCTTTTGTTCTTGAGACTTTTCTTGCAGTTGCCTTAGTGTGAAGACCATGTCAACAGCTGATCTACTGGCACAGAAGCCATACTGACTTTCTGGATATACACATTCATTTAGAACTTGCAGTCTTATTGAGAATGACCTATGCAAATGCCTTACCAGCAACACTACGGAGAGAGATTAATATGTAGTTGTTTCAGTCACACTTATCTTCTTTACTTTATACAGTGTTATGATAATGGCATCCTTCATGTCTTACAGTATCCCTCCTTCCCTCCAGCAGACAAGCAAGACATTGTGCAGATATTTAAGCACAATCTGTCCTTGTTTCTTCTGCTAGAATTCCATCTCTTGCTGTGGCCTTTCCTGATACTAGGGAGGTGACTGCCTTCTCAAGCTCATTTCTAGATGGCTGTATATCAAGTTCTTTGATATTCAGAAGCCTGAGGATTACATTTAGCACCACTTCCAAAATAGTGATTTTACATGAATCAAGTTTGCGCAGGGCCAGTCAGGAGGGGTGGGAAAAGAGGGCCATTTGGCCTGGGCCTCAAGCTCAAAGGGGGGCCTCAAATTTAGACACTTGTTAATTTTTTGGCATTTGATAAGTTTTGCAACTTGTTTTTATGCACATCCCGATAGAACCAAAATGTGACATACTCTCTCAGCTTAGACCTGCAAATATAACCAAATAAGATGTGATTTGATAGACATATTTTTTTAACTGATATAGATTTTGTCATATTAAAGAGTTAAAAATGTTCATAAATATTAATAAAAATATATCTGTTCTGATGGCACAAGATTAGACCATGATGAACATGTCCTCTCAGATAAGCTGATTATATAAACAAACCACGGCTGGTGCTGCATCAAGTGTGTGTCTAAAGGTAGAGAATTGTTACATTTTACTGTCTTTATAGTTTTACGTTTAGTTTACTAAGGAATTATTATGTGTGAGAATTCCTCATTATTATCTTCATATGGTAGCTAAAAGAGGTGACTGGTTGGTTGGTTGGTTGACCTTCGCTTGGTAGCTTGGCCATCATCGTAGGCTTTCATAGTCTATAGGCCCAGATTCAAGGTGAAAGTTTGTGACGACAATCTTGTATAGTGAGTTTCGTGAGGAGACACATTTGAAATTTTTGGACATTATCCCTGTGTGTGTGTGTGTGTGTGTGTGTGTGTGTGTGTGTGTGTGTGTGTGTGATCCCTTTGTCTTCAGCTCAGCCTGTTATATTATAACTTGCATGTTTGAGTTTTGATTCAATGATAAGGATAACAACCTGTCTGATTGTTTCATTTTGTGTTCTTAATTAGTATTCCTTTGTATTAAATCTTTTCAGCATTTGTGTACATGTTTACAGTAGAAGATTTCAAGTGCCGATAGGCTACATATTTACTTTTAGAACATTTCAGGTGTAAATAGGCTACTTATTTACAGCAGAACATTTCAAGTTGTAAAGGGTATTCGTTAACACTAGAACATTTTAAACATTTAAAATTTCCCACAAAGGAGGGAAATTCTGAAACAATATCTTCCTGTTTCACTGTAAGGAACTGGATGGTCTGCACGTATTGATGATGTTCAACCAGTTGCACAGCATTTGAATTCAGTCAGAAAGGCTTTAAATGAGCTTGAATCTCTCAATCTCACTGCACAGACTCAAACTGAACTTCATTCTATTCAGAAGCACATGTCCAAATTTGAATGCATTCTGATGTCATCTTTACGGATGAAGCTACTTACAATGATCCACCAAACTAATCTGGTAATTGAAGCATGCAATGCTACACTTGATGTTGAGAGGGATAACATTAAAAGTCTTATTAATGACATTCAACAGATTCATGAACAATGGGATGCGATCCTGACTGAGTCCAAATTAGTAGCACAGAATACTGGCCTTTCATCTGAGTTCTCCACCAATCGCAACTTACCTACTGAATCCGATGCCGAGTAGCTTTGAAGGATCAGTGTCTTCCTTGTCATCATTGACTCTATTCAATCAGGTCTTACATGTCGATTTGAGTCACTGCAACTAATTTGGGGGTTTCTTTGGCAGCTTAACAGACTGACTAATGGAGATCTACTTTCTGCAGCTGAACGATTTCAGCAACAGTACAACAACAAAACCTCAAAAGATCTCAGTGACAAGGTCATCTTCCTCAAACAAATATATTCCACAAACTTTAAATTGGATTGCAAGCCAAAGGAATTGCTTCAAGAAATACTCAGACTCTCTGGGTGCTTCCTAATATCACAGTTGCATTGCATATTTTTGTCAGTTTGCCTGCATCAGTGGCTTCAGATGAACACACCTTCAATGTGTTGAACCAGGTAAAGAACTATCACTGTTCAGCTATGGGACAAGAGCATTTGAATGGGTCGACATGCTTAATATTAACTGAGACATTGCACAAAAGCTAGATTTTTTTCCTCAATAATTCGTGCATTTGCACAGAAAAAGGCTAGAAAAGCATTTGTTAAATAAAAAAAAATTCAAATTATGTCTTGCTCTTTTTTTGGTGCCTTATTTTGTTTTCATGTGTCATCATTTTTTTTTTATTTTTATTATGGCTAGGGGCCTCAAAAGCTGGAAGTGGCCGGGGCCTCTCTGGACCTCTGGGAGGCCTTTGTTATAGTGTTCCTCCCAGTGTTACATCTGCTTGTACAGTCCTTTTTCCAAAAGGAAAGACTGCAGCTGTATAGACACTCATTTGCAGTGTGTTCCATGCTGCATCAGCATTCAGGGAAGGTGCAATCAATGACATAGTTTCCCTATCATCATAGTAAATTACAAACACCTTCCTTGGTCTTTTGTGTTGTTGATGTTAATACGTAGGCAAGAGGTTTGTTTGCTACTATGGAATTTCTGCAGTGAAAGCCTGATTTTGTAGCATACAAGCACATGGTCCATGTTGCAGTCTGCACTGTGAAAACTACAAGTATGGAGGACATCCTGTAGGTGTTTTCTGCAGGTGCCAATTAAATCCACTTGCTGCTAGTGTCCAGAGCCAAGTTGTCTCCGTGAGACCTTCTGAAGTAGGTGGTGTTAATGCAGTCCTCGGTGGGTGTAGCACTCCAGTAGTTGTTGCCCATTGTCATTCATTTTTTCCCCCACTCCATGATGGCCAATGTACAGTGGCCACACCTCATGATCTGAGCCAACTCTATCATTGGAGTCTCCCCGCAGACAGAATTGCTCTCCTGATGGTGGCTTACTAATGATGATATAGAGTTGCTGATAGAACAAATTTTCCTCTTTAGAAATGCAGGAAAGTGTTGGAGCATCTATACTGATGATATTGGCAATGCCAACTGCAGTCGATATTCTTAGAGATATAAACACATGCTGATATTGCAACAGGACATTTGACTTTTGATGCTAATGAGTTTTTAGCTGCAAAAGCCACCCTATGTTGACATTGGTATTGTTTCCTTTTTCCATGCCAGAGAAAAAGTGTAATTTGTCTCATGTAGAGAACCTCTGTCAGCTAATCTGGTTTCAGAGAGAACGGCCATGTCAGTGTCAGATTTCTCCAGCTCTCTGTAGATGATGGCAGACTTTCTAGAGTCATTGACCTCCCCTAGGCCATTTAAATGTGCTGGTGCACATTGTCCTCTCATTCCAAACAACATGTTTGAAGAGAGAGACCATTGTACCTGCACCTTTGACATACATGCCTGGGCAATGAAAATAAGAAGGCAGAGGCTTGCCTTAGGATCAAATCCTTCCCCGCCACCTCAGTGATACTGACTGGATGCAAAGGCTGGGACACCAAGATGTCTGGAAGACAGCACAGCTTCAGGCATTGCCTGAAGAAAGGGCTGAGTTGCAGTGCCAACCACCGGACGTTTTCAGACTATGTTCAGGGTTTCCTCCCCTAGCCTTTGTTCATCCAAGAACTATCTGCAAGGCAGCAACACCAGATGTAGATTACTCCTTGATGGATATTGTTTTTTATTTCAATAGGTATTTGGCATACCTCATGTATGATACCCTATATGAGCAGTAAATTCACTACAGTAACAAGAACTGCATGAGAAGACCAGTTCACCCATGTAACACATTTTGACATTGCACATACAGACCAGCACACTATTGTTTTAATGAGAACTCTCTTGGGGCAATGGTAATGGCACATGGAGTCATTCGCTTTTAGGTTACCTCTAGTCCTGCCCAGGTTAGTAGTGGAGTTTAAAAGCTGTTATCGGCCAGTGGCAGTTTGGTGTCCTGAATGAAATGAGTCTGTGGTCTCCATCCAGTTTTTACTTTACTTGGGAAAAAACAGTCACAACTGGCACCTGTCACAGGCCCCTGTAAATGAAATAGGACTAGCTCCCCTGTGCCAGAACAGAACGATGGAGCAGCAACTGGAACTATGAAGGATCAGGAAGAATGTGAGAGGGTGGAGTCCCAGTGAGGAGCAGTCTGAGGGAGTCAGGTCAGGAAAGGGGGCAGGTGAGAGTTGCCTGAGGGTCAGAAGACTGGAGATGATCTTCTGGGGAAAGCTGCAGAGAGCAGAAGGAAGGTGCTAGCATGCTGACCTTCTGGAGCCAAAGCCAGAAGGCTGAAGATGCCTTTCCTGGCAGAGAAAGTGAGAAAGGACTGAAGGTTGAGAGCAGCAGAGAGCTGACACCAGAAGTCCAGAGAGGGCTGGATGCTGCAGCACGATGAGAGGTGCTGGGTCTGTTGCTGATAGATTATTGGGACTTGTGTTCTTATGGTTTAGGTGCATGTGACTCATAACAAATGAAACCCCAAGGGCTATATTTATACTCAAGAAGACAATTTCAACTATATCTGGGGACTTTTAATTGGGAAACTGAGGCAGTGCACATGCTGTGCTGCAGGAGGGAACTCCTGGAAGGGTTCCCATAAGACAGCACCCTTGTTGACAGCCTTAATAAAGGAGGAAGAGATTTAGGATGAAATGGGCCTGAAGTCTGAAATATCTTCTGAGTGTTTGACGTGGAGAGACCACTCTAAGATGAGGCACATTCAAATGATGCTGTTTTACAAACAAACACTGCAAGATTCTCAATAAATGTTATGTGAATGAACAAATGGGGGACTTCACTCTCCTATAGTGCCATCATAGCACCTAGTAAATCAGAATAGTTTGCTCCTTGACTGGCTAAAAGGCTAAGCATAGAATCTAATAAATTATCCTTAAACTGTTTGAATTTTTTTCCCTTTCTAACGCCATCAACTATGGCTGAGCAGCAGCAGGACTTTCTACAAGCGTGCTAGGGTATTCGTTCCATTGTGGGGATGGTCTTTGACTGCACTCTTATTTAGAGGCCTCATGTAGAAGCATAATTAGGGCAGCTCCCCCTTCCCCCCCCCCGCACCACCCCACACACACCAGCCCAGCTATTCTTTTTTGCATGCTGGCAGCAGGCCGGTGCATGGGCGGCGGCAGGCTGCACATAAGAGCAAAGACTTCTCCTCTACATTCCACAGAAGCCAATCAGAGATTCTAATGGAATTAATTTACACTGGTAATGTTGCTTATTGCATAATTAACTCTCATATTTCTGGACGCTGACTGCTTTTCTATCCTTCGGGTGAAGCCACAGAGTCAAAGTATTTAAAGGCTGAACTATGTTGGCAGGGAAGAGTGGAAGCCCAGAAAGTAGTGTAGAGGGCAGTTGCAGATCCCTGAACACAGTAGGGTCATGTCTCCAATCCCCAAGAAAGGAAACCCCCTTTCCCACAGGGGATATGATCTCTGGAAGTCCATTTTTCTTATTGTTTGCTATTGAAATTAGCCAGCAATAGCTCATTTAACTCCATAGGACAGCTCCTCAACTAGATTAAATGCACCGGAGCTATGCCAATTTACATGAGGATCTGGCCCTAGGTTTTTAAAGTTACAGTTCCCCAAGTAATTTATTTAAAGTCTAAAGGCACCAGTATCTCCCTCTCAAAAGGATGAGGGTATAAGAAAGCATGCTTCAAAAGATGCCAATTCTCCTGCAACATACCCAGACATGTGAACTGAACAGATCCTTCAGTGACACTGGACATTTTTCTTTACAAAAAACCAAAGCATAAGACAAAAGAAGGTCTTGAAGGATTTCATTGTTGCTGAATGAGTAGGTTTAAGCCACCAATTAGCTTTCCCATTAAAATAGCTTAAATGTTTTTCCTGTTTACAGGCAGCAGTTGTTTCCCAGACAGAGGCCAAATCTGTAGCTGGAAAGCTGCCAACACACCTGAAGTACAATTGCACCATAGCTGAGAATATAAGCTTGTGCTCCCATCTATTTGTAATAATGAGGGAATGCAGACATGAAATCTCCCCTTTCTCCTGCTCATTAGGGTTGTCAGAAAAGACGGAGATAATTTAGAGAGAGACATGCATTTTTTTCTTTGTTTGGATTTAAATATCACATTTTCTTTACATCCTCTGCAGCAAGGATTTATTCCATGGATTCCATACAGCCTTGTAAGCAGAAACCACCACCACTTGATCAGGACTTGGTGGGCATGTGCATATGTGCGCATGTGGATTTATCCTAAACTGGCACTTCATACTCCCATGAGCAGGCAAGACTGCTGTTGATAACTGCAGGGTAGTTTTATGCCTGTAAAAGATGTCATTTAAAAGCAGTGTATATTTTGATGACTTTCTGGCAGCTCAATTTTTTTTTAAATATAAGAAACCAAAGATGGTGTCCAACAGCAAGTTATTGGATCTCAAAACTTGCTGGCATTTGCTTTTGAATGGAACAGGGAAATACTTCTCCTTTAACATTTCCATTGATCTGTAAAGCAGAAACAGCTGCTGGATGCGTCACAAGCTGTCTCTTGACTACATTCAGCAGGAGGGGAGCCTGTGATTAATAAACTCGCTCTCTCCTCCGCCATAGATGTCATTGCGATGAATGCAGAGAACTATGAGAAAGTTCACGGGATACATACTAACTCAGCCAGAAAATAAAAAACAAACATGGAAAAAAGTGTCTTTGAAAAGATTGTCAACAACTTTCAAATTAGTAATAGATTGCTGTTCATGCAACAATAAAGCCATTGGACCAACTATTCAGAACAACCCCTTGGACTTGGCCTTATTCAAAAATATCATCAGAATTATTTTAAGACTACATTCTGCAGTTATGTGCATAGATGATAGCAGATTGGGACCTTGTTTTGTAATGGTCTGTCGAGAGCATGATGATTGGATTTTTAACTGCATTCAAGTCCATGTATATTAGATTTTATATGCACAATATATAGCTGTATCAGGATTTTCACTTTTCTTCTTTTGAAGTATCTACTGCATGCTATGGTGGCCAGACGCTGTACTAATTATTAGTCACTATAATTTTGAAGCTCCAGTGATAGGTCTATCACAGGTATCAGAGGAAGGAGACTATTCATGACTGACATGAGCAGCAATTCACCACAGGCTGAGGTATTAAAGGACCCCCACCAATTAAATCTGGTGTCCCCTATGTTGTTAAGGACATGAATGTTTTGATCTGCAGACAGCTTTCAATAAGAAATGTTGATGACATTTCAAAGGGAAAAAAATCCAGCATCCCATCACTCTCAAAGTGTTCCTGTCAATAACAGTCAATCCAGATGATATTGCCCATTCCCTTCCAAGACTGGAAACAAATCCTTTAACAAGCCCAATAACAAATACTATTTCATGCATGTCAAAGACATCCAATTAAAGAATGTATGTTACCTTCCTTCTGAGAGGCTCAAAGTGCCTTGGCAATGCTAACCAATTAAGGCTCACCACATACCAATTTGGTAAGTAGCTCACCTTACTTCCCTCATTTCTAAAATGGGAAAACAGATGAGATAAAGAGGGTAAGGCTTTGGCTACGCTACTGGGATAAGTTGATCTAAGTTACGTTACTCAGGCTACGTGAATAACGTGGAGTCGATGTAGCATAGGTTAACTTACTGCAGTGTCTACACTGTGCTACGTTGATGAGCGATACTCTCCCGTCCACTTACTTTACTCTTCTCGTTCCGGTTGCATAATAGAGTCATATCAATCAGAGCGGCGTCAATCCCCTGTAAGTGTGCACATGGCCCAAGACGTTTGTAGCAGACAGTAGCAGTGTAAGACAGTGTAGTTAAACTGGTGTCAATGGCGCGACACCAGCTGAGAATCTGACCCCGTGTATATCTCTTTTCCAATGCCCTGACCCTTCCAATTTCTTAAGGGAATGGCTACTACAAATGTGAAGAAATATTGCAGTATTTATACTATATTATACAGCATATATTTTTCTAAACATTGGCATCTGTTTCCTGATATTTGGGAATTGGAAGGTTAACTAATGTAGAACTTTTTTTTTTTAATAGAAGGAAGGACAAGATCCCCAAAATGTGTGTGTCTGATTAAACTATATTGGTTACTGAATGTCAGTCTATATCCTCACACTATCATTGTTATGCTACATATGCTAACCTTTCTAACTTTAATAGTGTTAACATTTATAAGAGTTACAATTAAACATTATGTTGTTGAGGTTTTTTTAGGCCCCAGGAGATCTAAACACACAATTACACAGTTCATAAAATGTAAGGAGATTGTACTACTGCATAAACAAACATACTCCACGTAATAACTTAAATTAAGTTGCAAATGACAGATTTTGTACAAAAATATTTGTACTGAATTGTAGAAATTACTAGCACCACTTATGTGATTCTTTACTAAAATTGCTATCTTCCCTTTCACAAAAATGTACGCTTGCAAATAAGTATTGTTAGCTAACTGCCAAAAAAAAAAAAAAAAAAAAGCAAGGGTGTAATAAGAAAAAACCTAGTAGTTAGTATACTGTTTCTCAATTTTTTCAAGTTAAAATGTTTGTAAACATTCAATTTTGTGTTGTACTTTGTTAAAAACTTTATTTTTGTATTTATATAACCAGTAAAAGAGAATCAAGTAAAAGCATGAGCAGAAATTCAGTGTAACACAGAACTTGAACATTAGTATTTAAGTAATAAACATTAACAACAAATTCCTAGACAAACATCAAATAGCAATATTAAATCACCACTGCAAAGGAAGAATTGGATCTTTGTTTTACCAGCACCCTCGCTTGAATCATAAATATTAATTATTGTTGCAGATAGCAAAATACTGCATATGTTTGTGTTTCATGCTCATAATGTTCCATTATAAGCAAGTACACCATATTTTGTTGGCCTGTCATTTTAGAATGAATGCTGAGTGACTATCATAATTTAACAAGAGGATCTACTTATTCATTTGAGGATTATTTAATTCCCAGTAGTTCAATTAACGTAAGACCAAGTTCTATGGTGTTTAATTATCTTTAATTTTTTTGATCAAGGACAAAATTTAGCCTAAACTCATCGGAGTGGTCTGGTCGATTTTGTCTTTGTCCCTTAAAATCTTTTATTCTAGCAGTGTCCAACATATATGTTTAAAAAGGTACCCTCTGCGGTATTATAATGCTGAAGATCTTGGTCTATCCCATTTTCAAAAGTATTTGCAGGGAGAAAGTGATGTGATAGAGAATTTGATTTGAGGTGTTTGTGACTTGTACAGATGGACATTCTGAAGTTACCTCTTCACACTTTCTCACACACACACACACACACACACACACACACACACACACACACACACACACACACACACACACACACACACACACCCATCAGTTACTGCTGTTAGCTAGTCATATATTTCTTCTGCCCACGTGGAAGATGCAGTTCTGACTGTAATAATTTTTTTCACCCCAGTGTCCCATGCTGCAGCCATGGGGAAGACTTAGTAATACGGCTCCAATGGAGCCATGCTGCCAGGGAGTGGAATAAGCCATTAGGGTTAGGACGGGGGGAAGAGGACAGAGGCTTAGGTGCAGATTTTCGACAGTGGAGCAGACTCCTTCCTTCTGGTGGGAGAATGCGGGGAGGCTCCATGAGAAATTCCTCATGGGGACTTCCTTGCAAAATGTCCCTTCCCACAACTTTTCCCACTGGAGAGGGCAATCTGTGCCAGAGAGACAGATACCATCTCAAATGACATTTCAGATGCATGCTCTGTTGATCTTACACTTAGTGCTAAATAGAAACAAGAGTAAGAATCTATATTCGGGAAGTGGTTGAGTAGAAGTACAAGCACTTCTACCAAAAGTTATTGTTCTTTTTAATTAAAAAAAACACACCTAAAACTAATTTTGTTTCCAGTTCAGTTCACTAGCAATTTTAACTTGTGCAGAACAGGAATATAGTTAGAAATAAATGATGTTTCTGGAGAGGTATGGACCACAAAAGTACGCACTCACGCTACATTACTTACCGTAAACTGCTCTTAGAGTTACTTGTGATGTATGGAGTCTAAGGATGCCATGAGTCTCAGGCCCAGAAAAAGATCACTAGAACTTTTTTCTTCCTCATCTTTCTCCTTGGAGAACTTTTTAAAACAAAACAATCTCCTCCTCCTTTCTCACACTCAAGAGCTCTTTGCCTCACTAGTGTTGTCTGATAACATTCCTCATATTTATTACTCTTTTTCTGAGATATTCCCATTTCTGTGCACAGGGAGTTTGATGCCTATATCCGTATGCATTAAGATGAAAATATATCCTACACATGTGGAAAGATGGTGATGATTCAATTCTCTATTTGGTTGCAGTCTCCTAAATTTCTTTTTTCAGTCTCTTACCTCCAGGACCAAACACTATGTTAGTATGTATGTTCAAAAGAATTTCCCAGTATTAGCAAGCTAACCTTACATGTATGCTTATATACATGCACACAGGCTAAATCCTGCTCACTTGACACATGTGAGGAGACACATGCATGCACAAGGACAAATCCTAATTCCCTTATTCATGTAAGACCTCCCACTGGAATTCAAGTATACCCGAATGAACAACAACAACAAAAATGGGGATTTGGTGTTATTTTAGGATTTAAGCAAATTTCAGATCAGAGATTCAAAATAATTTTTTTAATGCCCCGGCATACTTTTACGAGCGTTGCAAAGATTTTTCAAGAGTGACTAGTGATTTTTAGGTGCCCTTAACCTGATTCACTTTAGAGTGCCTGTTTTTCAGAAGATAGGTGGTCTGTACGTTAGGTCTGCAACCAAAAGCAGAGGCATACAAAATCATTAATCTCTTTTGAAAATCCTGGCCTTCGTTTGTAATGTTTCTGAAAAAAGAAAGCTGCTTCAGTTGAACCTGCTATCAAGAGTATGTAGACTTATACCATCCTGTGTATAGTCAATTCTATGGCTGAATCGCTTTTGTTGTGTTTTTTTAATGTTCTCATCTGCTAAACAGGAATAACCAATGAAGAAATATCTAAATATATAGGAAGGCAGTGGGAGATAATCTATTTGGATGAAGTTAAAAATGTTAAATTAATTCTTTGCATCATTCTTTCCCTGAGAAGATTACAGGGTTGGGGGTGAGGAGTTGCTATTGCAAGGAAATCGAAGCCTGACTTTAAGGGTTTGAAGACTATGGATGAACTTATGGAGTAACTTGTGAATTTTAAAATCAGTAAAACACCAGAACCGGATGGCATTCTCCCTAGGGTATTGAAGCAAATAATATTATTAGTCATACTTAACTCTAATACAAGCCTTTTCAGATGTACTTTACAAAAGTATGTAAATGATATCCCCAAGGGTACATAGCAAGTCAGTAGCAGAGCAGAGAATAGACTACAGGTCTCTAAAGTCCCAATCTCCTGCCCCTTTCACTCATTCATGCTGCTTCTACAGTGATGAGAATATGTAGCTTAAAAATTGCAAAGGCAGTGAAATGTTACTGACATGCTTATCTTCAGAAATGAAGTTAAGGAACACCTCCAAGTCTAGTGAAACTGACTGAGTATACACACAGAACATAGTATGCTTCGTTAAGTATCAGCAGATAGTATTAAATTAACATACTATGCATTATGTATCCTTCAATTCCTACATATCCACTCCGCAGCCGAGTGGAATGCCTGGTGGATTCACTACTGGTAGAGCGACTGAACACACAATCACTCTCTGCCATGAGCCAGTCTTCCAAGCTCCGCTGAATGCTAGACACGTGTGCAGGGTGTGAACTCCCTCTATGAGATTCTAGTATTCTGACCCCCACACTTCCACCTTCTAGTGTAAAGCAGATGGGGAACACAAAAAGGCAGGATCTTCCCCCAAAAGACTAGTAACAAATATATATTAATAGTCAGATACTCCAGAGACCAGTACTGTACCAGTGATGTTTATTATATTTGGTAGTGATGTGCAGATGTGACAGCAACCTGCTAAAATGTGCATATGGTACAAAAAACTGTTTAATTTAGCATAAACAAAATAGGTTTGCGAGAAATTCCAGATCTAAATAAAGCAGGCAAGTAGGTAGCATAGAGGCAGATGGTTTTTTTACATTTTTGGATTAGTGCATAGCTGGAAAAATAGTCTCTCAGATATCTTATGTGATCTGTATTTGCAGGATCCTCTGAGGAAGACACAAAATAGTAATTTTGGATAATTCAACAAAGATGTCCGCCCAGTTCACTGCAGCTGTTAAAGAAGAAAAGAAGAATTCCTCAACAGGAGAGTTAGGGCAGAAGTTCAGTAGAGCTTGGAGTAGGACAGCGGACAAGCAGATGGTAGCTTTCTGGGCTTGAAGAAGCAGAATGTAGGATGGCCAATTTTGGTGGGACATATTCCTGGAGGTTTCATCTCATGACATAATCATTAATTAAAGATTATCCTGGAGACTTCAGAGCAATCCTCAGGGGTTGGCAACCCTAGCAGAGGGAGAAGCAGTAGAAAGACTTACAGAGAGGCAAAGGCGTGGCATTCAGGGGTAGGAAGGCACAAAGGAGAGAGATTCTGTCGTTTAAGTTAGTTATGTGTGAGAAAAATGAATAAGGAATGTTCTAGGCATTTGGAGTGATTGGTGAATGTAAATATCTGTGGGTGGACCAAAAGCTGCAAAATGATGATGTTACAGGAAATATAGGTCATATGCCTCCAGTAGTCCAAAAGTAGTATCTTGATAAGCTAGGATGTAGCTGTGGCAATGATGCTTGGGTACTGGGTGGAAGAAATAGAACACCGTAGAATTTGAGGAAATAGGACTATGTAGATGATTCCCTAAACTCAGTGATGGAGTAATTGCTTATAGCAACTAGACAGTGACAGCAATTTCAATGTAATGCTTCCTACAGTAAAAGAGGAGTTAGCTCAAAGGGCTAGATGTGGTGTTACAGAAGAGATTTCAGAGCCCACTGAATGGTGCGTAGCAGTGTTTATAGGACATAAAAAAAATGGAACAGTCAGCACACACATTGACCTGAATCAGCTGAACAGAGCAAATTGGAGAGAAATACATCCTCCCACATTGGATGACATCTTTCCAAGATTAATGCCCAAGTATTTTCCCTTTTAGATTCCGCAAGTAGTTTCTGGCAGATTGCTTTACACCCAAATGGCGCCAGGTTAATTATTTTCAGTATGCCTTTTGGATGGTAATATTTCTGCAGACTTCCTTTTGGCATTGCTACTGCACTAATGCCTTCCAAAGGAAATGATAGAACTACCGCAGCACCTGGAAAGGGGTAGTGGCTTGTGTGGACACTGTCCTGGTATATTCCCATTTTAAAAAAAACAAAAACAAAAAAAAACACAGAAGGTTGTCTAGATTTATGAAAACAACCAAGTCTTCAGGTCTAAAACTCAATAAATATAATAGCCGCTGTGTCAGAAATACGTAGGCTTCTTGGGATATAGTATAAGCAAGCTCGGCATAAAACCAGATTCAATTAACGTGAAATCCATTAAGGAAATAATAAGTTCATGCAATCTCCTGAAGCCATTTTAAAATTGAAATGAATCCTAAGTTATGATTTACAACAATACATCCTTGGAATGAACTCCTAGAAAGTGAAAGCACCTGGTATTTAAGCACAATATAAGAACCAGTATTCAGCAAAGTGAAACTCCTACAATCTATGATCTACTTATCTTCGTCTACGTCTATCAGCCAACTGTTGTAACTGTGGATTCTAAGTAGCTATGAGTTAACAAAGTACAATAGCATGGGCATGG
This sequence comes from Dermochelys coriacea, assembly GCF_009764565.3. Classification (NCBI taxonomy): domain Eukaryota; kingdom Metazoa; phylum Chordata; order Testudines; family Dermochelyidae; genus Dermochelys; species Dermochelys coriacea. The sequence continues at coordinate 61,754,634 of NC_050071.1, read as the reverse complement.
TGGTCAGACAGTTGCATACTGCTCCATGACACTGAATCATTCAAAATTCATGCTATGAATTATTCTGCTCAGACTGAGGAGCCTCTCACAGTAATAGAGGCATGTGAAAAATTTACAAAATAGTTCTTCCATCGATTTGTTTAAACTTTTGACTGACCACAAACCACTCAAACCCCCTGGTAAATAGCAAAGACTTGGATTATGTGCCAGTGAGTTGTCAAACACTACTTAGTGCCTAATGAGGTACAATCCACAGACATAATACAGTATTTGTGCCTGGCAAGTCCTGGTAGATGGTCTAGCTACCTTTTAATGGTGATAGATGTATGAACATTGCAAATGGTTGAGAAAACGGATTCTTTATGAAAGAGGTCTGTAAGCCTTAAAACCAATGTCTGATTCATAATTATTATTATACTGGCTACTACCAAAGAATCTGAACTGCAGTGAGAGTGTGGGAAAGTGACTAGCTTAGATATACTGGAAGTGTAAGAAATAATATATGGATTTTTGTTCCAGAAAGAAGTACCACTACCAAATGTAATGAAGATACCATTACAAAAGCCAGCAAAAATATCCTTATGGAACTTTCAACATTGTAGGCATTAGGGATTTTCATGAATGAGCAAAAATGTCCATTTGGTGGCTTCATGTGGGGGGAAAGACTCCAAATCATTCCAGCTATGACTGTAGCGAGCTGAATGTGAACTACTCACTCAGCCTATCACACTTTCATCTTGATAGCTGAGCTACACGCCTCCCAAGTACAAGTTAGCCATACCTGACCCACAGAACTGACCTTTTGACCCTACCCTTGTTAAAACAACATTCTGTTACGTTTAACAGCATTACAGAGTATTATGTACAATTCTTTCATTTGTTTAAGATCCTCTTGGTTAGATTTTACCGTTGCACTTATTATCCTTAATGTAATGACTTGTAAATTGGAATTTCCTTACTGAACTGTTTGAAGGCTCAAACTTTTCAGTACTGCATTGCATATCTTTATTTGCTATACTCCTCCCCCTTCTCTCTCCTGGAAATCTTGCTTTCAGCAACTTCATCTACAGTTTTGGATTCCTGGACAAACATCTCCTTTCTTCATGGTGCCTTGTGGGGTCATTAACATTTACATGCCAACACTTCTCACTGAGATTTTGTTGATCTTCTTGGCACCCCTTTCCGTCACATGTGCTCTTTTTATAAAGCCATCCATAACCCTGTAATCCTTTTGCTAGCATGTCCTATTCATATATCCTGCTCATATCTCATGCAGCAATCTGTTTTCTCCCCAGACTAGTGCCATGTCTGTGATACATGTCTAGCCTCTCAGTACATCCAGTTATCTACTAATTCTATACTTTTTAGAAAGCCTAATTGCTCACAGTCAAAAATATCTGTCCATAAAGAGTAATAAAATTATGACCGGAGAGTAACACATACACAACATATGACTGGAAGGCAATTAGAAAACTCTTTTTCACTTAGTCACTCTTCATCTAAGATATGGTTATTTGTCTACGGTTTTTATAATTATGTCCTATTCAGAATCTACAGTGAAGCTGTTTGTAAATGCTGAACTTTGAGTGGTGACCACTGTCCAGTAGCACTTGGCTTGAGATGTTACAACTCACTCCATACAGCATAGGTTACATATTATCCTCAGTCCACACCAAGTTCTCCTTAAAAGCTGATGACATCTAAAAGTCAGTAGGCAAAACTGTTATGTGAAGATATGTTCAAAATCTGTTTACAGCAGCTGGTAAGTGTACAGTACATGATTCAAAGCAGGAAAGAAAAGCCTTTTCTGAAGAACCACTACTTGGTTGGGTTTTGTCTTTCTTTGAAGAATGAAACAGTGCTGTCTCAGCTTGATGGTGAATGCTTGGCCAGATCCTGTTCTCTTTGAAATTAATGTGATTTGCTTATTTTTTTAGCCATTAACTTTGAGGGGAGCAATATTAAGTCAATTTTCTATAGTCTTCACAGTCAGTCATGAAAACCATGGTGCACAAACTGGGAAAGATGATAAGAAGATGCTCAAAAGAAAGCAAGAGAAACTTCACTGTGTGTATGCAAAGCCTGAGTAAGCACAACTTGCATGTTCAAGCATGAGTTTCAAAGTGATTTAGCATAGTGATAACCTGTCAGGAATACCTTACAGGAACCATTTACATGAATTTTCACTGTAACAATGTAAAAACTCCTTGTTCCAACTCCATTCATCTTGGCAATCCTTGCATTACACTATATATATATATATATAAACACACACTTGTTGCAGTAAAGCAACAACAAAAACAAACATTCAACACATGAGAAATGAGAATAGTGCATTATTTTCCCTCAGTAATATGCAATACTCCCAGGGAGAAAAGGATTCCCAATAAGCATCCTAATGCTTCAAGGGGTTGGTCCTAAAGGGTCAGGCGGTAGTAGGAAACAGTGTCAACTGGAGAGCCCTGTAGTGGTATGCCCACCATGCTGTGTCTCCTCGTGCTTAATTCTCTGCTGCTTTCTCAGTCTGCTGGCACCCTCCATGATTCCATTCTCCACTGTTCCCTTCTGCTTCCCTTTTGCACTGTCCCCTGCATAACAGCCCCTATGTCTCCCATCCTTACAAATGCAGTGCTCTCCCAGCCCCGTGTTATACCACCTGCAGACCATGGGAAGTGAGCACCTTAGGAGCTCTGGTGGGGATTAAGGGTGACTGCAGGCTATCAGAGAATTTCTAGTGGTAGCAGAACTGGAAACAATTCCTCCTGTTGGCTAGATGAATCCAATAAAAACTTTTTATCTGTCCCATTTTCTATTCTCCAGCTAGGATCTAACCCAAAAACCATTAAATGTGGTGCATGCCTCTTGGTTTAATGTGTATTAATTTTCAGACAGCTGGTCTTATTTTGTATTTCTCTATATTACCGTAGTGCCAAAAACTTGTTAGGTGTTGCACAGAGAAATATATCAGTCAATACAAAGCTGATTATTTGCACTCCCATGCTCCCTCCAGTCCAAAATAGCCCCATTTTACTGACCCTCAGAACATGCTGTAAAACCCATCTATTTTGCAGAGCTTTCACAAAGGGGGAAGTGGAGAAGGACTGAGGTTTTTAGGTGCAATGAGATGATTAACAAATCAGCCAGCAGATGGTATCTGCCATAGCAGCAAGTAATTTTCCTTATTGAATTATGCTGCTGGGAGATATTTTGTGATAGTACATTTATTGTCAGTATATCTAGAGCTGCTTATGGAATTATCATAGCACCCAGGAGCCCCCGTCATGGACCAGTACATACCCCCTTGTGCTGGGCACTGTTCAAGATGTAGCAGCATTCTATTTTATATTTCAAATCATAGTAAGCTCTTGTATTAATTGTATTACAATAGCACACAGAGGTTAACTGGTATCAAGGCTTCTTTGTGCTAGGTACTCTACAAACCCATAGTATTCCTGCGGGAATTCTGCACCACTGCACGTGTGCAGAATTCATGTCCCCTGCAGATTTCTTTGCTTCCTTGCAGAAAAATAACTTTGTGAAGGGGAAGCAAAGGGAAACCGCAAGAGCAGTCGCGCGCCTCTCCCAAGCAATGCCGGCACATCATTTCAGGCATCTGGAGCAGCTGATAGAGAGGTAAATCACTGTGTGGGGGGGGGAAGGTGGGGCTGCGGATGCCCCAACCCGTGGCTTCTACCCTGCACCAGGCTCAGCTGCTAGTCCAGGTTGGGGTGCACTGGACTTGCTCTTTGCCTGAAAGGAGCAGCCTTGGACACTCACCATCATTGTTCCTCAGCCACAGTGGGAGGGATCACTATATGGGGAGCTGCTCTGCCATCTGCCCAATCCCCATGCTTCTGGACCCCTGCATACCCAGAACCCCACCACCAAGCTCCCTGCACCCCCACCCTGCTGAGTTTCACCTTGTGCAGTCGAACCCCCACCACTGAACCCCATTCCCTTCACCCACCCCACACCCCAGTTAGCTCTTCCACACTCCAACCCCTACCTTTATGAGCCCCCTACACGCAGACCCCCAACCAGCTGCACCTGGACCTCCACCCCAGCCCTCCCTCACCTGGACCATGCTGCAGAATCCCATTGCCCCTGCACCTAGAACCCCGCCTCCCCCCCACAAGTCCCTTTGCATCCAGATGCCCCTCACACCCAGACCCCCCCTCCTTGAGCCACCAGCACCCAGACTGTCCCACACAACCCTCTCACCCCACACCTGGATTCCCCCACACATACTTGGATCCTGCCAGGCTGAGCCTGCCTGTCCATACCTGGTGCACTTGGCACAGAGGGGTAGGGCCCTGGATTGTTTCTGGGGCAGGCCTGGTCATTGCACTGTGTCAAGGTTGGGTGCAACCTCACCACCAAGTCCATGTCACTGGGGAGGATCGGGGGGCGGAATGGTAAGGGGGGCTTCAAGGTGATCTCCCACCTCTGTGCAGCTTGTGGCCTGTGCTTCCCACTGCCATGCTGGAGCCTCCACAGTTACTGACAAATAAAATTAGCAGAATTTTAAAATATTGACTGAAGAATCTTTAATTTGGTGGCACAGAATTCCCGCGGGAGTAACATAGGAGGAGACAGTTTCTGCCCTTCAGAGCTTACAGTCTAAATAGACAAGTCTGTCAAAACAAGCATTATTATCCCCAAATTACAGATGGGGGAACTGAGGCAGAAAGATTAAGGGCTTGATTCTGCCTCACAGTAATCAGTTTTGTCATCCACTTAAGTAAGAGCTGGAGCAGGGCCAAAGTGACTTGTTTAACCATACAGGAAAAACTGAGGTAGAGATAGGAAATGAATGCAGTTCTCCTGAATCCCAGTCCCTTGCCAAAGCCACAAGATCATCCTTCCTCGCTAAAGCATTCTTGAGTTTAGACAGTGACATCTGAAACTGTCACAATGGAAAACCATTCTGGAAATGAGGATAAAGAGAAGTTGCCCTATATGTTTTGCTTTGTCTATTTCATGTATTTCCATAATTCCTTGTAGTTTGAAACATCATTTTGAATGTGATCATCAACTTACGCTCATATGGAAACAGTCCAATAATATTTCTTAACATATCAATATTGGGAAGTCAAAAGATATGGCTATGGGTTCTACTGCAGGTCCACTGTATATTAACCCCTTTATATATTCTTCTTTGAATGGATGCATGCATGCCCCTTGAATTCACTCCAAGCCTCTTGGATTACGCGCAAGAACTTGAACTGCCCATATCACAACTCTTAGTAGAAAGAAAGATGTTCAGTCCTCAGGGTTGTCATTTCAGTAGATCTTATAAGCACGATGGGCCTAATCTAAAGTCAGCAAGAACCTTTCCATTGACTTCAATGGGCTCCTGACATCACTAAAATAAAATAAAATACAACTGAACTAGCATTATCAGTCAGGCAAGGGATCAAACATGCAGAGGGTGACCAGATGTCCCATTTTGGGGGACTTTTTCTTATATAGGTTCCTATTACTCCACCACCACCCTGCCCTGTTTTTTTCACAGGTGCTATCTGGTCACCCTAAACAGGCAGGTATCTTGATGGATTATCTCATGCCCACGAGAGTGGATTTCTTTTACTTATTTCAATACAGGAATAAAACTCTCTCACATTGCCACTTATTCAATGACTAGTTCATATTTTCTGCATTCAGTATACGTTTGGAGATAAAGCCATACAAGGATTACTAGCATTTGTTGCTCATTAGTTTTTTTTTAAATACACCTTTAAGGGCTAGGAACATGGTTTTTCCTCCTAAATCTTTAGAAAAGCCAATTTTTAAAGGATTCCTTATGTGTTGAAGCAGAGGAAGAAGATTGACTACAGAACTTCATATGGAAGCATACAAATTACTAGGGCCACGGACAGCAGTCTAAGTTAAACTGACAAAAGTCACGCATCCAATTCTGGCAAAGACACTCACTGTTGACACAGCCAGACAGAAATAACTTGATCAGTATGATAAATCTCTCTTCATTTTCCTGTTTCTTCACCTGTTATCATGTCTAAGTACCTTATCATATAGCCCACACTAGTCTCAGCTTGCGTGTGGCTCCCCCCAGGCAGTATTAACTTTCAAGCATGTGTTGATTTATGTGAAAGTAATTATTTAAATTAAAGCCTTGTTGCAGTTCCTAACATTCTTAAATGTTACCTTTCCCAACAACAGCATTAACAGATGCCACATAGATACTATCCCTCTCAGTGGAAGTAGAGTAGCAGCCGTGTTAGTCTGTATTCGCATGCATTCGAATGCATCCGATGAAGTGAGCTGTAGCTCACAAAAGCTTATGCTCAAATAAATTTGTTAGTCTCTAAGGTGCCACAAGTACTCCTTTTCTTTTTTCTCAGTGGAAGGACACCTTAAAACACAATGGTTACATAAAGATCTAACTGGTTAGTTTTCTCCTGTAATAATTTTGCTGCACTCCGCCAGCATATCAAATGTTGATCAACTAAACATGCTCACCAAATGTCTGTTTTTAGTCAGTTTCTATTCAGCCCTTACTCACATTTGTTTTGTTTGAACGAGAACAGAGTAAGGACTTCAGGATTTGGCCTCCTGTGGCTTGTAACCTTATTATCCTATCTAGGTATATCAATGCCCTGAGTGCCTCAAGATCATTGGCGTATTTATCCTCACAACCACCATGTGAGGGCAGGGAAGCACTCCATGTTGCAAGAAACTGAGGCACAGAGACCTTAACGGGGACTTTCAAAGGCACAGATGGCAGACACAAGTCTATCGCCCATTGACTTTGCTTAACTGCCATTTATGCCTTTAAAAATTTTCCCCAAGTGACTTGCTCAAATTAACACAAGAAATCTGGAAGAGCATGGAGTGTTGATTCCTTAACTACTAGGCCAGCCTTCTCTCTTTTTTTTTTTCCTTTAAAAGGGTACACCTGATGACTGCTGCTCTTTGTAAGAGACAAAATTAATATAATGTAATTGAAAAAAGAAAGCATTACCCTTTCCAAGAGTGAGAGCTGGTTAGATTTTGTGGGGGGAGGTAGGACTAATAAAGTATTTTTCCCATATTCTTTGAGACTGTATTGCGCATTCAGTTGCTCTCATTATATGTGTTAGGAGTCTAAAAGACAGTCTTGTAACATATGTGCAGCGTCCAGAGATATGCAGAAAGGCTAGCCATGGGGGAGGTTTATATGCTCAAAGTGGAGTGGTGACCGAATAGATTAACAAAGGTTAGAAGTTTCAGAGTAATAGCCATGTTAGGCTGTAGCCGCAAAAAGAAAAGGAGTACTTGTGGCACTTTAGAGACTAACAAATCTATTTGTTAGTGACAAATCTATAGTTTGTTTCGTGAGCTGTAGCTCACGAAAGCTTATGCTCAAATAAATGTTAGTTGCTAAGGTGCCACAAGTACTCCTTTTCTTTTTAAAGGTTAGAAGTGCTGCTCTATCTGTTAACAGGGCTGTGTTAATACACTTGCATTTTTTAGGCTGCAGAGCTGAAAAATCAGTGGATTTGGATACATCACCTTGACATAAGCAAAAGCAATGCTTGCTGAAATGTGAGCCCTGAAAAGAAAACATTTCTGTGGGTTTGCTTCTCTGTTTTGTGGTTGGTTCCCTGGAAGGCAGGCTAGTCAGCTTGAGCTTTTGCACTTGCATTGCAAAATAATGTAAGAGGCTTTATTACCCCATTACGAGCTAGATTGTGGCAGTTAGCCCCAGCTCTGATGAGGTAGCAGAGCCTCATCAACCCAGGGGAGCTTGGAGAGGATTGCAACCCAGGGGGCACAACCATTCTCTGAACAACCCATGTCCAGGGGAGTGAATATACTGAACCCTCTCTACTAGCCGTAGGATGGGCAACCCAGTTTGACTAACAGCCCTATAGGCTACTGCCAAACTGGGTGTGATGAGATGGGCACACTTACATCCTACCCCTTT